>NW_009258951.1:4689840-4705238 GCF_000687185.1 Egretta garzetta
GTTCCACCCCCCCCCCCCCCCCCAAATTCCACTGCAACAACAAAAAGTTACTCATCCAATACCTTAACAAATCTTCTCTATAAATCTCTGTTTTCTTTTCAAAATAGGTTTCTGTTTGTCTTGGATTAATATCTGGAATAGAAGGTCTGTTCCTCAGTCCACGTGCAACAGATTGTGTGGATGAGCAAGGGAGAAGACAGTGAGTGAAGCAGTTTGCTCTGTTGTGGTCAGTGGGGAAAGGGGATGATGCATAAAATGATTTAAGGGGTTTCGCAATACTTGCTATTGCAGCTGAGCTAATATTGTGAATGAAAGCTGTTGATACAGAATGGGCTTCTTACTGGACTTGTGGCTGAAGCAATATGTGCAATGAAAAATCCACCTTTTTAACATACGCTTATGGTTATAGATGGTTGTAATTACACTTTTTGATTGCAGTAACATAATCTTAGCTTTTAAAAAAAAATACACCCTGAAAACTGAAGTCAATGGGATAAAAACACAAATCCTGACCAAATATCTGGTCCACGCACATGAAATACTTCTCGTAGCTCATCCTGGTTTTGTGCTCTCCTGTGATCAACAAATGATGTTCTTCCGTGTGTATCTGCACACCCCGTACTCAAGCAAACTGGAGGCACGCCAGGCATCGGGTTCCGTGGTTGCTGACAGGAGTCAATGATGGAAGGAAACGTCGCTCTGAGCTGCCTGTTGCCCTGTAACTGCAGGATTAGCCTTTGCAATAATAATATAGATCTTTCTCTACTTAGCATTTGACTCTTTACTTTCATCCTAAGGGACTCTATGACTCAATCTATTAGTACGTGTGCTGCTTAATTTTCCCTAATGCAGAATTAAGCAAAGCAAAACCCTAAGCTTAAGTTTATCCTGGTTTTATAGTTATACTCCTGTTTCGCTATATGTGGTATTGCATTGGCAGGCCGTTGTGCTGCATGCCCCTATCTTGAGGTGTGGGGGAGATGTACGCCGAGGCGATGGTGAGACTCATTTAACCTTATATTTACACAGGCAAATTCATGGCCAGAGCATTTGAATTATTTTCAAAACTATAATAAGAAAACTTGAAACAAGATAACGTAGCACTTATTGTGGACTGTATTAGAGATAGAAAACTGAACAGCTTATTTTTTCAGTGTAAAATTGTAATATAAACACAAAATACCACAAAATGAATCCGGTCTCCTCACACTCTTGAGATTTCAATGTTGCAGCCTTTCTTGCGTGTTTTACTTTATTTTTAGTGGGTCTCTTCAGTTTGAAAACTTTAGGTGATTTTGTGGGTACTGAAGGATATTGTGCTGTAATTTTCTCAAAGCCATTACCAATCATATCCCATGCCCTGACTAATGTTTCATTCTCCTGTGAAAGCTAGAAAGGGCTTTTCTACAACAGAATCAGGACAATTACTTCAGCAAAATTACAGTACATTATCCGTGAAGTGTCAGAAGATGGCAGCCAATTTCTGCTTTTTGATCAGGATATTCAAGATCATCCTCATCCAGTAAGAACAAAAACTCTCAGAAGAGGAAATGAGATGTAATGGTAATTTTCAGATTGCCTGTCAGCCCCAAACACATCTCTATCCATCAAGGCAGTGACATAACGTTGACTTCTCTAGCATTTTGTGGCTAATTTGCATAACCCACAGCACCCATACTTTCATGAGACTTCATAGCAACTTCTCCACATGTAATTTATAGAAAAACTTTCCACACAGTGTAAGCAAAGGCTAAAGGAGGGTGCTGTCGCTGCGTCACCTGTTATCTGAACATATCGTGGGACGGCTGCACAATTTGTGTATAGCTTTCAACAAAAATGACTGCTATAAAATCAAAGCTCTCCTCAAATAAACCACACTGGTATTATTTTATGCCTCTTATATCTGTGCTGAGGGTAATAAATACTTGGCAATTGGGTTTTTAGAGTTTTTGACAGCTTGGTGTTACATGACTGGTTAAACAAGTCTTTTTGTCTGCCAGATAAGGGTTACTGAATTTATTGCCTCTGGGTTAGCAAGGATGCGTGTCCTGCTGGCTGTCCAGACTACAGACAGAAAACACACTGTTCAAATGTTCAGACTTGTGAACTGGGTTTATTTGGCGGTAAAGAACTGAACTTGCAGATTCAGTTCATGAGAAATTCCCAATATGATCTCATAGAATGAAGTCCCATACGAAAAAAAAAATGTATATTTACTTCTTTACTACTACTTCAGATTATATCAGTACAATGACAAAGAGAGCAAAGTCTTGAAATTATCTTACTGTTGTGTGTTGCTGGGGGAAAAGGGATTAACAGTCTTAAATTTATTTAGATTCGCCTAGGATGTAGCCTATACTGCAAAAGCACAGGCACCAGCGCAGCTCTACCAAGATCTCTGATCGATGTGATAGCAAGAAGATGGTTAGCCAGAAAGGAAAAGGCTTAAAGAAAAGTGAAGCAAAAATGATAATGGAATTTTTAAAATGGAAATAAAGATAAGAAAATGAAACATAAATGAAGAGAACAGTGTTCTTGTCCTCAGTTAATACTGAGGAAGAATAATAGAAGAGGCATTGCTATCTATCTTCCTCTATTTTAGTGGAAAGATTTTAAAGGGAAGGAGGATGATGAGTTTATCCTTCTCAAAGAGGTGCTAGAAGAGGAAAGAACTTATCTGGGAATGATTTATGCCAACAGGGCCAAGAAAATATGCTTTTGGGTAGTTTATTTTAATGTTATTTGAATGTATAAAGGGGCAATTAACAATAAGAGGTTAATGTGACTTTAAATGTAGCCTGAGATAGGTTGGGGTGGTTGAACCCAGGAGGCAAGTTGCCTTACATAAAGCAGTGCTATTTTATATTCACACTTCTGCAACTCAAGCTCTAGAAAGAGTTTGTTCTTGTTTAGTGAAATCCAAGAAATTCACCTCTTGCAGTCAGGTTATGTACAGCATCCTTGCTCGGGGTATGTGCCTGGATTGATCCTCCCTAAAATTCTTTCATTTGCACCATTGAAAGAACTGTGGTGACACAGTCTCTGCTACGTTAAGGTTTTTTTTAATTATATGTAATATTTCAAAATAAGTGAAGCAAGAATTTCATCTAAATGATAATCCCTCTTTAGTTAGACATATGTCTACTTTATCCATGTATTTTAGAAGAGTTTCTGTATCCTTTACATATTTATAATGCGTAAACATAATAATTTATTATCATTCTAGTGGATTTATAAATACATTTTAATAGTAATAACTATACTATAATCTTACATCTATATAGCTGTAAATTGGAAGATAAAAACCACTACACTAGGAGAAATGTATTCTTGTGCTTTCCCACCACCCAGCCTGAATTGTACACTTTGATTTATCATACTGGTTCTAGCACAGATGTGGTCTCAATGGCTTCTATAGCAATTATGGAAAATTTACTTAGACTGGTCTGGGCTGATTAAGGAACATCAGGTTTCAGCAGTGTGGGTGTGCTCCGCAAAGATTGGTCAAACAGCAGTTTAGGACGCACTCAGTCCTCTTGGGTTCTAATTAAGCCTCTGCTTATCCCCCTACTTAGCAAAGCTCTGAGGCACGTTTTGTGTTAAGCAGTCTACATAATGTGTGTCCCACCAAGGTGGAAGAAAGCATAACTGCAATGCCACTGGAGCCGGTGGGCATAGCAGGGCTTATGGCTGAATTACATTTTCTGTTTAAATGTTTGTTCTCTAATTTTTCCACAAATGTTTCACATCAGCCACTGCTTGCATGGTGACTTTTCACAAACCATGTGATAGTAAAAGTCTAAAACTGGGAAAAATATCCCTAAGTGTGATCTGCAAAACTCTGCATGGTGGTCGCTGTATACGCAACATTTTTGGGTGAGAAGTTTTCTTTCGTCTGTGCCTTCAGCATCTCTGGGAGCTTCATCCCTTATAAATAGTCAGAAATATCATCTGACATTGCAGCGATATCACTTGTAGACTGGAAACATCAGACTGAAGGTGAACAGACTTCATCTGATAATGTGACTTACTGAAGCTATCAGATATGGAGCAGCAACCTAGCCCTCTTTGATTTGTGTTTTGTCGGGGTGGTTTTTTTTGAGAAGAGGTTTATTTTTAGTGCGTTTATCTTGTAACATTTTCTGTAGTGTTTTATCAATGCCCTAGTGTCATATCAAGGGACCCGCTAGCTGCCTGAAAACCTGATGATCTGGCAAGAGGTGAGCTATGGGGTGAGCAATATGGGCTGTGAATACTGTACTGCAGAAGATGGAAGAGCATAGAGTTTGTTTGGGAACATGCCTACCCATGTATATGATGTTCATTGTGGTAGCCTCTGAGCATACACAGATGTGGTTGAGGTTAAAACTAGGGAAGGGTGGTGGCAGTGGGGAGCAACTGCTGCTATGGTGCTGGGTAGGGAAGGAGGGGAATGGGTAGCAGAGCAGCCTGTCTAGACAAAAGAAAATACTCAACAACAATGGAGAGATATTGGAGAAGCAGGCTTTGAGGTCAAGTCTGGGAGAGGTACTGCCAGACTCAGTCTAGTTTATATAGTATGGAGTGGGTGAAAGCCAGGCTGAAGAGTGCACCCAGGGTAAGAGCGTGGATGTGGACAGGCTGCTTGGTGCAGTCAGAGGCACAGGGGAGGAGCGAGAAAGCATGGCAGTCACAGAAATCTATATCTCCTGAAATAGATTGCCTCAGAGAGCGTGTTTTGTTCCTGGGACTACAGGAAAGGTATCATTTTTGATGACTAGTCTATCTATAATTAGGATCCTAAGCTGCTGCCAAGGAGTGTATGATTTTTTCAAAGGCACGTGTGCCAAATATATTGAACTAGTTAGAAACAAATGGGCTTTGTTTACATTTTTGAGGGAACTTCCTAATTATGTTAGGCTCAAGTGCTGAGAATGTCAGCAAGCAAGGAAAATAAACAGGTGACTTAAGAAAACAGTTAGATACCTTTCCCGGAGTGAAAGAGTTGGTAGTGGATCCCCAGGTAGCAAGAATATTACAACCAAAAGTGGTCAAGTGTAGTTAGCACCTAAAGGCTAATCCTAGAGTAACACCAGTATTTCACTCATGTAGAATAAAAGCACTTATGCCACCTTGTTTGTAACCTTCAACTCACCTACTTAAAAGAAAAGCTTTTTCTTTTCATCCTTTTAAAGATGTAATATAAAATTTCACGTGAATGTAAACAGAATGAGTACTTATATTTTTTTCTGTAGGAATGCAGTTTTGATCAAGCCTGAGGTTCTGTTGGCACTGTTTAATTTTAGACTCTCAAAGTCAAAAGTTTCTACAGAAAAGAACATTCACACTAAAAAATAAAGTCCTTCAGATAGATTTTGCACATCTGTGAGTATCTCCTGTGGCATCTGTTTCACTGCTTCCACCATAAAAGAAACGTTGTGCCTCATAACTTGATAGCCTGCAAGGTGGGACAGAATCAGAGTCCCAGACTAGAGATCCACTTGCACATCCAGATCTGCCAATGTTATTCCACACCAACACCCATCTAGAGTCTGCTGACAGCTTCCACATGCTTCTCAGCCAGAATTTTCCAATTTGTTGTTATTGCCAGAAATGTTAAGTAAAATACAAAGTCAAATACTTTTTTCCTGTCCCCTGTGGACATTTGAAATGACTTTTGCCTGTTTGAAGCTGTTACTGCATCCTTCCCCTTTCATCAGATTTTTTGCTTTTCTCCTTGGTTTGACCAGTCTCTCATCGTTGGTCCTCTTTTCTAGTCCAACAATAACTGTCACTGATTTTCTTGTTTTCCTGAAGTTGTCTCCAAAAGTGAACTTAGTTTTCACTTAACGCAAAATAAATCCAAAATTACTACAAATCAGGAAACAATAAGAGGTTCCCATTTGATAACTGCAATGTTCCTGTGTTAGCCCGTGGTCTGTTATCTCTTGAGCTTTTTAAAACACACACAGTTCCCAGATACCACAATGAGACATTCTGTTTCATATTGTACTCACTGCTTGGAGGCTTCTTTAAATTCTGATTAGAAATGTTGCAAGTCAATAGGCTCTGATGAAGGGAGTTTATCCTTTTCCTTAGTCCTCCATGCAGTCTTCAGCTTAGCTGCAATATTAGTTTCCAAGAAGTAATGTACTGTCCTTAATTTCAATAGTGAACTATCACATCTGCTTTCATGAGTTGAACTGGGTAATGAAGCAGCATGGAACATCATTTGGTGTCAATGTTTCAACTATACGTTGATTTAATCTTTGCCCAAGTTCACTGTTACCTTCTTTTGTATCTCCAACTTAATTTATTGGGATTAGCATAGAATAACTTTGATGCTCAGTCAATGACCAGAAATTTTGAATGGAACTGATGTTTCTCTAAATGGACATTGAAGTAACTGCAGGGCCCGTGTATGTGCATATGTGAGAGGGGGAGCGTTCTGGAAAATACTGATGCTAGGTTCTTACCTGAAGTTCTTGAGTGGCAATAGAGATGACTGAAGGGGAGGGGGGGAAATACAGTTCTCATCCATCAGCAGAGGAATAAAATTTACCATTCTAGATGAGCTGCTGGGTTTTCCTTTCCATCGTCCCTCTCAGAAGTGGTAGATCCCTGTTGGTGGCAGTAAGGCAGGACTAGTAGATGATCAGCAAGAGCTGTGACCCTACAAGTTTCAGAAATTTGTTAAAGGTCAAGTGAGAAAAGGTTTGGCTCTCGGACAATGAAATACGCTCTGTGAAGGGAACATTTGGTTTTTGCAAACACCTCAGATAGTGCTCTCCCTGCCTCTGCTCATTAATCTTGACCTGGCAGCATTTCTCCCACCATATATCTCTCTTCCTGTTAAAGACAAAGACTTTTTTTTTGTAATTATGAGGGCACAGTTGCAGGCAACAGCTTGTTACATGCTGAACAAGACAAGTGTTATAATTGAAGTGTTAGCTCTTAGAGCTTCTGAATATCTACAAAAAAAGGGAGACACACATGACCTGTGAAGCATATCTAAGAATTAATAACTTCAAAAACAAAATACCTTTTTCTTGTAAAAGTAATCTTTAAAAAGAAAAAAAAACCTTAAAATTAATTTGCTGTGGAAAACATGCTGTATATGTTCATTTTACAGAAAAGAATAAGGCTTTATTTCTTGCATGTTGGGTCCTAAGACCCCACAAAAACTAACTCCATATTTTAAAATTTTGTTGCCAAAACCAGTCAGTATTGAAATTTTGTGTTTGGTTTTTGCTCTACTTGCAATGGTCTCTTCTTGAATTATTTTGATTAATTGTTTTTTTAATGTTACATTACTCATATTCTTTAAAAAAAAAAACCCACCTGTGGTCTCTGAGGTCTTTTCTCCATTAGAAGCAGTGTGCCACTTTTATGGATTCCAGAGTGTTTATTTCTTAGAGCAGAAACAGTCTAAACAACCCCCCCATATTAATCCTTTCTGGTAAGAGCTAGATTTCTTAAGTCTAAACATAAATACTAAACAACGCCAGGCCTCAGCCTCTTGCCTTAAAAAGGTGAAGGTGCTAAAACCATTTGGAGAACTTGGAGCACTTAATTTTCCCTTCAAGTGCTTAATCAGTGCAAAGATCTCTTCCTTTATAGTAGGCAATAGCTCAGAATAATCCAAAGACAAGTAAAGACAATGCTGAAATAATTTGCTTATTTTTAGGGAATCAGTAGGAACAAAACCTGTATCTCCTGAAATTTTCTATTGAATCATTACTTGCTTCATTTTTGATTAAGAAAAATTACCGTGGCATTTTAAACTTCATCTTACTGCTACTTGTAAGCCACTGCTCTGCCAGTCAGCCTAGCAAAGAAGGGAAAAGCTTCCCCTAGATCTGAGTTTTATATGTTCTACCATGTGTACGGTGATTTTTTTATTTGTGCGAGACTATGGCTTGAATTCTGCAGCGATTTGATGAATAATGCATGGGCTATATGCCAAATTTTGGCTAAAAGTCACAAACTGAAGACCAATGAAAATATATACTCTAGATCCTTTTTCTTTTTTTCTTCCTTCAGCCACCTTACACAAATATGCACGTCTACTAAATGGAAAAGACAGTGGTGGTGGTGTTCTTACTACTCAGCACTTCTACAAATTGAGATGAGTTCTTGCACTTGGTTGCTTTGATGAAAAAAGAATGAAAAGACCTCTTCAAACTGGGCTCAAACACTGACATTCAATGCCAGTGGCATTCAACAGCCAAAGCTGCTGTGCTGCTTTTTTATTACTTTTTTTTTTTAGGGGATGACTAATTAATTTTTCAAGGGTCCTGTTGCATTTTGTGCTCTTCCATTTCCTAACTTCACTGTGGTATTCTGTAATACTTGAAGTGAATTTCCAGTTGGTTTAGCAGTTGCTACTAAAACGTAGTGCTAAAAAACTAGCACCTTGTTTTGGTTCAGCCACTCTTTAGCTCTTGTAAGAGTTCGGTTTTGATCTTGGAAACAAATATATATTAATATAGATTTTCCTTTCTGCTAACATCTCTCTTCATTTTCAGGGCATTTTTCTTTCCTGCATGAAATTAGTAGTCTTTCTGAACAGTCGAATTAATTTAGATGCAGAATGTTTTTCTTTCTCTCTTTTTTTCTTTTTGAGAGCCAGGTGGGAAATCAAAATCTCATCTTCTGAGATCACTCCCACAAAAAAAAGCGCGCTCATATCTCTTTTGAGAGTCCATAATTTCACCATTGCTTGAATTGAATGAAATAGGTCTGTAGTGGAAAAATTGATTCTTGTTTCACATCTTCAGACCGTTTGAAACCAGACGCCAGTGTGAGATGCCAATTAGAAGCACTTAGGATAAAGACATGGGAGCATAAATCTCCTGTGATAAATGCAGCAACATACAACTTGCGAGTATTTTGGAATAGGATTCTTAGTGTAATCATAAGAGAATTGTGAATGTCAGATTTGAGACTTCACTTTCACTTTTAGAAGGTTTTTTTTTTTTAAAGTTCTTAAGAATTAAGTATATTGAAGGAGAGTCCAAATGTTGTCAAGCCTTGCAAACTTTTCCAAGCAGATGCATGGATTTGCCTATGCAGAGAAAAGGCAAAATAAAAGTCCTGGAACTAAAGGTCTTAGAAATTATTTCCAGAAATATGCACTTTCTGCTTTTTAGGTACAGATTTTTTTCAGCTGTGTTTCATGCCTAGTATATGATGAAATGAAGACCATCATGATAGATTAAATGTATTAGTTCAAATAAATCAGTTTATCTAGACAAACCATGTAATTTTGAGATGTCTCACTTCTGAAGGATGGCAGTCAGTGATGGAGGTACAGATCATAAATAAGACTGGCAAACTGAATTTTATTTCCTTGGCCTGCTATTGAATGCCTAAATAGCATCCAGGCTTGGAGACTTCAGCCCCATTTGGATTGAGGGCTTGCTCTTGTTCTAATTGCGTTCTATGAAAACTTTCCCTGTTCTTGAATTAGTCTATTAGAGATCATCTACACTCTGCTTGCCTAGTAAACGTTTAGGGAAGGAGAAATAAAGGACACTTTCCATGTTGCACAGTGTAAATATTTGCCATGTGAAAAAAAACTTCCTTTGGTTTGAAAGCTGGATGCCTCCACAAAAGTTTTGCAAAAGAAAGGCTTAAATGAGTACCATATAATCCTCTATCTGCACCTAGGGATATGTAGAGTTTAAGCATGCTGCAACATAAAAACAGGTTTTGTTCGTATAGATTTGGTTACAAATAAATAAGTAAAAATGCTTTCATTTACCCTCTACTGAGGGACCGGCGGTGCAATATCCTGCATTAATTTTACATAAGATATGAGTTTAAGGTGCATGTGCAATTTCCTTCTAACTCCTTGTATAAATAAATAACACTTTTTAATGCCAATATGAGAGATACAGCGGGTAAGCCATTGCTTTCTGTTATTTTGTCTCAAATTTTATGGGTATGAGATAAAATTGAATTAATCTTTGTTAAAAGATGACCTTTTGAATAGGTTCCCTGCTGAGTGTTTTAATTATTTGAGCAGGTATTCACAGCTTGAGACCCGTGAAAGATTGATTTGCTTTGAGTGTATCAAAGAGAGTGGGTCAAATTAATTGCAATAGTGTAACCTCACTGAAGTCTGTGCTGCCACTTAAAAAGGAACAGTGAAAATATCCTTATAGAAATACCTATTTTGCTCAGGGGACTCTTCTAGAAAATGTCTCATACTTGTGACACTTTTGTAGTGCAAATTTTATTAGCTATGTGGAGGTTGGTTGGTTTTGTGTTGGTGTGGTTTTGTGGGGTATTTTTTTGGTAAAACACTAGATGAGAAATGTGTTCTTTGATCAAAGAGCAGGGAGATGGTAGACCACCCTTGGTGCTAAGCCACCCAGGAAATGTAGGTGTTAGGTATTCCCTACAGCCGTTTTAATCCTCTGGATGGTGTAAAGCAGGGTACTGGGCTCAGACTACAGTTCTTGCTCACACAAAAGATGTCAGAGCAGCTTTGGCTGCTGCCCCGTGCATGTGTCAATGCCCCAGGGATTGTTTCCCCGCAAATCTGGGCAATGCATATCCTTCCTGCCTGCATGAACAGACAAACTTAATTTAGTCTCCAAAGACTAAATTGTGGATCAGGGTTTCCAGGAAGCCAATTATTAGTTAAACAGGGGATAATTGGATTTAATAGGAAAACTGTAAAGGGCCTAAGTGGACCAAAGATGTGAGAACAATAGGTTGTGTTGAAAGGGAGCGAGTCTCGGGCTGGAGGGTGACTGTCAGTGGAGTTCCTCAGTGACTGGTTTTGGACCAATATTATTTAATATTTTCATTAATGACTTTGGCACAAAAGTCAAAATGTGCTAATGAAATTTGCTGATGACATAAAACTGGGAGACGGTGTCAACACTGAGGAGGATTGGTTTAATTAGGCAGAATTAGATGACCTCGAAGACTAGAATAATAGAATTAGGATAAAATTGAGTAGTGCAAGTTCAGGGTCATGTCCTGAGGACTAATGAGATGAATATCATTCAGCAACAATAGGAAGAGAAAGACCTCTGGGGCATCGATCACAGGATGCTTTTGACCTGTTAATGTGATGCAGTGTGTTGTGAAAGGTGCTGTCGGAGTTCTTGGATGAAAACTGAGGTTGTGGTTACCCGTGATCAGGGAAAACCCAGCTGGGGCTGGAACAGATGTCTGGAAAGGCTGCTCGGCTGATCGGGGACAGGAGAGCCAGTCCCACCAGAGGATGGAGCAGCTCTGCTTGCTAAGCTGAGCAAAATGAAGAATGAGAGGGGATATGATTGCTCTGTATAAGTACATTGGGGGACAAAGAAATGAAGGGGGAAATTGGGGGATAAAGAAAAGAAGGGGGGAAACTGTTTAGAGGATTTTTTTGTCAGCTGGACAAGGGGATATAAACTAGGTTCAAATAAACTTCAGCTGGAAATTAATGGAGCACTGGGAATACTGGGCAAGAAACACACCTAGTTTTCTGAGGAACAGGACTGATACATGGTAAAGGTTACGACTGTCAGTAGGGAGAAGGCTGGTGTTGATGGCCCAGGAGCCCTTCCAGCGTTCTCTTTCTAAAAGTATAGAGCTCAGAGCTTCCTGAGCTGTGTTTTATGTGCCCTTCAAAAGTAATTTACAGACATGTCTAGACAACCATTGCAGCATTTGAATAGTTTGCTGGTATCCATAGAGGTCTTAACACCAGTATACAGAGGGAGCATGGGTAAATTTTTAAGCCTGTCACTTGTGTTCAGAGATGTCTCTGCCTCTTGCAGAGGCAAAGTATGTTCACGTGGAACAACCTTTGGAGGGGCTGAATTTTGAATTAATGTTTAGTTGGCACCTGCGGTGCAGATATATTTTCCATAACTTTTCAGCAGATGATTTGCTGTAAAACTTTGATTTTTATAGGGCATGCAGAAAAGGGAGTTGGAAGAGGCAAGGTTCATCTTGAGTGCAATGTCTATTTTAGTGAGGAAGACTATATATCTTGTGGTTATACCTCAAAAAAAAAAAGACAACCAGCAGATGGTTTTCTGAAACACCATCGGGCTAGTCAGTCACGCTGCGGGAATATGACACACTACAAAGCAATATCAAACACTTCTTGGACACATCTGGAGAGAAGTGCTTCCCTGTCTTCACTTGACAAGCGTGGCCATTCATGTATGGGAGTAAATGTGAAAGGCAACTTGCTGAGCCTATAGACTTTTACTTTTTTTTTTTCAGTGACTGTATTCCTGATACTCCAGGGGCTCTCAGACTTATTCTAACATGCTTGGATAGCTGAGCACCCCAAATTAAAATAGCAAGAGACAAATCCAATTAGAAATCTGTTACTGGCTTGCCAGTCCCATATATTCTGCAGATGAAAACTGCTTTCTTTGAGTCTTGTCCGTACTCATCTGTCGCGGCAACAGCAAGCTACAGAAGCAGAGGACTTGAAAGCTTTTGGAAGGTCTTTGGCCTTTATATTGTCCTTTGGGAAATAATATAAATAGAGCAGGACAGGCAGCAGAGATATCTACCCTGCTGCAACAACACATGCACAGGAGATCTTTGGAAGGCTTAGTTTATTTATTGGGTCTTTACAACAGACCTTACACTGATTTAGGGAAGGAGAATTAAGGATTTGTGGATGTTGAGATGTCCTTGGTGAAAGAAATGTTGGGAATGGAGAAATGGCTTTTTTTTTTTGAGTGTGCGCATGCTTACATGGAGTCTATCTCTGCTTCACCTTTGGGGGCTGCTGGAGCCCAATAGTTAGGATTTACCCAGGTATTGACTGAGGGGGATAGCAGAGGGGATACAACAGGGTTTTTTTGTTTTCTTAAATAGGCATGGGGTTAAAGCCCCTAAGACTCTGTGTCATGAAGGGGAGAAAGCCCCAGTCCAAGCCTATTTGTACAGATTTCGATGGAGAACAGTTTTGGTTTTGGTCACATTCTTTATAGACCACTAAAATACCCAGGTGAATTGAAAATACCCAGGTGAATTGAAGAGCATCTGAAGTATACTGCATGTAACAGTAATTTTCACGTCCTACTTTAAGCTTGATTTTTGGTTTTTATAATATGGGGTTTTGAATACCTTCTTTAGTAATGTATTCTTGCCATTTGTAGAAGGCCAACGAGAAATGTCTATTACTTTGAAATTTGGCAGTTGATTATAAATATCCTTTTTTATTTCCCACCTTTCTGTAACTGCTTTTACAAAGGCAGTCCCATACGGGTTACTGAAGGTACAGAGCTGCAAGGCTCAGTAAGGTGATTAGCTTCTGGTTACATGCCCAGGTGCTGTACAGCATCCTTCAGTGGGTACTTTGCTTAGCAGCACCGAGTGTTAATGCTTTTATTTCTATTGCTTGATTTCCACAGTCTCCTTAGATCTGCATTTGTGGGACAAATGGGATTCTTTGAAACAAACAAGCAGAAATCTGATTTTTGTCCCTCCTGATTTCTTTGCTACTTTGGAGTTCACGCTGCTACCAGGATATCTTGAAAGTTTCGCTTGCTGTTTTTGTTGTATCCTGTGGCTGCTGTGTCTTTTATGAAGCATTTCCATCCCTCCTGTTGTGCCCATCCAAAAGTGGTGGATCGCCAGTTTGACGCATAACATGGTTTCAAAGATGAAGGGTGATGGGGCAAAGGGATCCTATGAGTTCATGCTATCAGCTGGTGGCATGGGCATTCAAACTGAGGAGCTGGAGGAGGTGCTGGATGATGTGAATACAAATGTGTTATTGCCTAAGGCAGGGCTCTTATTCTTTATTCAAAGCATTAGGAATAAAATAGGGCTGTGGGGTCAGCTGGGGTGGCCCTGTATCTTTTGCCACAACAGCTTCCCTGGTGCATGGTGCGGCGTCAACAGGAGACCTGGGACCTGTGTCTGGATCAGGCTCTTGCTTCTGCAGAGCTGGCCGGCTGGGGGCTGCTTGTTCATTCAGGATTTGCTTTTTAATGAATACACTTTCAGGAATGAATTTTACTGCTTTCAGAGAAAAACTGTGAAGAATGTCTTTTAATCTGAGCTAAACTGAAGAGGAAAAGTTTCTAAAGAACCCCTGGAAGGGTTCACCATCGCTGTGTTCCTCTACAGCACTGGGCATTGAACAATTTGCTTGTAGCATTTGGGCTCCAAGATGTGATTTGTTTGCATCAGAAAATGGTTTTTGACTGCTGTGTCTGTGTCAGGAGCACATACAAACCTTTTGTAATGAGGCAAACACAGATTTCGTTGCCTGTCTCTTGGAAGCTGTTTCCTGCATATAACCTGAGTGTTTGACTTTCCCAAATGCAGCCAGTTATAGCCGTGTTTTGCTAATGTGTTTTAAAAGTATCAATTTATTATTTTAGTGTAATTATATTCTACGACAGATTCTTCCCAGAAAATCAGGCTTGGTTCTGTGCTTACAAGTAGGTATTATTTGCTTTATGTAACTGTAGATCTTCAGTTGCCTTGGCAATGTAACACAGTTTTAAATTTAGAAACTAATTTGTTTTCTGTCACTTTGCTCTTTACTGTTAAGGAGACAAGCTGTTTGCTATTAAATAAAACTTAAAAAGAAGGAGAGATAAAAATGTGTGTAAAAATATAATGTATAAAATACCATGTAGCATTCACTTGTAGATGAAGAAGGCACTGGCAAGGCCAGGGGGGAAACTCCTCTGTTCCTGAAGAAGTGGAAGCTTCTTTGTGGTGTCGAGGGGGCTTTGAATGGACGTGTCCTTGCCCTGCTCCAGGGAGAGTGCAGGGCATCGGTATGCCCTTTAGCTGCCACCTTCCCAGGTCAAGATAGAGGAGAGCACAGAGGTTAACCTCAGGGAAACGTTTCATGGGATAAATGTGCATAGCTTGAAGTGAAATATTTGCTCTGCTGTGTTTAAAAGAGGATGGGATGCAAACCAGTCGTGGTCCAGGATCCGTGCGGACACCTCACCTTGGCTCTGTACTGAGTATTGCCTCCTGCTCGTAGGCCAGAAGACTATGAATGCTTTTGTATGCATATACTTGTGTATATATAGAAATATATACAATGGGTCTGCTGCAAAGGACTAGGAGGACCAGAGTTCCAAATTCCTGAGTTTATAATCCTATTTCTGCCATTGACTTTGTTTTTTTTTACAGCAGGGAAGGTCACTTGGCTTCTCTATTTGCTTCTCTATTTTTTTGGCTAAAATACTGACAGTATGCAAGGTACTGGATTAAGCACATGGAAGACCTAGAAGGGAGTTTTTGCCCCCAGCGAAAGTCCCCTTTTGCCCTCTTTCCTACAACTGAGAGACTTTTCTAACCTGTTTGCCTGCCTGGCAGAGGTTTGTCTTATAAACCTCTCCTGATGGAGATCCGTAAATAATCTGTTCCACTGATTAGCTCTCCTCAGTAGTGGAAACATCCCCCCCCCCCATAAT
>NW_009258951.1:4705305-4714050 GCF_000687185.1 Egretta garzetta
CCTCTTCCCCTCCCCCTTGAGTGGAAAACCCCCCCCCCCCCCATAATATCCTAGTTAAATCTTCTCTGCTTTTGTTTAAGCCCATTACTCTTGTATGTTCCCAATGAATATGAAGAAAAACATCCTTCCTCCTTTATTGCAGGAACCTTTAATGTGTTTAAAGGCTGCTACCAGGTCTCCACTTGAGGGTGTGAGGGAGGCAAGAAACACCAAAATCAGTGGCATGTGAAAAGGAAAGGAATAAAATGCTTTGCCACTAGCAATGCCACCAGCCATATATATAAAATGCCAGTAATCCTGAGTTCAGCTGAGGCTGTGTGATATCATCCCGAGTATTTAATATGCAGCGCTAGCACTGCTGAATGGGATGAAGTTAGGCAGCCTGTGGGAGGTGGGACCACTTAGTCATTTTGTTGATGGGCAAGTTCTTGAGTAGTGGAAATCAAATGGGTACCCTTGGCTGAAGGTGAATGCATTTAATGGTTCTCAGCCCAAAATGTCAGAAGATGATGCAGGTCTCTGAGGTTTTTGGTTTTTTTTTCCATGTTATGTGATTTAGAAAGCCATGATTAACCTCTACAGCATCTTACTTGTTACTTGTTTTCCACTTAATGCCAGGAAGTTTTTACCCTATTTCAGGAATAACTTAAATGTATGTTTGACCTTGGAGGGACTTGGATGCCTTCCTGAGCCCAAATACATATGCAAGTGTGTCACTGCCCCAATTTTGTGTTGTGTAGATTAGATAACATGGAGTTAGGGTAATTATTTTTTTTGGATGACTGTTAGTTTAGACTACTGGCATAAAATAAAAAAAAAAGAAGAAAAGTAAAAGCAAGCACTCAAAAATGCTGGCCAGTGTTACTATGCAACACCTCAGAGAGGCTGTTACAAGGGTAATTCATTCTGTATGGTTTTCTGGTACCTCTGTGTTACACTGCTACGCTTTGTGTTAGTGTGTTTTACAACATATACTGAAGCAGACAAGATTGCAAAATCGTGTGGGACTGAGGAGTACATCATCCCACAGCAAAAAGCTGAAGCCAGCGTGCAGAGCTTTCCAGTGATGTTAGCAGAGGATTCCTCAGGAAAATCCCATGGTATGGTCATCTCCTCTCAGCACACGATTACGCATGTGCTTTCACAGCTTCCTTAAAAGTGCAGGAATCTTGGCCGTATAATGACAAATCTCTAGTGTGTACAACTGGCTTTCATCTAACTGGTTGTGTGTGTGCCACTGCTTAACTTGCCTGAGAAATCATGAAAATGCAGGGTAGATATATGCAGAGAAACATTTTTAGATGCTCACCTGCTTTCATGACAGCATTGTTAGGTTTTTGCTTCCCTAAAAAAAAAATAAATTAGGAACCTGACATTATTACCAATAAGTGGGTCAGTCTACAAATGGATAATAGAGGAATGAAAAAAAAGTAGAATAAAAAAAAAAAATCCTGCTGGCAGAGATGGATTGCTGGGCTGAGAGTTGCTGATGATCAGCATTGCTATGCAGCCACGTTTTTAATGGCTCTTTATTCAGGCACTTAAAAATAGATCATTTGTGACAATTTAGGACACTACTAAACATGCATTGCCACTCTGATGTGCCAACTATGTCAGAGAAATAAAATAATAATTTTCTAAAGTCCTCCTGGGAATGCTCTGTGGCAAAGCAAGCTCATTTTTAAGGAATGTGAGAGTTTCCTTTATCTTAACACTTTGTCCACTGTGGTTTTTGTTGGAGATTTAATTCTCAGGCTATTTCTGTAGCTTTGTAGCTTTGGATTAAAATGTGATGTTCCCTTGGAGACAAAGGTGGTATTTTATATTATATAATATGATGGCTTCAGTACTTTTTTTTTTCTTGAAAACCATATAAATCAGACTGGTATCTTTACAGCAAAAGGGAGAATATAAAATATTGATGCTACTGCTGTAAAAGTAGGTCTTTCAGATTAACTTTATTAAAAAAGTGGAAAGCCAGGGATGTTTAAATGACTAGAAGAGTAGGCTGGCAAATTTAGCCAAGTAGTTGCAGTTTTGTGTTGTAGGGGATGTTTTTGTCCTGCTTACGCTGGCGGCCTCAGCTAGGGCTGGTGAAAATGGGAAGTCAGTAGTGAAAACTTTTCTTGCTGGACATCACACCAAGCCCCAGGGCTGTCTCTGGTTCTGCAGAATATGTTAGTACCTAATATTTGGTAAGGAACTATTTCTCTCTGTAAGCTTAGAGCCTTTGTAATGGTGTATCCAAAATTGTGACTTGATATCCTACAGTGTTCGAGCACTGTTTGTGATAAAAGTCTTGGTGAAACTCGATGCACACTTTATATCAGTTAAGTACTTAAAAATAACATCTCTCTTGCAAAGGCCTTCTTTTCCACACAGTAAGTTTGATTTGTGCTTTTTTTTGGCGTGTTTCTACCTTTAGGAACGGCTCAACTGATAACGCAAGAATAATTTTTAGGTTTTTGTATTCTTGGCGATAAACTCATGTAGATAAAACTAATTCTGTAGACCCATATGCATCAGTTTCTGTATGTATAAAGCAATGTATGGAGTTAGATGCTCAGCTTGCTTTAGCATTTTTAACAAGAGCGGCAGAGCGAGGATTGGCTATGTGGCCATATGTTGTTGTTTGATTATGATTTATGGTCCTAATCAATACATTAAGCAATGTCAAATTTACCCTTCAGGCTTTTACTTCTATAGAAACAAGTAGCCATCAGCGTAGAGGAAAGGAATTTGGGAGGTTTCAGTTCTGTAAGTCTGAAGTAAACTCAGACTGATGCTGCGCCCTCTGCAATGCCACTTTTATGTAATAAAAATCAGATCTGAAGCAGGCTGAGTGCGACATGTTTGTGCACCTGTGTGTACAGCAGAGCAGACACTGAATCTTCGGGTTTTTTTTTATTTTTTTTTTTGCTCAATCCATTTTGGTGAATGATCTGGTCTCTTACTACCTTAGGCTTAAAGGCAAATAGATGAAGTTATGGAGCCTCATCACAAAAAGCCTAAGTCTTAAGTACTGCTTTTGGCTTTGGAAGTGTCCTGCCAAGGGTTTTTGTGACTGGCTTTACAGAGGATACGTACTAGGCAAGGCCAGCCTACAGGTGCCTGCTTTTCTCATGGACTCTCCTTCTGCGTAGTTACTGTAGACAGTCGTATTCAGCCTTTGTGAAAAGGAATTATGGGGGGGGGGGGCTATTTAGGAGTATGGTGAGCTAAAAATTTTAGCAGATGTCCTAACGTGTAAAGTAGAAGCATATAAAGTGGATTTAACTTGTAAAAATACTCTATAACTTTCATTAACATTCTGGGAAGAATAAACAGGATTACCCTCCAAAATAATTTCTGTGCCCAGAACAGATAAAGGTATGTTTAAATAGTTTTAAAACTCTGATTAAAGATTCAGTACAAATGAAAGGCACACTTACATAACTCTTACATTGTACTCAAATTAAAAAAAAAAAGATTAAAAAAATAGAGCCTGCACATAATCTTAAACAGGAAAGAGGTGGGTGGCAGTTTTGTAATCCCAGTGTCTGGCTTTGAAAGACAAATCTGAAAAGCATGCAGCACTTCTGCTTGTATTTAGAATAAAACTTGTTGAATTTTGTTCAGCCAGAAAAAAGCCAATTATACGCAAGTCCTTTATTTTTAGTTCAAGTTGAATAATAAGATGTACCAACAAGTATGGCATTTGGGCATCTTCAAATTTTTTTTTTACCCAAGCAAACACTGTAATTAATTTATCAACAACTGACTATTGCTTATCTTAGCTCAAGTTAAAGCTTAACAAAGTCGATGGAGCTACACTGATGTAGGTGCTTGAGGAGCTCATCTCCCTGTAGATTGTGAGAGCCCTATACCCAAATCCTTTTGTAAGGTGTAGGGGAGGAAAAAGTTAAAAAACAAAACCAACCAAACAAACACCCCCCCACACCCCCCCAAAAAAACCCCACAACACCCACCCCCCCCCAAAAAAAAAACCAACTAAAAAACCCCAACCCCAAAAACCCAACCCATACCTTTCTGCTCTGCTTGCTTTCACTTAACTGTCAGTATTCCAGGGTTAAACTATAACCAAAAAGTAGGAGGTATTGAGTTGCTGTTCCTCTAGCTGTATGAGGACAGCAAAGCTGCCTTGTGTAGTAGTAGAAATATTAAAACAAACACAACCCCAAAAAACTGTGCAACATATATATATTGTAATGCAAAAGCTCTCCTAGAGATCAAAATTATGGCTAGTCTGGACAAGAACAACTCAAGTTTTTAAGCAGTTATTCATAGTATACTACAAGTCCGGGAGTGGTGGTTACCAAAAAACCCATCTAAAAAGCTCAGAGGCTGTGTGTGGGGTGATCTCTGCAGTGAGTGATGGGTGCAACCGCCTCTCCTGTGAGCTGGGAGCAGCATCTGCAGCCGCAGCTCCTCGTGTGCAGGTCGTTCCTCTTCACCTGGTCATCCCTCTGTTACCTGGCTCTGGCTTTTCCCTGGGGATGCTTGGCTCTCCCCATCCTTGTGTTTAGCATGCACAGTGCTGCTTGCACCCCTTTCTGTTGGAGTGTCCACAACAGAGTGCTTGAATTGGGCTTTTGGAGAGAGTTCTACTTTAAAAGATTTGGGTTTTCCCCTTTGGGTAATAAGAAAAGTACACAAAACCTTAGAATTTCCTTGACTTCACTGTTCTAGTTTGCTATGACACTGATGTGATAGTATGCATTATACAAGAGTAGCAATACCAGCAAAGAGCATGCAAAAGCAGTATAAAGGAGACCCGGTTATTGTATGGATATATTTTATGTAAGCAATTCCCTGTGTTGAAAGGTGGCATACTGATACCTGCCTAAAAGCCTGAAGTACCTAGGAACACAAGTCATAAATTTAATATATTTGCTTAATAAAATGTTCCCTATTTCTTTTGTATTCTTTCACATCTAATTATGCCATCTGTGTAGCTGTTGTGAATGCAAAAGGCTGCATCAACTGAATGATGCTTCAGCAGAGCTGCTTCTATCTGTCCAACTTATGAAATTGCAGACTGACTTAGAAGACATTCTGCTTTTTAATTTGCTTGATAAGTGTGCCAGGAATTCTCATTTCATGGTGTAGAAACAGAAAGTCTTGTTGAATGACTGATGTATACCTATGCGATGTGACCGAAAAGTGTGCATTTCACAATATTTGACCTACTGTGTGTAGGGGCGCTGGGACAACATCTACTTGCCATAGCCTCTTGCCATTGGCATATATCTTTCTTAATTAGCCATTGGACATATGCAGCCCCACAGTATTTTGTCAGCATTTTGCTAGGAGGGCTTCAAGGAGGCAGATGTTTTCTGGAAGGAATCAGCAAAAGGCACTGACAGCTTTATTGGATGCTGACGTGAATTTGGATCCATCTTTGGAATGGGTTTGGAAGAAGTGATGAAATGGCAACAACTCACATCCCTTGGAGTAAAATAAAATTCAATCAGTCTTTGCTAGATATTGGATGAACGTTTTTAGTCAAACTTACCTAATGCTTCTCTTAATTTGGACATTTCAAATGATCCATTTTTCTGTGAAGGGATTCCAGAGATGACAAGCCTGAAAAGAAAATATTGGAAGTACATTAAGAAATACAATTTGCACAGCTAATTTATGTATATACTTCATAAAATGACAGGATTTCTGCAGTGTTAGGTTTTAACTTTATGCCCACTCAGTTTTCTTATCAGCTGTATGCCAGCGGCTATACACATAATTCTCTTTCACTGCTTACTGGACCCAAGCCTACTCAATTTAGTTTAGCTGGCAATGGCACTTCTCACTTTCTTAAAACACATGGCTTTCCAATTTCCAAGAATGTTTATAGTATCATAATAATTTGAAACAGGTGTTCAAGCCTCTCTCCTCTCCTGTGTAACAGAAGGTTTATATATTTTTCATTATATATGGAGACAAACCATAGCACTTAGGATGACCATCTGTCAATGAATTTCTTCTCTTTGACTATGAGGAAAAATGGATATTTTTTTTTATTGCGAACACCGGTGAAGATGATGGGACGTCCCACTTCCCCGTGTTTTATGGTTAGTCATTTCCAGGGATTAGCCTGCTTGATTAACTTGACATGACTGGCTTTTGTATTCACGTAATTCCAGTAAAAATAAGGCTGTGTGTGCTTGAGTCAAAACCTCTTTGTGCTTAGTGTCCCTGTTTGAAAGTGATGAAACCTTCCTGTGATACGCCGTCAGTGCTATGGGATGTGCCATAGAATTTCTGCTGACAGTGGATAATGGGGGATCTCAGAAAGGGCTGTTGGTCCTGGTGGTGTCTCTATGCTTTCTCAGGGGCAGTCTCCAAAAGCACTTTGTACGTGCTGGGTGTTCTCTGAGCTAGTTATCCCACTGTCTTTATCTCATCTAGACAGCTCTTGTTCACTTCCCTGTAGAGAATCAAGATCTTTATTTTCTTCAGCAATTGTTTCCATTTGTGGCCCCTGATAGCCCCCTCCTGCCAGCCAAGCAATCTTCCTTCTCTTCTTTCCTCCCTTTGTTTGTGTCCCCGACCCTGCTTGTTGCCCCTTGTACCCACTGTTTTTACCCAGGCTCATTTGTCCAGCTCATTGCATCTCCACTGGTGACCTCTCTTCTGCCTTTTGGCTGCCTCTTGTTTTGTCCAGCAGCTTCGGCCCCATCTTCATTACCTTCAGGGCAATGCTGCAGGGCAGGGACTCTATGCTGAGCAATATTTAAGATGCTCTGGGATTTAGCTGTGAAACTGGAGTGGTGGTGGTACCTTCATGGTGGGATACCTCAAAAAAAAAAAAAAAAAAGGGGTTCTGAGGGAAAATGCAAGCAATGCTGCTGTGTTTTGAACAAGAGTTCAAGCATTGTGTGGTGTGTAGGCCATGGTGTGGAACTGGGTATTTTCCTTTTACATTAAGATTGCCAAGGTAAACTGTGGGGAAAACAGAGGAAATTGGGAGAATTTGGAGAAGGGAAAAGTTGAAAATGTACCTGTCCAAGGTGGATGGCTTCCACATCTCCCCTGTGCAGAATGGGGGCTTCCAGCTATGCCTGATAGCCTGGAGCTCCCTTAAATGCCTCTGCCAGGGTGCTCTGCCTTCCACCTGATGCCTGGCGTGCCATCCAGCGCCTGCTTCGGCTCTCTTTGGTATCTTGCAGAGGGTTTCTATTAAGTTTGCCTCTATTACAGAGGGATTAGTGGAGAGATGGAGGGAGAGAAACTTAATCAGGCTGCTTTGTGGCTGGAGGGCTGTGGGGAAGGGCAAGGAGGTTCAGAGAGGTCCTGAGCAATGCTGCCAGCCAGCAGATAGCTGGGCTCCTGTTAGGAGACTGAAAACCCAGCTGGATCTGGGGTGGGTTTTGTAATGCTTGGCTCTTTCTTTGAACTTGTTTAATAATACAGTGTCATTAATGTGCTTCTAAGTATGTTAACACAGCTGCAAGCTATTGTGTTTTATGGATATAACAGATCTTGTATCCCTGCCTGAAGAGATCTTATGGGAAATTTTCCAAGAGCTCATTAATAGCAGACATTAAATATACATTCTCGCTACAAGAACAAGTACTCTTGGGTCTGGCTAATTGTTATGTCAATTAATTTTATACAAGAACACTTCTGAATGAGCAGGTGGGTGAAGGCTGTAGATAGGTGAGAGGCTGTATCGATCGCTGTCCGCTTTCTGTTCCATCCCAAATTACCAAATGATTCTCCATCCAGAGCTGGTTCCTGGAGGAAGGCTCACACCGAGTTAAAGTGAAAACTTTTCCATAGTCATGCATTCAAGGGGACATTTAGTATGAGTGTGAGTTTAGTCATTTCACTTAATTTTCTGTATTTTAGAGGTTGATACAGTTCTTCCCTAAATAACTGTCAAGCATGAAGGCTCTCCTGCCCGTTCATAGCTTACATACAGGCTTGTAATTGTATTGTATTACAGCTTTGTAATTGTAGCTGGGGGTGATGCCTTCTCACCTCCCCCAGGAAAAAATAATGTTGTGAAAGAGTGGAGACAGACAAAGCTTGGGTGTCAGCAGAGATGTCCCTCCCTGCACCATGCTTCGGTCAGAGTAAGGTGGCTGGCCAAATGGACTTCTGTCCCTGCCATCCATGTTTTTCTCTGGAGCAGAAGAAATGACTCTTCAAATGCAATTTAAGAGATTTTCAGAGCTGCCTTGCAGTTCGGTCCAAACTAGGATTTGGAAACCATTGTGTGCTGAAATGAATGGGATCTGGGCACCCAGAGCACTTTGGCAGATTTGAGCATCTCCGCTGCATAAGAAAAGGTAATTCATCTCAGCCAAGTCCTCGGTGTTATTAACTTGGTGACTCAGTTCCACTGTTCTGGCTGGCTACGAAGGGACTGGAGTTTGGCTCTATTCTCAGGCACGTCTAATTCTGGTACTAAGGAAATAATTATTATTAGTTGCCATAATCTCAGTATATTTCAGTAATATGAAAAGCAACAAGCAACATGTTTTACTCGCTTGACTGATAGGTGAATGCTGAGAAATAAAGTGTAATTTATGAAAGAATGAATATAAAAAGAAATAAGAACTGTTTCTCCTCATAACTTTCCAGGGTAGTTCAGAATAAATAACTCAGAGTAATTTTGCATTGAAAATTTGATTAGCAGGTGGGGGCAGATTTCCCTAAATCTCCAGAATGGCAATTAAAAGGAAGCTGTAATAACTGGGGTGAAGAGCTACAATTAACACAGTTCTGCTAGTCCCTTTC
>NW_009258951.1:4714060-4730374 GCF_000687185.1 Egretta garzetta
AGGAATGGTGAGTTGGTTCATCCCCTGGAGATCTGTGTCTGCCTCCATCTATTCTCCTGGTAGGTTCAAACCCACATCTGAAAGTAACTCTACTTCTGTGTTTATGTGGAGTCAATGGCTGTTATAAACATTGGCAGCTGCCAGGAGACCAAAGGTGAGCCTGCTCTCAGGTCTGCTGCTGTTTAAGAGCTGTAACCTGGATTACAAAGTTTTATAGATGCAAATCACAACTTTGAACAGAAGTAAATATGTTCATAGTTGATTATCTTCTTATTCAGCCTTTTGTCCTGGCTTTGGCTGGGATAGAGTTAATTTTCTTCCTAGGAGCTGCCATAGTGCTGTGTTTTGGATTTAGGATGAGAATAACGTTGATAACACCCTGATGGTTTCGTTGTTGATAAATAGTGCTTACACTAAATCAAGGACTCTTCAGCTTCCCCTGCTCTACTGACTGAGAAGGCTGGGGATGCACAAGAAGCTGGGAGGGGGCACAGCCAGGACAGCTGACTCAAACTGGCCAAAGGGATATTCCATACCATATGATGTCATGCTTGGTGTATAAACTGGGGGAAAGCTGGCCTGGGGGCCACTGCTCGGGAACTGGCTGGGCATCAATTGAAGGGTGGTGAGTAATTACAAAGCAGAATCACAGAATTGTAAGGGTTGGAAGGGACCTCAGGAGATCATCTAGTCCAACCCCCCTGCTAAAGCAGGCTCACCTAGAGCATGCTACACAGGACTTCATCCAGGCGGGCTTTGAATATCTCCAGAGAAGGAGACTCCACAACCTCCCTGGGCAGCCTGTTCCAGTGCTCTGCCACCCTCAGAGTGAAGAAGTTCTTCCTCATATTCAACTGAACCCTCTCGTGTTTCAGTTTGCATCCATTGCCCCTAGTCCTGTCGCTGGACACCACTGCAAACAGACTGCTTCCGTCCTCTTGACTTCCGCCCTTAAGATATTTGTATGCGTTGATGAGATCCCCTCTCAGTCTTCTCTTCTTCAGGCTGAACAAGCCCAACTCTCTCAGCCTTTCCTCGTAGGGGAGATGCTCCAGTCCCTTTATCATCCTAGTAGCTCTCCTCTGGACTCTTTCTAGGAGTTCCTCGTCTTTCTTGAACTGGGGAGCCCAGAACTGGACACAGTACTCCAGGTGGGGTCTCACCAGGGCAGAGTAGAGGGGGAGGAGAACCTCCCTCGACCTGCTGGCCACACTCCTCTTAATACACCCCAGGATACCATTGGCCTTCTTGGCAACAAGGGCACATTGCTGGCTCATGGTCAGCTTATTGTCCACCAGGACTCCCAGGTCCCTCTCAGCAGAGCTGCTATCTAGCAGGTCATCCCCCAGCCTGTACTGGTGCATGGGGTTCAACCTCCCCAGGTGCAGCACTCGACACTTGCTCTTGTTGAACTTCATCAAGTTCCTCTTTGCCCAACTCTCCAGCCTGTCCAGGTCCCGCTGAATGGCAGCACAGCCTTCCGGCGTATCAGCCACTCCTCCCAGTTTTGTGTCATCAGCGAACTTGCTAGTGGTGCACGATGCATATTCTATTATTTATTATTATTATTACTACTTTATTTCAATTACTAAACTGGTATTATCTCAACCCATGAGCTTTCTCACTTTTACTCTTCCAATTCTTTCCCCCACCCTACTGGGGGGGAGTGAGCAAGCAGCTGTGTGGGGCTCAGTTGTCAGCTGGGATTAAACCACAACACCTTTGAAAGAGAGAATATGCAATTCCATATACTTTAATCTACTTATATCTTGTACATAGAAAGATGTATAGTTTATACCTATAAGCACTGCATGGTCTCTGGCTTTCTTTGTGTAAACACGTACAGGGAGAAAGACTGGAAAATCAATTTCTAAATTGAATACAGTTCAGCCATTTTGCTATTGAATGAGTTGCAGGATCGTGCTCCCCAGGAAGCAGTAATTCTTTCGTTGTGTTTCCAGGGTAGTTCTTGATACCAAAGGCTTTGGCAAGCTGAGGTCATGGCTGTGTGTGACATGTTACTCTTAAAAGTGGTTAGTAAATTGCATCAGGAATTGTATCAGGAAAAAGCTCTTTAAGTCATGCTTTTATGTATGGTTTTAGTGCAGTATAATAAAATAATTTGGTAATTAAATGAATTTTGTTGCCTTTTGTGGTAAGGTGGCAGATACTGGTTTAGAAATATATATGGGCAATATACGGATTTTGACATAGTGGCACCACTATGGGTTTCAATAGGAGGTATTACTGAGGTATACAGAGCCACGCAAAATCGTGTCTAAAATATTTTCTTGGTGTGGCTTTTTACACATGTGTGATGAGTATTTTGTTCTATCTCTTGAAATGGAATAAACATTTTCCTCTCTTAGGGTATGGGACCGGCTTAGGGAACTAGGAGCTTTGACGTAGCTTTGACAACTTCTTTGACATAGTCAGCCCTTTCCTTCCTGTCTGACATGATACAACCATCATGCGTAAAGACGCATGTCTTCAGATGCTTATATCAGCGTGAAGTAAAGCTCCAATTTCTTCATAGTTTATATCCAAGGGAAACAAGTATACCTTAATCTCTATATGCTTTTTGGCATGCTCAGAATTTGTATATTTTGCAAGAAATGATAGAGTTATCGTCAGCCTGCAGCTGAGAGCATCTTGCTGATTTCAAGCTCTAACTTGGGGGGTGTTCTGAAAAATAAGACTATTCAAAACAGAGGAATAATAGATTGAATTGAGTTCTGCAGAAAGACTAGTTTGATAAGAATTCAGTCTAAGTCCCCACAGGGGTGACCCTTTATTTCACCTCTTCCACCATGACCTCTGTTTTTGAAGTCTATAATTCTTATGAATTATTGTTCCTGAGTGGATCTTAAACATCTTTCTTTAGATTCTTATTCTATATCTAGGCACATCAGGACATGGGAGATTACCTACCTAGTGTCCAATGACTAAAGGGGCAGCTGAAGATAAATAACACTTAAATTTAAAAATTTAAATAGAATCTGTTTATTTGGGTTGGTTTTTTTTCCCATTAGCAGAAAGTGGATCCAATGGCAAAACTTCTTGAATTTGTCTATGCTCTCACCTGCCTTTATCTTAATTACAAAATTCTTGAGAAGAGGAATGTCTTTCTGGTACTGTCCAGTCACCTGGTGTCCTCTGTTGCCAGTAGAGTCTAATAGTTATTGGCATCTGCTGGCTGACTTCAGGAAAGCAGCGAGGGGTGCATGTGCCTACCATGAAGAAGAAAAGGGTCGAGGGCTGCAGAACAGTTCATACAAGTAGGATGAAGGTTACAAACTGTGGATCTAGCACTCCTAGATCTTTGCTTTACGTAGTATTAAATAGGTTGGTCATCTCTGCATTGACATCTTTACCCACATGAGTGTTCTTGGCCCTTCACCTCAGTGTCCTCTCCCCTCTGTCCTAGTGTTGTGGTGATACCTTATTTTTAACAGCAGATGCAAAATTCAGTTTTGCAAAGAGTTAATGTGAAACATTAGCACGGTGAACACCTCCCACTTAGAACGGAACCATCCTCATTAGAGGAGGTGGGTGGAGGTCAGGACAGTCTCTGAGGTAAATTCACATGCAGCGTTTTGCTGCTGCAGAAGCAGCAGAGCTCTGTAATAAACAGAGCTCCAGTGATTTGGAGCCTCCCACTTTACCTAAGCCCTCATATCTTGTTTTCCTTAGCATTTTCTTAACCTTCAGAGAAGAATGGATTAATGTTTTAAGTAAGTATGGTGCTGGCAGCTATAAGAACTTGTTTCCCACACAGAAGTATCTTGTCAGTAGCATAAGTTTAGAAGAGTAGGGAATGATTCCTTGCTTAATTATACATTAAAAATGATAAATTTATTCCTGCAGATTATTCAAAACAAATTATTCAGTCACCCTTAGGGAGCACTGTGAAGCCTGTAAAATGGGTAACGCTTGGGCACTTCTGCTGGAATAGAGTCCTCCTCGCAGTTATGGGTGATAGAGTTTGAACTGCTGATTAGCCCATGATGACTGGAAATGTGCAAGGAGTAAAGGGATCACATCAGCTCCTAATCATCGCACTCCTGTTAAGAGATATCTGTTACAACTGCAGTGAGTTTCCTCCTCCTGTACTTGCATCGATTAACACTGGTTTTCTCTTGATTTTAGATATGTGCTATAGCAGAAGCCCCCAAACTGACAACATATGCTGTGGGGAAGAGAAGAGTGGGAATAAAACACTTTCTGGGCAAAGCTCAGAAACTATCACAATATTATTTGTGACCTAATTGTAAGTCACAATTATATGTTGTATATCTTGAGATCTACCTATTGCACGGGCACCTTCTCTGCCTTGAAAATGTGAAAACTGGTGATACAAGGTAGGTTCTTGCAAGCCAAGACCAGCCTGGGACTCCTTGTAGATGCCTCCAACAGCTTCAGGGCAAGCGTGGGGCATCCCACTGCAGGATCTTGTTCAGCTCTGCTGACTGTGCTCTTGATGCCCCTTCTGTGGAAAATATGGGTTTCCGCATTCTGGGGTGAACTTCCCTTTGGCCTCAATGTGGTGTTTCCAATAACTCAATTTGTGTCATTAAATTCCTGAAATAAGAAGTGGGATTATCAACCTTTGTTTTGCTGAGAGCAGCCTTCTGTGAACAGCCTCATAATCTAACGATCTTCCTGGAGAAAACACTTTGACTAAGTTCCCTGGGGAAAAAAATCATCTGGATCTGGATGGTGAGTAGGAATTTCTAGAACTTGTGGGTTGGTGGCAGAGGAGTTGGAAGCATTGGCTGGTCGTGGGTCTTGAGGGTGTTGTGAAGAGGTACCTTCTTTTGCCCTGCCTGTTAGCTAATGAGTTTTTTACATTGGCTGAGAAATCTCTTCATAATTTGCTGCTTTGTTAATAATTTCAGAAGGATGGATCAGTTGTTTGTCATGCAGTGCTGTCTAATCTGGATTCTTTTTGTCCTTGTCTGGGATGTTCTCATAGTAGACAGCTTGCAGAGATTGTAGTCAAGATGCGAGCAGACAAAACAACCAAACCATATGTGCTAAACATTAATCCAGAAGACAAACTTTCCAAGATAATCAGAAGAAGAAGAATCTGTTACTTGATATTGTTCCTAGCCGAGCCTTACGAAGCCAGGTTGAATCTAGGATGTGCCACTTTGTATAGAACATGTTGTATATCATGTGATATTTTACAGAAAACATGGTATATGTAAAAGTAGAGAACTGTTGCTGGTGTAGTGAAGTATTTCTGCCATCTTTAATTAAGTCCAGTTCCCATGGGTAAAAGTATGTAAATTGTTCTCCAATAATAAGTTTGTTATTTAGTTTTATTTGTGAAATGACAACACTGAGTAATCAGAGAACATTATTTACAAAATTAAACAAACAACAGTGCTGCAATTCAAAGAATTAATATATCCACACACTCAAAAAACCAAACAAATCAAAGAGAATTCATTTGTTTGACAGCCATACAAACTGAATAATAAAATGGAAAAAAACATGAGTCTGAAGCTATTTGGCTTGGAATAATTTGAGATAAGAAGAGAGAAGACTGGGTGGGGGGGGGAAGAGGAGGAAGGGAGAAAAACAATATTTTAAATTAAATGGCAGCTTAAATTGATACATTCTCTACAGGACAAAGTGCGTGAGGTTACAGGCATACGAGTGTTGGTGAAGTGAATGTGTAACAGTGAAGAATTGGACAAATAAGTTCAGTTCAAGTTTTACAAGACAATTCCTTTGAGCTTCAGAAAAGATGCTGTTTGTGACAGCTCTAGTTAGTAAGAAAAACTTAAACCCTGCAAATTCTGGGGTATTTGTTGATTGACCTTATATTCAGGCTGCTTGACAGGACTTCAGTGTCCCTTCTTTCTCTGTCCTGGCATTTCTGAACTGTATCTAAAACCAGGACTTTATGTGGATCCCACAGGCATAATAATGCGTAATTTGCTTTTTTAACAGTCTGGCTTTGAATTTACTTTATAGGATCTGTTTCAGCAGGCTGTGAAGATATGAGAATCACCCTGGTTTTTCTTACTTGTCTATAACCAAGGGTAACCAAACCCTGAGGAAGGGGACAGATGATCTGCACTCAGCTTTCCGTGAGGGCTGATCATTGTTATCTGCTTCCATCTCATTAAATAGAAATCCACTAAAGACTGGGGCACTGTCCGTGTGGGCCAACACCAGCCATATCAGCTAGAGCTTATTGGATAAAGAATTGTTTTAGAATCTTTCTGCTTGAAAACTTGGTAATTTCTTGCCATTTTCATATGTCTTTATCTTATTTTCTTTAGTATATAATTTTTTTCCTGTTTGTGCTATACTTAAAATTTCTGGCATAACTCAACACTTTTCTCATTTTTACTGATTGTAGACACATGAAGATTTAAAGTCACTGGGTCTAGAGCTATCAATATGGAAGTTCTGCATAAAAGTAACATAAAGGTAGAATTATTTCACTTTTAATTATTTTGGTATTAGTATCAAAACAATGCAGTAGGGCCCAATAAGTAGGATTGAAGACCATGACAGCTCCTACTTAGGAAAGACTGTATGTGTTGTAATCTGAGGCTAACAGTAATAACATTTTTCTCTCTTCTGATTTTAATAAATGCCTCAGGGCATTGCATTTGGTTAAATCAAGCAGCAGACAAAATGTAATGCACTGCTAACCTCTAAAGTATGTGCAAAAAGTTTCTTCATAAAATATGCATGCAGAACACAGTGCTGTAATGATAATGATCCTCTCTAGGTTATTCTATGAAAGATTTAGTATTTTAGGGTCTGTAGTCTTTGATTATTTTTTTTGAAAGGAGTTCCAAGTATTTTACTTTTGTATTTGTTTATTTTTAATGAACTTTCCATTAGCATATGAAAGTCATATTAACATATACTATGCTGAGTACTCTATGTTTGTTTCTACTCCTCGTACAAATTTAACCAAGAAGAATTGGAATATAGGCCTGCAGATGGCATTCTTGCTCAGCAGTTTAAAAGTCTGTGGTAGTTACAGAACCAGTCTTCCTTCTTGTGCTGATATGGAAGATATATTTTAATTTATGATGCTCCCTTCGCCCGTGTATATGTTGCATATGCTGTGCATAATCCGTTTGGGGCGGCTGGCATTTCTGCAGAGTATAAGAATGATAAAAAGTGCATTGAGCTCTCCTGATAATTGTTTAAGTGATTTCTTCTGCTGCCTGTGTTTGACACCAACATGATCTGCAGTTAAATATGTGTTCCCTGTTAAAGCCTGGAGTCATCATCTGGGCATGTAGGCAGAGGCCTATGTGAGGGCTGCTCCAGTTCCTTTTTTTGTAGAGAATGGGGTCTTTTCAGGCAGCAGAAATGGTTATTTGTGGGAAGGTTATTTGTAGGAAGATACTACTGTTTGTTTTTTGTCCTCCCACTGTTAGTTGTTACACCGCAAAAGAAGGGAATTGCCCGGCACCATTACTAAATAACCTGCAGATGAGGACAACCCTTCCTGAATTCAGGTGCAAGACTTGGTGCTGGAGCCAGGCATATAGCCAGCATGTGGACAAATACCACTGTGAAGGCCAGTCACACACGCATTTTTCCCAAAGTCGATGATGCTCTGCAGGGCTGTTGGTTAGGGAAGGAAGAAGGTGGTGATTTGGTGAGGGAATGAAGTTGCCAAATGGCTGGAACTTCTTTCTGGCTCATCAGAAGGCAGAAAATAATCTCAAAGCCTGACAGTTGCTATAATATAACAGGGATGCTCCCCGGACGTTGTTGCGTTTATTTTGCAGCAATGATGACATGTACCTAGATTCCTTCCATAAACTCTCAGAATAATGGATGCAGCTCTATGGCTAAAATCAAGGTCCAAATGGTCCCTAAATTACTTTTTATACGGTAGGAACTAGCTATTTGTGTGTGCATTTTGGGGACTGGCTCCTAATTTCTTGGAACAACCTATTTGTCTGCATTGTTCTGTCCTGCTGCTTGATCTGCTCTGCCACGACTGCTGCTGTAAATTAGCTTCCCTTTCTCAAAGCTAAGAAAACTGTTTGCCTTTCTACCAATGCCTTTTCTATTCCTTAGCTGGAAGACCTCTCAGCTGATTCCCCACCAGTATCTTTGGAGGTAACCATCCCTCCCAGAAGAGTTTGTCCCAACCAACCAACCCATCTTTTGCCTGAGAACAGTGAAGGTCTATTGGACTGGTGATTGATTTGCTGCTGCCACAGCAGGAGGTGCAGTAGGGCAGAGGTCTGCTCCCCATGTCCTAACCTTGCCTCCTCTTAGAGGTTACCTTTGCAAGAAGTCTTTGAAATCATAATTGTCACATAAAACAATCCCAGAAACCTGCCTGGGTCAATATGTGTTGAGTAAACAGCAAAGCCCTGTGTGTGCAAATACTCCTCAATACTACGGCAACCATAATTCTTATTAAGGAAGAATAGATAAGAAATGTTCCCTCATGAACTGAAGTCATAGGCAGAGTGTAAAATATTATTATTGAATAGACACAGCAGACTAATATTGGTTAGAACAAGCTACAGTTTTAGTAATTTTATTGGATATGATTTACTTTCTTCTAGTACTTCCTCCATGGCTTCTCTTTAGGAGACCTTATTTTAATTGTCAGATAAACTGAAAAGTGGTGGCTAGGTTGTTATGCAAGGTCACTGTTGTCTTTGCTAAAAGAGAAAGGAAGAAAAGAAATAACAGTAGAGGCAGTATTACTGCATATGCCAAATCTGTCATCAAGCTATGTGAACAAAGCGTCCATAAAGAGAAGAAATGGTGAGAACCCGTAACATCACTTTGAAGAGTCCAACATATGTTGTATTGCTGTGTTCTTGAAGATATGGGATATTTAAAATTCCAGGGTAACATCACTTTCTGTTTATAAAAGCAAAAGGGTCATATCCATCCTTATTGCTGCCAGCATTAAATAACTCCTATGCAGTGCACTGTACGCCAGCACTAACAACATGTTTTGTATAATCTAAAGTGGCTTCAAGCAAAATAAATAATGGGATCTCCTGTTTTATCCTGTAAAGCATGAAGTAGACATTTCTCTCTTCTGGTGTTCTTGGACTTTTTACACCTTTCAAAGTGCAAGTAGTATTGTTTTAAATGAGTGTAACAGTGATGCCTCATGGCTGCAGAAGACATCACTTAGTGTACTTGAGCTAGGTAGTATATAAGGAACACTACTATTTTCTGTCACAAGAGGTTGATAATCTAGATTATTCTATTAATACTCAGAGCACACCAGTGCCTTGGAGTTCTTGTCATGGAGACCCGTAGTCAAGACCCGTAGTCTTGGTTATTCTTAAAACCAGGAAAAGATGGTGGTCTTTTGTCCAAAAGAGCCTGCAGCATGGATGTAAGACAGGAGGAAAGTGGTAGAGAAAGAAGCAGGAGGAAAGGGGACTAGTCAGTTCAATAGGCAATACTCTCACTACATTAGTGGCCTAACCACTGTCCAGTTTCTACAGGTGAGGAGCAAGAGGAGAAGTAGAGACACACTTTGGAGTGCAGGGAGATGTTCAGGTGCTCTGATTCAGAGCCCTATTCCCAGCCCAGTAAGATACGCATATGCATATAGGGACATTTAGTTTTCCACTATTAGAGGATTCTGTGGATGTTTTCATGGCTTTTTTCAGTGCAGCACCAGACTCGCAGAAGAATGTGGTTTCTGTGCTCTTGTAGTTGTCTCTTGAAAATGATGGAGCTGGGATGAAGGTGGAGCTTTTATCTTCTATTTGAACTTGGTGATTAAAGGAGCCCAAGGGAGAGAATGGGATTGGACCTTTTCTCTGGGTAACGTGGGTCCTTCCCTCCTGTTGAAGGAATTGAAGGGCAGGCCAAGTCACGGATGGCTGAGCAGCACTGCTTGGCATCGCTCCATCCTTGGGGGTTGAGCTAATGGACTCCATCAATTTTTTAAGAGGTAAGGACAGGACATGAAAGAAAGAAGAAAGATATGTATTCTGAAATTTTTCTAAAACAGGTCCATCTTTCTAAAAATATATTTTTCTTAAACAGCCCTGGAATGTTAAGCTGATACTTTTTTTCCATGTTTTTTCAGTCTTTTCTATTTTATGATCTAGGCTGTACTCTGGGAATATCAGAGAAATGCAGAAGAGGCCATAAGAAGGAATGTTTGACTTGGATATCAGGAAAGGAATGATGATATAACGTCATCTTACTTTTTATTTTCATCTTGGAGCCAAATATGTGTCACATTTAAAGAGGAGCTCTTGGCCTCTGATAACTGTAATTGTGCTGGGACATTGCTGTCCTTCTCCAGGTTGCAAACATACATTTATTCTGTGTTTGAAGACAAAGGAAAGGAAAATTGTTTAACTAAAGGAAGGAAGTTTCAGTTTCTTTGCGCTTGTTATCCACGTAGTCCTGTCACTGGTTTATCAAGAGCAAAATATATTCCAAACACATGCTGGAATGAACAACGCACACGAGTTTCCTCTGATGAATACTCAATACAGAGCTGTTTGCTGTCTGAGCCAGATGAGTTTACGATTATTTTTTTTTCTTTTAGTTATTCAGATGCAAAGACCAGGAGTCAGGGACGTCATGTGGATTTGTGACATTGTGGCAGATGCTGAATTCAAAAACCAAAGAATAAGTTGCTTTCATTCATACAGTGACTTCTGCAGCCATTCTTTATCTCTGGCAGATATGATATTCTGATAGTTAATAATAATTTAGGGGCAAAGCCACATTCAGTGCATATTGAATCTTATAAATTGATTCCTGTTGACTTAGTGGCAGCACTGAGACCTTAGCAACTACTCTTAGAGTAATCCAATCAGATTATTAATGATTTTGAGAATGACAATTTTTTTCAACCATGATTGAGTAAAAGATCCTTATGCAGTAAGAAGAAAGGAGCTGATAGTTTCTGGAAAACTGCGTTAGATTTTTGAGACTAATGATACAAAAGGGTGAGAGATGCTCGATATAATGGAGAGGTAATAAAATCATAAAGGGTAACTTGTTCTATGAATAACCTCATGAAACTTTAGGGGTCTCATTACAACTATTGAAACAAAATCATAGAGCTGTTAGGTAATGGATGAAATTATATGGTTAAACTTCTATAAAATTCTCTAGAATCACCCACAGTGGATAGCTGGGTGTACATTGTTGCCATGCTACAGCAAGTAAATAAATCAGCATCCTGGGGAAAGATTGCTTTTCTAAATCTGAGTGAGAAGGTGCACATCTCAGCCAGTTAAGTATATTTGGCTTGTATCATGGGAAATGAGATTTCAGTTTTTGCATAGTGATAGGGCTCGGAAGCTGTGCTTAGCATTGAGGCCGTGTGGCAGGAGTCTACGCGAGCAGGCGCAGCAGCGTCATGGAAAGCCAGGAGAACATCTCTTATCCAGCAGAGATGCCTTTTGCAAGGAGCCTCTACCCTGAAGAGTTTGGAGCTTTCATTTTGATGAGAAAACCTCTGGTAACTTGTTGCTGTTGTGGCTGAGTCATTTTGAGGGAAAGGGACAGAATTTCAGGCAGCGTGTTACAGTCTGGTAGGATTTATAGGATCCGCATATAGGAAGGAGGGAGGCTGCAGAACACTGCTATGGAGTATATGGTCAAGAAATCCAGAAAGAAGAGAACTGTGTTAGGCTAAATGAATGCCATGCATACGAAATGCTGTCTCTACAGATTTGGATTTTGTCCAGCTAAAGAGAATTCCTCTGGAGCCATTTCTGTATTTCAGAAAGGTGTGACCCACCGAAATCCACTTTTCCTCATACTGTTAAAATGAGTGTAGTGACTTGTGGCATTACTTACTAATCTGGCATTTACACTGTAAACAGTGTACACTGTGTATATACGGAAGAGCATTCCTCATTACATTTGAGACATTTTATAAAGCCCAGCTTATGTAATTACCCTGAGCTATATGGTAGCTTTCATGATTGACACTAAGAAATAGAAGACAATTTACTAACCTAGCCTGGTGTTTTAGACATTAATGGAACATTGTAATGGCAGCCCTTGGTAAAAATGAGGGACTTGTTAAATTAAGTTTAAATAAAACATGAACTAAAACCAGTGTGTGAATCTTCTGGAAAAATACCTGCAAGCTGCTGACCAGCCAACACATTTCAGAGTACCTGGACAAACACCAAATTCTAGTTTTGTACCCCTGGGCTGGGGGGAAGATAGTGTTGTAGATATAAAACATGATCAAGGACTAAAGATTCTGAATTTAAGGAAGTCTGCATACCAAGCCTCATATTATCTTCACTGTATCTTTAAAGGGAAGGAGGAAATTTTGGTCAAAACTTACAGCAATTATTTGAGGTGATAAGTATATAAAAACATTAAAGAGCACTAGGGCCAGACAAGCAAAACTGGCAAAAGAAATTTCATTATGTGTGTTGGGTTATTTCTTGGCTTTGAAACATTATTGAAGTCGGCAAAGACTTTTGTCAAGCTCTTCAACTGAGAAAGATGGGGCTGTCAAAGTAACGGTTTGACAGAGCAATCCAGGACTTTTACAGGCGTAATTCTGACTAATGATCTTTTTGGGTGTGTTGTATTTACCTGGTCATTTGGCTAGGGTTGCACGTAGGCAACAGTTGGCACAAAGCATATGTGCCCGATAGTAAAGCAAATCCTGTATGGCTCTAGAGTGCTGGAGCTGTCTTTTTCCCCAAGTGACTAAGTCACAAGTCAATGATGAGCAAGATTGGCTCATCGTTATGTAAAGACTGCCCCCATAATCTTGTTGAGGTCAGTGTCAGTATGGTCTATGGGCAATATAAGCGCTGGTCATGGAAGCTAAAGATGCCTGAAGGCAGCCTTAACCCTCCAGCGCAGCTCAGTGTAATTCAAGTGTCATATTCTTACTTCCTACAACAGAAGCTGGTGGAATGTATTGCTGCCTGAAATACTTGCTATTACTAAGGGCTTAGGAAGTATTTCCACCTGTAAGTATGTCAGATAATGTTAAATAAACCTCTACAGATGTTTCCAAGGTTAAGCAGGTTTTTTTAATGTGCTCAGGTAATGAACTTTTTCCCGCTGCCCTTATTTGAAGGGAATTTTGTTTTCGTGGATACAAGGGCTTGCAGCTTATTGCAGTCTGGTTTTTTTTTTATTTAGAATGGCATAACTAAACTTCTCATTAACAGGATTTCAAATAACAATAATATATTTTCCAAAATTTCAGTGTCCATCTTTCTGTTGAGGGAGGTGTTAACAACCATGAACTAATACCGTTGTGTGAAGCAAGCTCAGGAGCCTTGAAGAGCCTTGAAGATCCCATGGACAATGCAGATCTGCAGGGTTGTTCACTGGTATTTCCTGACCTCAGTAGCATTAAGCACAGTGCAGTCTGGGCAGAGAACCCAAGAGAAACTTTTATAATAGACTGTAATTTGTTTAAAACTTTGCTAAAATATTTCCATAAATACAATTTCATTGCCCTATGTTTTATAACAAGCTGTTGCATGTTAGCATGGCAATATGAAGACAATACAACACAGAAAGAATTTGCAAGGTTTATAAAGGTCTGATGAGGATTGACCTTGCTATCCTGAGTAAGAGTTGCCCTGTGCTGCTGGGTAAGCAGAGATGGACCTTGTGAATTCACAAGTGCGTGCTCAAAAATACTTGGTACTAGAGGGGCAGGATGCAGGACCTGCGCGTTCCTCTGAGGAGAATGAAATATTTGTGAATTGCAAATGTGTCTGTCTTTTCTCTCTGCTCTGTTGATGAAGATTTTAAAGAAACCTCTACTGACAAACACGTTTTGGGACTACTTTAAGTATACTTGATTCTTCTTTTGGCAAGGGGAATATGAGTGAGTGGTGAGATCCCTTCTTATTTGCCTGGTTTTGAAACTAAGATGCATATAATTGCACAGGAAACTGGTGTATCTTCTGATGCAGATGTCACAGTTTAACCCCAGCTGGCAACTGAGCACCACCCAGCCTCTCCCTCACTCCCCTCTGGTGGGACGGGGAAGAGAATTGGAAGGGTAAAAGCGAGAAAACTTGGGTGAAATACAGACAGTTTAATAGGTAAAGCAAAAGCTGCATTTGCAAGCAAAACAAAACAAGGGATTCATTCCCTATTTCCTGTGGACAGGCAGGGGCTCAGCCATCTCCAGGACAGCAGGGCTCCATCACGCGTAATGGTTACTTGGGAAGACAAAATGCCATCACTCCAAATGTCCTTCCTTCTTCCCCCACCTTTATGTGCTGAGCATGGCACCATATGGTATGGAATATCTCTTTGGTCAGTTGGGGTCAGCTGTCCCAGCTGTGTACCCTCCCAGCTGCTTGTGCCTGCCCTGCCTGCTCCCTGGTGGGGGTGAAAGGCAGAAAAGGCCTTGGCTCTGGCTAAGTCCTGCTCAGCAGTAACAGAAATGTCCCTGGATTAACAACACTATTTCCAGCACAAATCCAAAACACAGCCCCATAGTAGCTACTGTGAAGAAAATAACTCTACCCCAAACCAAAACCAGCACAGCAGACCATGTGTGTGTCAGTTAGTGTAGCTGCACGTAGCCATGCAGGCAGCTTAAGCACAGACTGGGCATTTGCTAAAGGAATATTGTTGTTGTTACAGAGAATAGGGGCATTTTATTCTATTTGCTTCACACCTGCAAAAATATAAGGAGTGAAGATGTTGCGGAAAAGACCTCTCTCCATGATAGTAGAGTTATTCCAATGAGCATTAATACAAGTATTCCAAAGGTACATTTCTGACAAGTTAGTATTTTAGTACCAATCTTAAAAATGATTAAGCAGATACTTTTATAACATAAATATTATTAAAGGTACAGCGAGAGCCAAAAAGATGCCTCAAAAAGGCAACTCTTGAGTTATCTATTTCTGTGGATGTGGTGAAGGATTGCTGGACGCAGGATCTGTTGAACAAGAAAACCTCATTGATTTCTTCGGATTTTTCTGGAAAGCATCCTAACAAGTCTGAAATTTGTGGGCTCCATGATGGGTAATTTGTCTCAGAAGAAACTTTCTGGCCTTTTCTTCCCTTTCACTTTAATTTGGCACATTTTGCTGGTGCTTAGCAGTATTGGATACCACAGGAAATCACTTTGTAGTATATAATTGCGCATCACTCCTGAATATATATGAAGTCTGAGTTCTCTTCCCATATAAGAGTGGGATTAATTTACAATTTATGCTGCTTGAAGGAGCCAGTAAGAAGCCTGTGCTGTAGCGCTGCGCCTGTGCTTTGTTGGCTGTGTCCGTTCTCTCAGACCGCACATCCTCTCTCCGTAACGTTTCACACAACCTTGGGTTAAGAATTAACTTATTCTGTGTTAAGAATTGCAATTTACTGGTGGTGTAACGCCTCCTACTTATGTCACTGTGCAGCCCCAAATGAACACGTGGTGAACTCTGGGCTGCTCTTCTAACTGTACCATCCCCCGCGTGGCCAGGAGTAACTTCTTGCAACTTCAAGGATATCGGAGCCTGTGAGACAGTTGTAGAGCGTTGCTCCAAGCAGAGTAAGAGTGCAGTCATTTTATTATGAGGTGACCCAAGACAGAGAGTGGTTAAACCTGCTCCAGCACCGCCTGTGATGTGCAGCACCAAGGCAGAAGCAGGCATCCTGGCTCTCCATCCTGCGGTCTGACCACTACATAACACCAATTCATACTCTGACATGGAGGTCTCTCTGCTACTTTTTTCCTAAGAGAAAGTTACATTTTTATAAATGCAGATAAATACAAATAAATTATGCATTAAAAAGGACTGTTGTGTAAAACAAGCTGCGAAGATTTATCATTCTGCTGATGCATGCTCAACTTAATTCAGTTTTTCTTATCTTTAATGTAAGAGCTATTTTGTATTCTCTGAATTGTTTCTGTGACTGTTGACTTTTGGCAATTATGAGGCCACAGCAAACAAAACAAGTCAGTGTGCATAGGAGTATTTTAAATATATTATTCTCTTTCAGATGGTATTTGATGGCTACATGTTGCCACAGCGTATAATGGCATCCTGTGACATATGTCAACCCTACGTGACAAGCAGCATGAGGAATAGATTTGAATTATAGAGGAAATAAATGCAAGAATCAATGGCTTCTGCTGGCTGCAGCGAACTGTGCAGGCTTCTGTGCTTGACAATTTCATGTTTTATGCAAAAGAAGAAACTCTTCTGGAATGTGTTAGGGAGCCTGTGCTCAAAACCATTTACAGTGAGAGTGTCAAAGAAAATATGGTCATGTAGAAAGCAGACGGGCGACCATACCTTGGATGTCTGCAGGTGCTTTGAGTAGCAGCTCACAACTCTACGGGCTGTTTGGATCTTAAAG
>NW_009258951.1:4730447-4766133 GCF_000687185.1 Egretta garzetta
CTTTAAGGATGTTTAAAAGTTGCATTAGCAGCAGGAGAAAAGGAACTTTTTTCCTTAAGAAAATGTGGCAAAACTGGCCTTTATTAGTTGGCTTTGTCCTGTGGTGTAATTGATGCAATTGCATCTATTGCAGACTGCTTTGGTCCTAATCAGAAGCTTTGACTCTGCTTATCTTTCTCTAAAAAAGGCACTTTTGTTAGCCTGCATTTCAGTTCTTCATATGAAGATGTGGAATGTGATGCGATTTTCATGGTGGCTAATTTTGAAGTGAGCCCTGATTTTATAGTTACAAATAACTGGGTACAATTTTGCTGACATGCTTTATTGCTTTGAAATGTCTGATAATATTTACAAATTGGTGAGTTAAATGTTTATAGCATACTGTTGCGTTTATTGAGCATCAGAGGTTAAACAAAGGAATAGAAGGTCGTGGGCTTTTTTTTAATGTAAGGCTGGAACACAATAGGATAGGTTAGCTTGATTACCTTATATCATCTGTCTTTATCTACAAATGTAAGGCTTTGAAAATTGTGAATAATCCCCAAAGTCATGAGACAGAGTGGTAAGATGATAAAAGTTCATGTGGAGCCCACCCTTCTTGCTCTTTAGTTTTTTTGGCCCTTTGAGTTCTTCTCTGTTACTGTTAAAGATAAGTGCAAAACTTGCTTAAGTAGGAGTGAAATTAATCTTGAAATTTTTACAGCTTAAAAAACTGGATAAAATTAAACCCCAATGAATTTGCAAGAGTTGCTGATACTATGTAAAGAAACACACTTGTATGATACAAAGGAGTTATGAGAGTGGTTATTGAAATCTTGTATACAAAAGTTCTATTGCTATTGCTCAAGTGTGTAGTTTATACAAAAAAAAATACCTCAGCTATGACTTGGTACTTAATGTGAAGATGCCAAAATATCTGCCCATTAAAGTAAATTAATAACCATTTTTAACCAATGAATTTCAAGACATGAAACTGCAATAGCAGATGATTACTGTCCCTTTAATGCCTAGTATGTTTTGCATGTGTTGCTCATTTATTTTCTAAGTCACTACTGATGCTCTTAACCACCTATTTTTCAGCTTTAACCCAGAAAATCTGTTCTTATTTTAAGAAGTTGAACCACTGTGGAAATGAAGGTGATAACTGACAGCCGTTGTCCTCAGTGTGGTGAGCACACCTCTGTTTAAGGTGAGAATGGACTCATTTCACTTATGCCATGCTTTAAATATCTAGGGTTTACCTTAAAAATGATTCTTGAAATAAGAATGTGTTTTCTCAGAGGAAGGAGAGAAGATGTAGCTTCCGGAAGAGCTCAGAGCCCTGGTGTTACAGCACTTGGGTGAGATTGGGAGACCCTCACTCAAATTCCTGCTCCGATTCAAAAAGGCTTCACTGCGTTGGTCTTTCTGGTCAGCTGGCCATCCAACCCCTGATAATAAGGGCAATCACTCCAGCACTAGTGACTGTCCAACGTTTAGAGCTCGATACTAACTGTTGACTTAGAGAAGGAAGGGATATTTATTTCCCATTGGAAAGGGAGTGAACACAGAGTTTGCCAGTGTGCAAGGAGCGTGGTGATGATATTGCCCGATCTCTTCCCATTACCCATCCACATCTGCTCTCTGTGCCAGCCTACTCGACTGGCGTGCTCAGCTAATTCTCATCCTCATGTGTCACAGGGGTGATGGACCTTCCCACCTCCTGGCAGGTGGTGATGCTCAGAGATTGCCCTACTTATCGCTGTCTTGTAAAAAAAAGTGATGAAACCCGCTCAGGTGCTCTAACAGTGCTGCCATGTCAATGTGATTTAAAACCTCTCCTATTTGTGTGCCTACTGAGTGGGGTTGTAAATGATGATACAATTATTCCAAATGCCATGAAGCCAAAAGGATTTGAATCACTCCAGAGTGCAGTTGTTTAAAAGTAGATCAGACGCAGCTGACCCCATTTTTTGCTTCCTGATTTTATGTACCATAAACTTAGCTCTTCTGCAAGAGCAAAAACTTGCAGTGACGTTAAATATGTAGCATAACACTGAGTAAGGATCCCTGATCCACTTTGTTGATGTCATGCTGGGCTTGCTGTTAAAGAAATGAAATTCGGAAGATGAAACACAAGTTATGGCCATCTCTGCTCAGCTGCTTAAGCACACTTTTCTTCTAAAGCAAACTGCATATCTTGTTCAAATAAATATAAGGTGGTCATGGCTGCTGTATCAAATTAATAGTCTGTGCTGAATGTACAGCATTCAGCAATAAACCATGTGGTCGACACCAGTGTTTTCCTACTGGTTTCCTTTGGACAGTTGTAAGCTCTGCTGATTTTATTTTCTTCAGGTAACTTCAATGTTTGTGTCAAGTGTGTTGGACTGATGGCCTGGGATGAATTATATCTCCGTGCACCTGCAGAGTGGGTAGTGAGTAGATAACAGTAAGATGGAGTTCCTGGGCTGGTGACCACTTGTATCACCAGCAGGACTTGTCCCTGGTCCCTCCACATCCTCCTCATCTGTGCAATACCCCAGCTCTTTGTGACCCTTAAGTATGTCTTCAAGGGAGGATGTAGATACTTGACAGCTAAGGAACAGGATGGACACCACCAGCTCAAGTGAGTTGGCATAACACACGAAAATGTTGCTCTTCTACTTGAGGTGTATTTGTATTCAGGTAACTATCTGTTAACATGGATTGAATTCTAAAATCAGGGCATGCAAAATACAAATGCAGAGAAATTGTTTTTTATGCACGATCATTTTTGCTCTGAATAACACATTAATTTCTCTACAAGATGTGGAAGTCTGGCAACTAATTTTTGTAAGTATTGTGCTTCTAGTTACTTTCAACAGAAACACTTTGTTCCAGCTGAATGTTAGCTGGCAGCCTCAGCTGTTCATGTGCAATGCACAGCTGAGCCAGTGGAAAGGGTGCACGTACCTAAAAGCAGACCGGAGCAGAGATTGTCCTAACTGGAACATATGGCTTCTGCTTGCTACTGCTTGGATATCTCGCTGGTTCAGGGTCATCGTATGTTGTCGAGACTGGTAAAATGCTGTGTGAGCAGTGAAATGTAGGGAAGTGCTGCACTGATAACAAATTCTGTTCTTCACTATTTGTTTATTTTACATTCGGTGAAAATGTTACTTTAATGGAGCTAAATGGCATAAGCAAAGGGAGAGCACTTAAAAATATATTTAAAAGGGATTCCTTCAACTTGTATGATGTCTTTCAGTGGTTTCAAAAGCTGAAGCCACACCACCTCCCTAGAATGAGATATTGGCCTTGCTTTATGGAAAGGTAAATTAAAGTCCCTGAAGGTTTTGGGACATGTGAGAGTCCCCTTGGAAAGCCTCTCTCAGAGGAGTCCCAGGCCCCTGAACCAGAATAAATTCCAGCTTAAGTCTTTATTAGAAAAATGCAGGGTTTGGGGCAAGGGTTAAGTATTTTGTCTCTGGGATGAAATATACATTTGATAAATCCTCAAAAACTGAAAATGAGAGGTACTGGGCAAATTAACAAATGACACTGCTGGCTATAATTTTAGCAATGTCACTGTTTTGACAGATTCATTTTCTTTCACCCACTGTGATTGATAAGTGTATCTGTCTGGGATTAGAGAAAGTTGCTAGAAGGGGACTGCTTGAAGGTCAAATTGCTCTAGGGAAAAGTTATATTTTCCTGCCAGTTTTGCTTGGTGGGGTCAAGGCTATTTTTCTTGCTTCTATAAAATGTTGAAAGCAATTAAGCTTCTCGAAAATGTTGAAAGCAATTAAGATTGATTCATGCTATGAGCTACTTGATTTCTTTTGGTTTTGGTTGCCTATAACCATTCTAGCAGGAGGAAAAAACCCAAACCAACATCCGTCTGCCCAACCTTGTCACTTGCTCTGTATTGCAGAAAAAAAGCTTCCAGCATACTGGGCAACCCTTTACTGCTCCAGAAGAGATGATGTTTTATGTCTCTTAGTGTTAAACTTGAAAAATATATTAGAGGTATGTAATACTATCTGAGCAAATTATTGAAAACTGCATTAGCAGAGTGGACATGTGGGAAAGCTATTGAATTATTGCTTAAAGAGGACAAAGTACTTACACGTCACCAGCGTTTGGGTCTGGGGAAAGCCATTCATTATCTCACTGACACGGCAAGATCCTAGGGAAGATGTAGCTATCTCTGCTGTTGGCATGACAGCTGCTTGTTTGCACATGTAAGTGTGTGCAAAATAAGTTACAAGCAAATGTACAAAATGATTGCAAGCAAAAGAGCAGGTCAAAACTCTGAAAGAGTCAACTAATGCTGCGTTTCTCCTCCTCTGTCCAGTGTGGGACGTAATTTTCTGCAGAGGGCCAGTAGAAGGCACTTTGATATTTGAGATGGACGATTAGAGCCAGTAGTCCTGGCTGGAGCTGGATGATGTGAAATGGTCCATGACCATCACCATGGAAGCCAAAAGGGAAGACTGCTAAGAGGTGGACAGTGACTTTTCTCATGAGAGATCAATAAGAAGATCCAGATCTGTTTCTGGTTTCAGACAGAAATGGGGATTTTGTTTTCAGGAATGTCTGCGTCAGAGCTGGGCACATCTGACATTCTGGCTCTTTTCTTGGGGGGGGTGTGTGTAAATGCCACTGCCTTTTTGCTCCTGATTTGTCTTCACGTTTTTTCTTCCCATTTATTATTGTTCCTTTACCTCTCTTTAAAAAAAAAAAAAAAAACAACACATAAAAATCTTTCCAGTCCGTCCTTCTGCCTTCCCCAATTCTTTCTACCTTGCCTTGGTTTTGGCCTAAAACACCTGTATAGCAGCAGATGCTTATTTCTACAGACTGATATTTGGAGGGCTGTAACCAGAAGTTGCTTTCTCTGCATTAATACTGCCTGAGCAGCTTTTGAGGCAGGCAAGACCAGGAGGCGGCTGCTGCCAGCTGGACTGCTAAATGAGCTAGGATTACAAAGCTGCATTTAGTGGATGCAATCAGTGCATAAATGGCAAATAGCAAGAAAGCCTTCAATTAAGAAATGTTAAGCAGAATGACCCCTGAGCAGTGCAATCTTTGTATTAATGGGGAAGAGAAATTGTAAGTACCTGAGGCCACACGAAGATGGGTATCAAGCCACCCCAGTGTTCTTTGTGCTATGCCTAATGGTGTCTGAAAAATTTAGCACAAAGCATCATTTTATCAGTTTTCTTTGTGAAGTTATTTTATTTTTTATTCTAATTCTTCATAAAATGGGAGCTTGCTAGCTGTGGTTGTTAGTGGCTAGAAGTTGTGGTGGACTGCTTGAAATGGATTTGAGGATTTTAATTCAGTCCAGTTTAGCTGTAGGCACAGTGGTGTCCATGGAGAAAGTCCCAAACCAATACGTCTGAGACTTCCCACCATCCTGCTAGGAGCCGAGTAAGTTTGGAGTGGATGGGGGTCTTTTTTCCTTCTCCAGGGTGATCAGGAACACAGCAGCCCTGCCCCAGCGATCTGCCTTATCCCTGGGGTGGTTGTGTTTTGAACAGACAAGGGCTTTGATTCAACTAGGAAAGGACCAGCAAATTCATGTTTGCTGGGGAGTTACGTTGGTCTTCTAAATCTCCTCTGAACCAAGTCAAACTTTGTTTATATAAAGAGCTGCTCATGGGCTCCTAAAACCAAGCTACTCGATGAGGTCCATGCAACCTTCTGAAGCAGCTCAGTGGCTTAACATATCTGGAAGCAGGAGATTTCGGTTCAGTTCTTTTCCCCAATTTACATGCTCTTAGCATCAGGTTAGGCTGTAGGCTCTTCTGTACAAACTTTTATACTTTGTTTGAAAGAATATAATATTCTTTGCTGGTGTTGAAGTTTTGAGAAAGAGCCTACTGTTGGGTGGCTCTGGGAACATTTAGTTCCTAGATGATGATTCACTTGTCTCTCAATGTAAAATGCTATTCCCTTAACATAAAATAGGGGAAGTTTTGGGAGGGTAGAGATAAAAAGCCTGCCCCAACCACTAAGGTGCAATTCTCATCCAAGGAAGATTTGAGATGAATGAAATAACTGCAGCAGAATGGTTCAAAAGCATCCCTGTGACCAAGGCATGAGATTCTGGGCAGTTAGAGTCTTTCAAAGGTTGATAATCAGTAAATTCCATTTAGGCAAAGACTTGAATCCAGCTAGACTTGAATCTACCACTGTATCTGCTGGACTAATTCAAGATCATCTTGAGGCCTTTCTCCTTTTAGAAAGAGACAGCTTTTCTTTCTTTTTGAAACCTCAGAACAGGGGGCAGAACTGGAGCATCCATGCTGAAATACAGCTCCTCAGTCCTAGGCAGGGATAGGATATGTCTGCAGCATTTCCCGTGGATGTTTTTCAGAGTCTCCTACTCCATACGTTGGCTTTTATGAGCACCAAAGTTTGCTCATGGAGTTTGTGGTCTAAGATGGGTGTTGTGAAGTCTGTTGCTGTGGCGAGACCAATGTGTACTTTATGGAACTATACACAAAATAAACCTTTATTTCTTTAAAGAAAACATGTTGTTCCAAAACCCTTTTGAAAACCTGGTCATTAAGATTCACAACAGGACATAGGGAGTGCTGGGCACTTCTGAAAACCAGCCCAAAGTTTCTGACAAATTTTTAATTAATAAACATGAAAGAGAAAGTACAAACCCCTTGTTGGTTAGTCTGTTGTAAATTTAAATACCTTAATTATAGGAGCTCGGATTTGTTTGTTTTAGCATTCTGTGCACTTCTGCGCTTTGGGAGGTGCCTGATCTTCTCTTTGGGGCTATGTTAGGGCCATGATCTTCTACTCTTGGCTAACTTAAAGCCCTTCTGGAAATAGCAGTTCTAGTCTAGGTGCCAGCACCAAAAGGCCTTTTTCAATTATCTTGCCTTTCAGTGTGGGAAGACAGAGGATGTGGTAAAAGCTTTTGTTTGCATGAATTGAGCAGTACGCGCCACCGCTTCTTTTGCCAGCAGCAAGAGCAAGAAGTCAATCTTGAAAAGTTTTCTTCTCTTTCTTTCTTCAAAACAACTAATATTTTGAAGGTGCAGCTCTGTAGTGGGAACTCACGACTGGAGGCTGTTTGCACGGTACCATGCAGTGCTGCTGAGAGCAGTGAAGGACGTTTGCTTGATGTTGGTGCTTGGAGCTACCCCGTGTTTCCAGCTGGCTCACTGATCCCTGCCGGTCATGGGCTGACGTTATTATAGCTTGCCGAGATACCACGGTGTAATTTGAAAGGGATGAAAAGTGTTAAGAGCACAATGGGATGCACACTCTGAAAAGCTGGATGGGAAAGCTGAGACTTTGAAGTGCAAAGAGGGTCCTGTTAAACCATCAAAGTAAGCCTTAAGTTGAGCTTAAGTGAATGGGTCTCATGCAAGTGTTCTGCCTGAGGGTAAACTTCACCCTCACTGCTTATTTCTGGAAAATAAGCTGTTTAGAGGAAACTGGAAAACACAATGCTAAGTCAGGCTACAAACAGGTATCTATTACCCAGGTGTACAAATCGGGACCCAAATCCATCCTTTAGCCCCTCAGCAGGACTGTTATCTTCTCGGAGAGGGCTGGGCTGGTGGCTGAGCCGCTATGCTGACAGTTTTCTCTTCAAATGTTAAAAGATGTGAGAAGATAGTGTGGGAGGATAAAAGGGAGGGAGGAGATGCAGCGGGGGAAGGAGAGGATGAAGAACAGCAAGGCTGGGAGTGGGTGGAAAGGAGCAGTACTGGGCTCTGGCATGGATCCCACCTGAGAGGGCTCTGATTAACCTGAGGAAACTGGGGGGCTCAAGAGGTTGGTGAGGGTCTAGGAGGGCTGTTTATGAATTTTAGTGTTGTATAGTGAGGTCAGGGCTGCAGATGGGAGGGGATAATATCCCAAAATCACAGAGCATAGCTGCTTCACAGATTTACCACCTGCTCGTTCAAGACCAACAACTTCTCTATAGAAAAGAGAGGGGAGGACATCTCCTTCCCCCTCCAAAAAAAAAAAAAAAATCCTCAAAGATTGAGGCAGGCACATAGCTGCAGTGAGGATAACTGTTGGCTAATATTGTTCTTAAAATGTCAATATTTGGCTGCAGCATTGCAATAAAACCTTTGAAAGTAGGGTTTTCTTCCCTTTCTCCTCTCCAGAGCAAAAAGGTGCTTTTGTGTTTTGGTTGTTTTTTGGTTTTTTTTGTTTTTTTTTTAAAAGCATATATTTCTCAAAAGAACTCAAAACCTTGTTTTGGCCTCAGAACCAGCTTGCTGGTTTCCCACCATGCAGGAAGGTGCAGCCCCCTTCCACCGCTGGCAGCATTTCTGGGGGCTGCTGCAAGACGGGAGCATCCTTGGCTTGGGGCTGCCGAGTACAAGGCACGGGCAGCTGGTGTCATCCCATTACCATGGGATAGCGGCGGTGCGCTCCGTGTTTCTATTCAAGCATTTAATACATTATTCCGTAATTTTTGTCTTGGAAGTAATGAAGCCTGACAGCTTTGGCTTGTGCATGATAACAATCCCACACTGGTATCTTTTGAATCCTTCATTGCCAAATTCATAAAGGAAGAATGACTTTTCCAAAACGACAGTAAACATGCTTCATTTTATAAAACATTGTGGTTAACAGCCTGAAACAGCGAAGTGGTTTTTTGAGCTATAGCTAAACTAATTTGAGCTATGTTAAAAGTGCTGATCTGGAAGCTGAGCCACTTTTTGTAATGGAGTAGGAAAACATATATGGCCTGACTCTCACAGTTTTACCTGGGGGTGTGCGGGGGATGTTTGCAGTGCTTTCTGTGCAGCCAGTTCCTGCGGAACGTGGGAATGCCGGTGCAACGGCCCTGCGCTGCCAGTCTCGTGTGCGGATCAGCTGCGGGCCCAGGCGGAGCACTGGAACTGGGAGTGAGCAGGCTTTCATGCTAATAACATGGTTTAAGCCTTTTAATGGGGTGCTTCATCATAAAGAAACCTTTGAAAGATGCTGTTTAGAAGAAATCTGTATACAATTAACTGAAGCCTGTGAGCATCCAGGCACTCTGGAGAGAACCATTGCAGTGATTTCAGTGCAATGGGCTTGAGGGATGGACTCTAAATAAGAAAAAGTCATTTGAATACTTGCTTACTGTAGGATAAGTACAGCTTATTTTGGCTGAAGTTGAATGAGTTACTCTGGGATTATCTTGATGTAAATTTGTCCCCCTAAGACTACTGCCTGTTGCTTTGCATTTATTTTATTTTATGCTCATAATTTGTAAGTGTAAATAAGAGGGTAAGGGGTGGAATGGCGGTGGAGCAGACCACAGTGATGGTGTATCTAGGCTGGAGAGGTTGGGTCCTTGTTTTAATTTGAATGAATTGATTGATTGTTAACCTGAGCTAGCTAATGTCTGTAAGTGCTTGTCTAGCTAATCTACAGGCACTTGTTCTAGGATGTAACGCAGAGCTGAACTGGATTACAGAGAGGCTAAACCAGATGTTAGCTTGCATTAGCAGTCCCTTAATTTTTGCCCACAGGGAGCAAAGCCCTACCCATGCCAGCAGCTTCTGAAGTGCTGCTGATTTTTAACTGTGCAATAACTAAAGATTTTTAGGAAATGAATTAGCTAATAAAAACCAGTAAGTTATCTAAAAACATATTGTGAGAAGTCTCTAGTGATTTATTGAAAATATAATAGTCAAACTGGCCTTGATTACGCCTCACAGGCACACAGCTGCTTTGGGGGCTGCATCCAGCTGTGCTTCCTGAATCGCAGTTTTACTGAAAACGCTGCAAATAAAAAATAAACAGGAGGGGAAAAGCAGAACAGGGTAGGAAAAGAGGAGAAGGGGAGGGGGCATACTGAGCATTTATGTCAAAAGGTGAACTACCCTTTAGTTGAGGTAGCATGAGCCAGTTTGATTGGAAGCTCTTGAGGTCTTCAGTCCCTTACAGGTCTGAGCGTGTCCCCCATGGTCGCCTGCTCAAGGGGCTGGGAAGGGTGGCCAGTCCCTGCCTCTGCTCTGCCTTTCCTCTGTGGTCTTTGGAGAGCTGCGGGACACAGTGCCAGCGTTCCTGGGCATGCAGCGATTGACTGCGAACCTGCTGACCTTTGCTTAGATCATGGAAATGAGAAGGGGGAATAAATAGAGAAGCACATGGTTTTTACATTAGTGTCACTGGGAAAGCTGCGAGTATGGTTACAGTTGTAGTATACTGCCTGCAGGGTGGGCTCTTACGGTGCAAGCAAGGATAGATTTTCACGGCAGATAAATGCTGTCCAAAAATGACTGGCCCCGCAGCGCATCTGGACGAAGGGCACGTACACTACATTGTGCGGCAGCATTGCCCCTGCACCTTATCTCCATTACAGCTGGCTCGGGCAGGCTTGTACCACTTGCAAATCCCAGCCTGACCTCACGTGATGCTTTGGTTTATTTACCAAATCCTTCAGCGCTGCATCGGTTGTGATGATGGGTAGAAGTTAAAGCACCATGCACAGAGAAGGTCTCTCTGTTGACAGCTCCACTGGAAAGGCTTGTGCTGCCAGAGCCTCTGCTCTGCAAATTGACAACATAACTGCTAAAGTTTTCTATCTGGCACTTCTCATGAATCCATTTTGCTTTGAAGGGCATGAGAAAGCAACAAAAGGTCAGGGGGGACAATGACATTTTTAAACTCAAAATGTAATTGCAGTTTCCCTCTGAGGCTTGTAAATATGCTCTCAACTATAAATAGGCCATTTCCATCACTTTTAAAGAATCTTAATTCATTTATCTGTGATCACGGTAAATACAGCTTCATAACTTTCTGACATACTCAACGCTGTCTCCTTGAGGTGTAGTGCATATAAGTTGTCAGGAACACATCTCACCTGCCAAATGGGAGAGGGGAAAGGGAAAGTTGGTTGAAAATGTTTATTTTGCCCTGCAATTTAGTTACCACTAATAAGCTGTTTAATATGCGTAGATGTTTCTCACATCTGCAGAAAAGATATTCCCTCTGCAAATGCAGCATGCTTTTTTTTGTTTTTCCTATTGACACAGCAGCTATAAAGGTTGTTGGCATTCAAAGTATGCACTGGGGCCATCTGAGAAGGGTTGGATACCAGACAGAGCAGTTAGTGCTGGTTATGGAAAAGTAACTTCATGGATGAGGAAAAGCAGAAAGTGCTTTTAAGAATATCCTGGGGAATGCATATGAGCTGAGGACTTTGGATCGGAGTTCAGCCCTGGTGCTGCTTTCTCAGCCCCCTGGTCTTGGCTCCTGGGGTCTCTTCTCGAGGCTTTGTTGTGGCTCCCAGGTTGCACATGGCATGGGGAACGTAACACATTGCTGGTGCTGTTCACAGGGGACTGTGGGGAGATACTTCAGATAGGCTGAGGTTCATGAGAAATCTTTGGTTGTGCTTAATATTTTTCAGTGCTGCCATCTTTGTGCTGCAAAGCTATGCAAGGCAGAGATGCCATGGAAACTATTAGCAAGGGAAAAAAAAATACACTCTGTTTTCAATTTCTGCCCTTTTGTTGTTAAATCTCCATCTAATGTCTTTAAATATCTTCCCCTTTAAAAACCTGCACTTGTATTCAAAAAGTTGCTAATAATTTTGCTTGTGAATATCTATCTTTCTGTTTTGTATTTAATATAAAAGCAATTGGGAATGAGACAAGTTAGGTGTGAAGTATTTGTAAAAGTGTAAAATGGTATGTTATAAAGAGTGCAGCAAAACAATACTTGATTAATAACGGCTATAACCATAAAACCATCAATTGGTTAAGAGTCTTTTAGTCTTATGATTAATAGTTCACTCAAAATCTTAACAGAAAGACTGCGAAATTAATCTTAAGAAAAGATTTAATGCTATAGATGAGTTGTTGAAAAATTACTAGTAAAACAGCTTTGAAAATGTTTACGTGTTAGAAGCTGGGGTGGATTGGAGGTCTTGAGCAGAAATGCATAGGTATTTTGGCATTTAGGTGTAGAACCATAAGACAACTTGTATTTCAAAGGGCAAAGTGAGTATAAGGTGATTCACTCTGTGAGAGGGCAGAGATGTTTTATAGCTCCTTAGATGCAAGGTGCTAGAAATCTAATGTAAGATGCACCCATCGGAGACTGTCTTGTGCTTGGCTCGTGTGCTATCCTGTACTCCTACGCTATCTCTTTACTAAGCGCCTGGTTCAACTCCTGTTAAAAGGAAGCTGGATGAGTCATAACATCCTGAATTCCTTAATTCGAGAACATTGTTCTCATCCCATGTGCTCCCAATCGTATTGCTCGGCCCCCAGGAGCTGTGGACGGATGCTTGTTGGCTGCACAGAGCCTGGCCCTGGGTACTCTGCTTGAAAGGTTAACAGAACTTCTCTCTTGCTTTATTCCACGGCCCATCCATTCACTTATGTCATGGTGTCCTCATGTATGCAAAAAGTAACATCCTGAAATGTAATTGCGGCTTGTAAAGGACATTAAGGCCCCCAGATGAGACGTGCTTTCAAGGTGATAAGCGTTTCTACCTGTGCCAATGCCATGGAGGGACTCTGTCCTGAAGCTTGAAATCCTTTTATTCTCAAATCTAGATACCAGCCTCTTTTTCTTACAGGACTTAAGGGGAGCAGGACTTACAGGTTTTGCCTTTTGATGCCAGTTCCTCTAGTTTTTAGCAAGATTTGTTAAAATTATTGGTTCCTGTTCATATTGTAGAAGGCAGGTAATGCAAAACTTAAGACCGTAACAACAAGCACTGTTCCAAAGTAGTTTAAAAATCCTCCTGAGAAAAGCATCTCCCAGTTCCAGATGGCTCCTGCATTTATTGTCATTACAGTGTCATTCACTACAGCAGAATGAGTTTTCTCTTGTGGAATAAAACCCCACAACATAACGCCAGGACTGATACCTGGAGTTCTGCATCCAGTATGACTGTTGTATGTTTGTACGCTGAACAAAAAGCTCTGTGGTCTCCTCTGGACAAGAAATGACAGACATGTCCTCTGAGACCTTGTGCTGCCTGAGTAACCTGTGGTGACAGCATGCCAATGCATATATGTGATTATGTCATTCAGAAATATCTTAAGACAGGTAATATCTGTTAAAAACAAGAAACCAAGTCACAGACATCCTCTTCTTGTCAGAATCCACATGTGAAAATAAAAATAATAACAATACACAAAATTCCCTGAAGAAAGCAAGAATTCAGTATTTGAAATCTAATCTGTGCCTTAATTAGAGCGTTGTCTTCTGTAAGGGGAGGGAAGACAAACAGCGCACAGCCTGTCAAGGCACGCGCCACCTCTGAGCCTGGTGCGATTTAAAATGTCAAGTTATAAACCACAGGGAAGAAAATTGGACATAAGGAAATGTAAGAAGATGGTGTTCATGGCAGTGAGCAGTGCAGGTCTCTGCTTTCCCCCTGACTGTGCCTGTTGATGCCCTGAGTCTGCCTCTCACCATGCCGCACACGGATGGAGCTGCTGCTTCGCCCGTGCAGCCCCTGCATCCGTGTGCTGGGAGGCTCAGCCCGCTGTGCGGCTAGGTGTCGGGGCTCAGACAGAAATGGGTTTTTATTGAGCCATTATTCAAAATAAAGCTGCTTTTACCCTTTCAGAGTCAAACTCTGAACCTGAGGGAGAAAACCCGTGTGTGTGCTGGTTGCAGTCTGGTGGTTGGAGGGTGGAGGACCTACCTTGCAAGGCCTTGTTGCGTTAGTAGCTCTACCCAAGGTGAGCAGTGGCACCGAGCGAGGAATGCTTCCCTGCCAAGCCTTGCTCTCAGCATGGGGTATAGCAAGCACAGCTATGTTTTCCCCTGAGGATAGGATGCTGCCTTTTTATTTTTTCCTGTTTTCAGTCTCTCTTCTATATGCACTGCAGGTGGTAATACTGATCATTGAAATTTTTTTAGAGTAAGTTTAGGAAAAAAAAAAAGGAAAACTTCAGAATTCACTTTTCACTTTATAATTCCGTCACCTTCTTTCATATGCTGCTACTTCTACGAGGTTGCTAATCCATTTCACTTCTCAAGGCTTTGCTACATCTTAATTTATATGCTATAATTCAGTTTAGCACCATAATGTCGCTTGTGATAATCCATTTAATAACCCTGCAAGAAGCATCTCAAAGGTTGAACGTTTGTTCCAGCAAGTACAATGTTCAAGTCCTAATCTGAAGGTACTTTAGGTTATGAAATGACATTAGAGAATCCAGTATTCTCACAGTTGATACATTTGGTGTAAAGCTGCACCTCCTTATTTTACTGAATCTCCTCAACATGAAAAAAAAGGAAGTCCATACGCTAGCGCTATTGTTTTTAGCTAATAAACATCTCCTCGACCTAAATTTTGTTATATTCTGTCTCTGGTTGTGGAAGATGCTGATGAGCATGAGGGTGTCTTTTAAATATCTTAATTTTCCAAATTCTGCATGCCTGACATCTAGAATGTAGATGGACACTGAGCACTTCTCTCTCTATGAACTTTTGATTTTCATGAGCATTTCTGATCTGGTTTCTCTCCCATGCAGGCAGCATGCTGCAGTGGTGAACACACAACATGGTTATGGAAATTTGGCATGATGTTAATAATTGCCTTGTGGCTTTGCAGAAAGCCCCAAAATGTGAACACCATGGAGGTCTAAGAGGCCTTTTGACTTGGCTTAGCGTCAAACAGATCCAGAATTTCAGACTAAATTGAAGGCGCTGCCATACTAGGTGTTTTGGTGAGTAACTCTGGCACCCTGAAGCGCTGTTGAACGCGGAACTGAAGAGTTGAGTGACTGCAGAGAAGGTGAGGGGGGACAGCCTAGGAAGGAGAGCAAATGTGCAGAGCAAATTAGCAGGAACTACCGAAGAGTGGGAGGTAAACTCAACTGCATGAAAGGGTTATGTATATGCTGTTGTTTTTTAAAAGCAGTTAACTTTAAAATGTGTAAATTGTCCTATATTCTTGAATACTGTCTTTATAAGTTCATTCATATACGTACGCCTTACATATCATTTCAGCTTTTGGAGCCTGAGGGCTAAGGTGCTGCACCTATGTGATGAATTTCAAAGCTTAAATGCATTCCAGGGTGAGCTGGACAAGGATATGTCTCAGTTTCTTGTGTTTATGGCAGTTGGTGTTGGCCATTTTAGCTAATAATTCATCCAGAGTACAGTGATAGCTTAGCTCAGTCGGTGCTGTGCTGAATGTCAGCATTAAGTAGTGCCCACTACAATTTTTTAATAGCTTGAACTACATCCATTTTTACCCTTGCATTGTTGATAAACTCCTTTAACTCAGTCCATCAGAGTTTATGAACCCATTTTTCATCTCTTGACTTTACGCTGGAGTTCCTTTCTCCTAGAGCCTCTTCTGGATATATATGGGGTCCTAGGAGCGGCACAACTCATGCTCTGGGAAGGAATGGAGACACCTGAAAAGTCCTAACCCTTCACTGCTGTAATAAAGGATTTAAGACTGTTTGGTTTTACTTTTTAATGGATTATTACGAGTGTCCTACATTCTCTGGACAAAAAGTTCATGCTGTGAATAGTGTCAGAGTTTACGCTGCTCTGGGAATTTGCAGAAGCTTTGAGTAATCTTTTTTTTATTTTCTCCCCACATTTCTCCTTGGACTCACTGCAGTTCAGCCCTACTAGCACAGATACTATTTACAAAACGCTGGTATGAGAATGTTGTGCTGCTAAGATCTTCTAGAGGATGCCCTTCTGTACATGCACCAGAAGCTGGGCAAATATCTGCAAGCTGGTGGGATGGGAGAGTTCAGAGGGACTTCTATCTGAATCCATTGAACAACCTTCCTGAAACTGAGTTCGTGTATGAAAATCAGATACAGAGGGAGTAAGGCTGAAGAGCAGGAGTGAAATCCTACTCTTTGTTAGGGAAATGGTGAAAATATTAAGAATTTTTTTTCTTCTTAAATGTATGTAATGTTGGGGAATCATTGTCACAGGACATGGCAAAGTTATTCTTCATACTGTGCTGTTATAGGAAAACTATCCCTTGTATCAAAGACCTCATCATCTAAGACAAGGAAATTATTGCTAGGGAAAATCGATACAGGTTGGCTGAATGGGACTGGAGATTGTCTTAAACCAGGAACGTAGCTGTTGATAATTCATTTGTAGCGTGGCAAAAAAGGGGTTTAGCAGAGGGAGTAGAAAATTAATAGCCAAGTAAATTCCCTCAGAGTGGAGAAAATAAGAAAAGTGCTTGATTGTTTTAAACTGTTGTAATTCCTGTGTGTGTCTCTTATTCACGAACCCAGCCTACTAGGACCCAACTTTCAGTCTCTCCCCACCCTTTTTTAAATACCCCCAGCATCCGGATGCTTCTGTGGAAATGATGATCTGGGGTTTTTTTAATTAGAAAATTATTAGCAACTGAATTTATGTCAACTGAAATATGCTGTAGCTATATTCCATGTTAACGTTGACTTTAAAGTTTCAGTGGGTCTTATTTTACTGAATCCTGGGGGATTATTGAGTATTCTTTATTGCTTTGAGTGGGAGGTTTTGCATTTTGTCCACTAGCTAATTAATACTTAATGCAAGTTTTGTGGAATTATATATTTCATAGTTGGATTTAATTAAGCAGAACAGTAAAAGAAGCATTTCATTGTGGAGGCATTTTGATGAACCATGTGTCAAGTCATTATTTTACTGTAGGAGGGTTCATTTCTTCAAGAGCCTTTCCTTAGGGAAAAAAAAACCCCAAAAATACTGTAAACTTGCAGTCTTCTGAATACTGGCCAGGCAGCATCTCAGCTGCTTTACATGCCTCCCAGTGCTAATTAGGAAACCAGATTTTTGTCTATATAAACACAATAATAGCTTTGTGTAAGCAGGTTCCCAATGTGTGAAATACCTTTCTAGCTGAAACAGCTGTTAACTTCCGGATGCCTTTTTTTTTTTTTGGTACTTTTCCTTCTTTAAAGAGAATTTGCAAAAACAAGGTTACAAACATATGGCCAAAGTTTTAAGTGCTTTTGAAGCACAATTTTGTAGCTGATGTCTTCTTGATAGTGAAGATGAGGACTGTTATTCTGATGGATGCATCTACAGGAGAGGCTTCATGCTCATGCAAGTGCACATTAGCAATGTGCATCTCTGCTCCAAATGGGAACGTTGGAGCTGTTTCCAAAGAAGGAAAAAGGACCCTCAGTGCAAAAGGAATCCAGAGGCCCTGTCCAAAGTGAAGTTTCAGGCATGGAAGAAACATCAATTAATCACCTTCTTGGAGGCTGAGACAGTTTGATTTCCTGTGCAAGTGCCTGCACTTAAATCATGGCTGCATAGTGTAGCTGCATGCATAAAGGTAAAATTTACTCTCCTGTCAATAGGTGTTGAACTTTTCAACCTGCTTTCTGTGATTATGCACCAAAATATATAATATGGAAAACTTTATTTATGTTGGAAGACAAGCTAGGTTTTGTAGACTTTGGCAAAATGTGACTTAAGACCAATAGTTGATTGAACCTTAATTGACTGAAGATTTTAGTGTGTTGGGCATAGGTTGGGTTTGAAAATTTTTGATGGGATGGTCTTTTTGAAAAATGCTCACTTCTCAAAATCAAAAGGAGCAGGGTGATTTGATTAATCTTTTCACTGTCTGGGACTTCTCAGGCTTACATCCATAATCTCCTTGCTTTCACCCTGGGCTCATGTGGATTTGATATCTCTGTGGCCAGCCAGAGAGCTCTGGCTCTCCTGGCAACCAGGTGAGTTTTCCAGGAAAATCTGAGTTTCTGAAATCCACGACTTGGTGGCAGACCTGGCTCTCCATGAGGATGGAAATTCAGCCAATCAGAGGGCCACGTACTTGGAAGCCTTGACATCTTATTTTAATTTTATTTTTTCATTTTTCAGGGCTGCCCACTGCCAAATAGTGTATAAAAATGAACAAATTTCTGCCCCATTTTGTTCAGCTCCTGTTTTCTAACAAACGCTGCAAGAAACAGGCAGAAACCTGCAAAGGGCTTACTTACAGAGAAGTAATCCCCTCCAAAAAAAAAAAAAAAACCAAACCCAAAAAACCCCCCAAAATATAACTTAAAGCACCTTACAATTTAGCTTTGAAACTCCTAAACCCTAAGACTGCATGAGGTGCTAATTACCTAATAAACATAAAAAAAAAAAAGGAAACCAAAGTAAGTGAGAAATGGAATAAACTTGTAGTAAATAGGACCTGTTCAATGCTTTGTTATTCCTGGAGCCCTGTGGGGCACCCAGTGACAAGGCTCAAAGGTGACCTGGTCCCCAGGCTCCCTGGTGTGAGAACAGCCTGCTGTCTGCAAGATCTGTCTGCAGCCTCTGCAAGAACGTTGCAGTACTTCTGATGCCTAAGGTTAAAAACAAAAAGCAGTCTAAAGGTCTGAATATTTTCAATCCGGTCTTGGCATGACAAAATTGTTAATGCTTTTGTAGGTTTGGTGTTTTTTTTTTTTTTTTTATTTTATGCAGGTCTGGGATACAAGTTGCAGACTATTCTTGTCAGAGGATCTCTAAATCCTGACTGATTTGGTGATGCCTGTTTGTATCCCTGAGCGTGGACAAACCCTTGTTGCAGACGTGCAGCTCTTGAAGGTGGGATTCACTGTGTCCTACCTGATGGGTTTAAATTCTCAGAGTGATTACACTGCAAATACAGAGTTACAAGAACTGGAGAGCAGAGGAAGGAGCCAGGCTGGAGGTTACACACTGGGGTTAAAAGACAGAGAAAAACTGTTACTCCTTGAAAGCAGAAATAACTACAGCATTCTCCATGTAGCTTCTTCCAGGTCTGCCTCAAAGATACTGCAAAATGGGAAGGTCCCTTCAGGGTAGAAAGGGCGTGGACAGATTCATCTTTACCCCATGTGTAATTAGATGCCTTCCAGATGTGGTCTTAGAATCCAGGAGTTAGTTCTAGGACGCCCGATATCCACACCTCCAGCAACAAATAATCCAGCAGAAAGTTCAAGAAATATGGTGAGAAGTTGATAGAATAGAACCTGGTGAAAGTATTAGGTCAGGGAAAGAACTTAAAAAAGGAAGAGCTGGTTTTATTTCACTTGTGCCATAAAGTTTAGGTTTGAGAACTAAATTTCTACTTGAAGGAAGAGGCTGATTGGGTGGTCCTCCATGGTGGTTTGCTGTTAAATTCCACATTTAGTAAACATTAAAAATGTTGAGTTGGCCTGACGGCTCCCAGCTTCCTTACCCAAGGGATGCTCTATGGAAGGAAGCCTTGCCACACCAGTAACCGTCCTCAAACTAGTGTTTGCACGTGCATAGTGTCTCCCTTTCTCTGCACGTATCGGTGCAGTTACCCACCTTCTGTTTATGAAAAGCTTGACAATGTTACTGCTTTAATTTGGAGATGTTATGCTAACGTGATAAACAGAAATATTATATTGAATACATGTGAGCAAACAGGGTTTTTCAAAAGAATTTGTGAAAGGGGCTTGGCATTGAAAGCAACTATCCTAAAATATTTTACGTAATTTTGGGTTTTCTTATTTAAATATTTACAAAGAAATGTTTATCTAGTTGCTTTTTCAGAACAATAACTAATTATATTGAAAGGATTAGTGCTGTTATTTTTGAAGAACAACTAAATGATGACAGGGTACAAAAATAACGAGAATATTTCCGGTTTTCAGTCTCAGAAGAGCAAATGAAATTAACTTGAAATAACTCTTTACATTGCTACTGCAGTCAAAAGTGGGCATTATGTAAGAACAACTAAATGATGACAGGGCACAAAAATAACGAGAATATTTCTGGTTTTCAGTCTCAGAAGAGCAAATGAAATTAACTTGAAATAACTCTTTACATTGCTACTGCAGTCAAAAGTGGGCATTATGTACTATTTCCACCAAAAGCTGCAGACTTTCCTGTTTGGCTTATTGCTTGATTTGCTCTCCCTCTGATTAAATTTGAATGTGATCGTGCCTCTTACATGAGTAAATATTGCTTAATCGAAGACACGCAGATTCTGGTCCCTTGTTAAAAGACTGAAATATGTTGCTGTGCAGGACTCAATAAGGTTTCTAAGCCAATAAAATAGGGATTCGAGGTTTTTTGCTGTTCAATTTGAATAGCAGACAGCGTCCTTTGTTTGACAGTGCTTTATACATGGGAGCCTCCTGTCTGCTTTGGGTAACAGCTCTGCAGCAGTCTTCTGTGCAAAATGCTTTATGAGATTGAGCTATTAGCAATCTAAGTTCTCTTTGCTGTCGTATCTATCACTTTTTACTAATGTGTCTTAAGGAAAATCAGTGCAGATGGTGTTTTTTAACTTGGAGCCTGCCCTTGTGTGCTTCTTGTGATATTTTTTCCGTTTCTTGCTTGAAAGAGGTCGACTTCAGAAGTACTGCCTGAATAACCCTTCAGAAGCACACCCTGAATAACACTGCATTGAATAACCCTTTCTTGAAGTATCCCAGGGCTGTTCTGGACCATGGCTACTCATTTGAATTCAACTTTCACAGTGACCTCTTCCAAGACAAAAATAGCCCTTTATCATTCTTTTACCCCTTGACTGCCTATTCCTTTGTCCCAGGTTTAATGTTCAGCAGCTTCCCCTCTATCTACTAAATCTTTGAAGTATTCACCTCTGTCGCATTGCCTACAGCAAATACTGCTAGAGAAAACTAGGGCCGATGTACAGTGGTTGTAAATTTTCCCTTGGGAGTATGACTGTGTCCAGTCTCGGCAGCTACCAGTTTGGCTGCATCCAGTCGTATTAGCAAAACTCATTAAAAAATGTTCATTATGAACCCCTAGGGCTTGATTCTGCTTCCACTAACACTTGTGATTAACAGGAATAATAACTAAGCTTAAGTTGATGGAGTCACACTGGTCTAAATCAATAAGGGAAGAAAATGGCATTTTCCTTAAGTTAATGTAATGTTATGTCAGATATTATTTTTTCTTTTTATGAACTACAGTTTAACTTCAGTGAGGAGTGAAAAGAGGGGAATGTAGGATTTTAAAGCACCCTTAGAGTGTAATACTATGAGATGGCCATTCAGAAATGAGCAGCTGTTTATAGGCAGAAGTCTTTGTCAAATTTTGTGACTTAATTTTTCATCTTTGAGCAGATGTTCTCACTCCCAGTAGCTCAAGCTAACCAAGTTTATCTAAACTATCCAAGAACTGGGGAGAATCCCATAGAGTTGTGGCTTGTTGTGTGGTTTGGTTTTTTTTTTTCCCCAAATAACTAGCTTTAAGCCTTGGAATTAGAGCAAAATTTGAAAAATGAGACCACTAAAAAATGAGAATATTACAAGTTAGATAAGATATCCCTGATATAAGTTTGTAAAATCTTGTGATTGCTACCTGTTTTAGGGCTGTGAATAGTGGGCTGGACTTGGCTTATTTTTTAAGTGCTTTGCATTGAGAAATCTCGAATCTGGAGACTTCATTTCTGTTTTTAGCTTTACCCTTAAGCTGCTTGACACTTTTGGGAAAAGGTGGGACAATTTTGTCATTAACTTTTTATTGTTCTCATTGTATTATTTTTCTTTTCTTTTTGTTTTGCTCTTCCATCAATAAGATGGTCCTCAGGCGGGGTGGCTATCAGATGCCCGTGCCTGTAGAAGGACCCTGGATGCCCTGGGTGTGCAGGATGAGCGGAGCTGTCACCACGTTGGTTGACTCCTTGAGGTGGGACGTGTAGCAGTGGCAAGGGCTTGTGGGGTCACTGACTGCATGCATTCCTGTGGGGCATCAGGGCTGGGACCTGCATTCCACTGGCACACTGCAGCAGCCTTTGGGAACACTGAGTTTGGGAAGAGAGCAGTGAGAACGACACAGTTCTTGCACGAGCTGAAAGTGAATGAAATAGGTTGGTTTTCCTGATAGTTGTCTTCCAGTTTGTGGTTGTGTTTGCAGTGCCCTTTGGACTAAATGCTGGGGATTGGTGCATCTCCCCCACTGTCTCTCAGAGACTGTCACATCTTCTGGGGCTGCTATAGAAGAAGTGAGGTCATTTCTTCACCTGGGCTGAAGTTCCACTTTGAACTTGAGGTCTTTCTGGATGGTAACCTCCAGCATAGCCACCATCTTCTAGCCCCAAGGTGAGAGCCAATCCTCAATGTCAATCTCAGAAATCACATTGACACAAAAGAGGTAACGAGCTGCCTGCCAACAACCACCTACTGCCAGAAGTATTGAAAAATACTGGATCTTTCTACTGCTCCATTGATTAATTTGTCAAAATACCAATGGAATAAAATGCTACCGGAAGGGACTCCTGCCACAGGCTAAGGGGTGAGGTGAAAACATCCCATTTATTTTCTACGCTGAACTTCTAGGGGAGAAAGCTCCTAAAGTAAACATTTCTTTTATGGCAAGAGGCTGATGCGGATGAGTAGGTGTTCTTCATTTGACACACTTACTGAGTTTGTGACACTTCAGCCTTCTTAAGAGTGGGCTGTTTGCTGTTGCCAGGAAGGATGATTTTGTCTTCAGAAAAACTCCGCAATGAGAAAGGCACAGGAATTCTACAAGTGTGTTGGAATCAAAACTTGTTGCAGCTAATGGTAATGTTTCTAGTGACTTCAAACGAATTTGGATGCAAACCAAAGAAACTAATTTGAGGAATACAGTTAGGTTACTTAAGCAGCATCAGTAGGTATGGCAATATGCAACCTGATTACCTGGCAGCTTTTGATTTTAGTTCACACCTTCTTGAGCAAAATTTAGCTCAAAGTAGTGAACAGATTTCCTTTGGCTTTTGAAGAAAGACCTTGTAAGCTTGTAAAGAGAATTATGAGAAAATGAAAGAGGCAGCGTAATGGGTGTTGAGATGGAGATGAACTGTGGGGCAGACTGTCTCTAATTAGTTTAAGGCTTTTTTACAACTTCCTCTTGATGAACTTTCTATACAAAATCTGTGGCAACATCTGAGGGTCTAGAGGACTTCATGGAGTCTCTAGTTCCCACTTTTTTTTTTCTGTCAAAACTGCTTTTTTCCTGTTATGACTAAAAGAGGATATTAATAAAATTAAAGACTTTGCTTACATCTTTCTCAGAGAGATGCTTCCCAGCATTTCCTTAGGACCTTAAAGTTTTGAGTTGCCAACTCTCCTCTGGAAGATTGTTCCATAGTAAAATTTACCCTGAAGGCCAATGAATTTTTCATTGGTTTCTAAATGTGGTTTTTTTTTTTTTCCTGAGCTTAAAAACATGCCTATTCACCAAAGCATGCGTCTCATTAGAGTGAGTTGTGCATAAAAATGCATGTTTAGCTCCAGCTGGAATTTGCTTCACTAAATGCATCACCTTCCTCTGCTTGCCAGAAACCAATGCAGACCTGTGCTAAATGCTCTTTCAGCCAATAAAAACTCTGTGATTATGCACATTTATGATTAAAAACCATTATGCTAATATTGATGGGTGTAAAGCCACAGGTTTTATTTGAGGAATCTGATAGAAAAAAAATCTTATCCAAAGAATTATGGCAATACTTGTTTGTATGCAATAATCCCATAAAGAAAATACTGTGGCTAATTACACTCCATTTTGTAAAACCTGTAAATTGAAATTCTTATATTGTACACCATTCCCTGGACTGGGGTGGAGGTGATTTCACGTGTTTGTCACATTCATTGAGGCAAATTGTGCCTCTTAGTGTTTTTAGATTGATCATATTGTCTCTGCTAAGATAATGCCTATAAAATAGGACCTTGTCACAGGATAATGGTCCTGCTGCCAGATACGTACTGAGGCAAAGCTGGGACATGTGTCAGAAACAAGCAGCAAGGTGAAGCAGTGTGGTGGGTTGACTCTAGCTGGATGTCAGGTGCCCACCAAAGCTGATATTCTCTCTCTTCTCCCCCCGAGCAGTGCAGGGGGACGGGGAATGGGGTTTCGGGTCAGTTCATCACATTCTGTCCCTGCCGCCCTTTCTCCCCAGGGGAGGACTCCTCACACTCTTCCTGCTCCAGTCTGGGGTCCCTCCCACGGCAGACAGTCCTCCATGAACTGCTCCAGCGTGGGTCCTTCCCACGGGCTGCAGTTCTTCATGAACTGCTTCAGTGTGGATCCATCCTTTCCATGGGATGCAGTCCTTCAGGAGCAGACTGTTCCAGCATGGGCTTCCCACAGGGTCACAGCCCCCTTCAGGCACCCCCCTGCTCCAGCATGGGGTCCTCCCTGGGCTGCAGGTGGGGATCTGCTCCCCTGTGGGCCTCCCTGGACTGCAGGGGGACAGACTGCCCCACCATGGGCTGCACCAGGGGCTACAGGGGAATCTCTGCTCTGGTGCCTGGAGCTCCTCCTGCTGCACTGACCTGGGGGTCTGCAGGGCTGCTTCTCTCACATTCTCTCACTTCTCTCTTCCCCAACTGAAGCTCCACAGGTTTTTTTCCCCCTTCTTAACTAAGTAATCACAGAGGCGCTACTGCTGTTGCTGATGGGCTTGGCCTTGACCAGCAGCAGGTCCTTCTTGGAGCCTGCTGGCATTGGCTCTGTCGGACACAGGGAAAGCTTCTGGCAGCTTCTCTCAGAGTTCTCCCCTGTAGCCCCCCCCTACAAAACCTTGCCGTGCAAACCCAGTAGAAGCAGATGCATTTATTTCCAAAGCAGGAAGGCTTTTATCCTGTCAAAACCATCTATACTTTTTTTTTTCTTCTTCTTTTTCTTTTTTCCCCCTTTACCTGCATCTAGACCAAATAACTAATGGCCTAGATTCTGATGTTTTCTTTCTCTGATGGATGTTAGTGGCATTGTTGCAGGTCTTTGGTATGTATTACTAGCAAGTTGTGCTCTGGTTGGATCAAGAGGACGGAATTATGTTATAGGAATAGAAGGTAGAATGAGTTCATGCTGTTTAGATTTTCATGAGGCTAGTTATTATTGTCTTAATTGCCATTGATGTCAAGATGTGATAATTCTCATGAACTTGGCTAATATAGGAAAGAAAGCAAAGAGTTGTGGTCCCACACAACCATGCCAACATTTAATGAGGTTCAACGTTAACGGCAGTGGTAGGATCACATATCACATATCTATATCCTCTCTAACTAGCTCAGAAGAGGTCATCAGCCCTTTGTCAACTCACACCATTATTATGTTTGTTACGTAGACATCTGTCTCCTGTGAGAGACACGAGAAAAATCCAAAAGGTGTTAACCATTCTGAAGAATTGGCTATAATTAGATAAGCAGAGCAGAATAAATGCTCTTTATGCTCTTGTTGTGCCTAGCTGCTAGGGGGAAATTCAGTGTCTGATACAAGAAGTCCAATGTTCCCAACTGGATGCACATGCCAAAAAGACAGAACACAACAAAATAATCTTCAGATGGTATAGTGATGCAATTTTGGAACTTCGTCTATCAGTTCAGTAGGTCACAAATGTTGGCCACCCAAACTTCTGAAGTTTCACCAACTAAAAAGTGTCCACTTAGCAGCCAAGGAGCTCTGAAGATGTCTGTTAAACTTTTTACCTGTCAAGTCAGAAGTAAAAGCTTTTTATCCGTGTACCTCTTTGTGAATTCGGGTCTAGGAGTGTCAGGATTTCCCAAAGCCAAGCACTGATGCACTATTCATTATGTGATGTCAAATCCTTACAAGCTTACTATTTATTCAAAGCATTTTCTTCTTTATATTTAATATAAAGTATACTGAGAATGACTAATATTTCCCCTCATCTCCATGAAGCGATGGTAATCATTCATCTGCCTGGAGAAGTTTCAACTTCCTTGAACTGTGTCTATTTTGTACAGTGAGACTTGTATGTAGATCAGTCCTAAACTTTGCCTGAATTCGATTTTCTAATCTCATTGGTTCACAGCTATGGACATTGCTACTTCAACCTAAACAGTTTTTTTTATTTTTTTTTTTCCCCTTCAGCAATAGCAAGAGCAAGGCTCCCAAAATGAGGTAGGCAAATTGCCAGCTGCAATTGCAAATGTGTATGACTGTGTCTGGCAGCAAATGATTCATTTTAAGTGTTGGCATGCGCTTCAGGTTCAATGTTCTGTCAGATATGCACGTCCTCATTGCTCAGTCTAATTCAGAAATGGATTGGGCGGTATTTTCTTTTCTATTAGGATTTCAGCTGTACTTCTGCTGAAGGCTAGCTGCTTAGCATTCAGCAAAACCAGGCTAAGGTTATCAATCCTGACCAATATGGTTTGGGAGGGAGAGGGTGGGTAATACTGCGTGTACGTGAATTTTCTGTTGATTTGTTACAAGGGTACTGTGCCGCCCTGTAAGTCAGTCTGACCCAAGGGTGTGTCTCAATGTCTAGAATAGCCGAGAATTTTGTCAACTCTAAATGCTATTTGAAATCTTGACTTTTAGCAGTATGAGTTAATGATAAAACATGCTACCTAACAGCTCTGAAAATAAATCTGTTAGAATTGATTGTATTCCCATTTGTCTATACAAACATGAAATAATGATTTTTGGCTTTGATCTCTAGATTGCCTAGCCTTACAAATCCTGCCAGAAGGATACGCAATTCTCGTTCTTCTTCTGCACTGATGTTATCACAGTAGTATTCCTCCTCATGTGCAAAGGTGTACTCAGTCTTCAAACCTCTAGGTGTAGTTTAGCAAATCAAATGAAACTCCTGATTACAGTGTGTTGTGTTTAATTTACTTACCAGGGAGGACAGTCTATGGTAGTTACTCTTGTAACCTCAGCAGACACCTTACACTGTGTGTAGGATGGGTTCCTCATCCCCCCCCCTTGCTGCCTGACCACAGAAACATGTCGTGAGCCTGAGAGAATCTTGGCACCTCTCAAACTTGTTTTGTTCTAGCTAAGGAGTGTATGCCCTGTCTAATGCTTCATTGGTGTATTTTATCCAAAATATCTTGAGCCTGAGAATCATACAAGGGGAGGAAAAAGTAGTTCCACAAGTGTCATAATATCAGAACTTTGGAAAATCGTCAGAACAAGGCAGCAGTATCCCAAGCCTATGCTACGTCTATGGAGAGCAGTGCTTGGCAGCCTTGGTTGCACCATACATGATGGAGAGGGGCAGCCCTTTGAGGATGGACCTGAAAGACCCAGGCAAAAGAGACAGAGCACTTGAGCAGGCAAAGCTGAGAAGGGTGAACTTCACCCAAAACACGCTTTTTCTGTGCCGTGAGTACCAGCAGCCACAGTTACTGGGGTTTGCACTGCTCTTCCTAATTCCTGTTGAGCCAGGCTGCTGGTGAGTGAACTTGGCGTTTAATTAATGTGCAAACCAAGGATGGGAACCGAGGCGTAATGCTGAACCAAAGCTTGTTGAAGTCAATTTGAGTATCACAGCGTGCTCTGGAGGGTGTTGGTTTAGAACCCAGAAGCCAAGAGGTTTTTATTAACTCTGATATGTATATCCCGAGACTGGCACAATAAGGGAAAGGTCCTACCTGCCCCCAGCCTCTGCCGAGCGCAGTGCAACTGCCTCTGGTAATCCCTTCCTCGGAGGAAGAGTATGTATTTACATGAGATTTCCTATTCATGAATGTACTTTTCAGCAATTCTGAGTAAATAAGCAGTGGTGGGTGTTTATCTTACTGGTATAAATAGTAAGAGGTTACAGCTATCATTGTTGCTGAAAGGAAAAATAAGTGTAGGCAGAATGCAGAATTGTCGCTCTCACAAACAGACTTCAGTTAATCTACTGCCCAGCTTAGGAAATACTGACTAATACCTGGTGAACACTGCAGCTCGGATCCCTGCTGCAAAACCACACACACCTATCCATGTGGAAAAAATATACGAATTCAATGTTTAATCTGGAAGAGAGCTGTTGGTAGGGTGGAGGTCTCAGAGAAATGTACTCAAAATATTCCTCCACTCAACTGGGGGAGAAAATGATGTCTGGATCATGCTGAAACTGCTGCCACCGATGTGGCGGGGGGAGAGAAGAGCTCTGTGTGACACCTGGATCCCGGGAGGAGCAAGGGCTGGCAAACTCCCTGGGGTTATGCAGGTGTGGTCACCGAGGGAGCTGGTGGCATGGAGCCGGGCGCTCTGCTATGCTTGCCGACCCGTGGTATCGCTGCAAAGCCTGGCGTTGACCTGAGGGTTGCATAGCTGCAGGTTAGCTCTTAAAAGCACAGGTATGAGCCTGTCGATATTTTACATGTTGGTTACTTACAGCGGTTAAATCGTTAACTTGGATGACCCGAGATCGCCCCAGCGCCTTCCCATGCCCTGACAATCCCTCTCCTAACCGTGTGCTATAGAGCAAGCAGAGAAGCCTCCTGAGGTTCCATTTAATCTGTTACTAGGCCCTTATAATCCCCTACTCTCATTTTCCTGGAAAAAGCAGCAGATTGCAACTCCTGTGGAAACAGCAAGGCTGCACTTCTCTGAGCAAATCTGGGAAGGAAAAAGAGATTTTTAATAACTGAATATTGCTTGTTCCCCTCTTGGAGCACTGTGTGCTGCAGCATCACAGCACACGACCCCTATTTTGTCTTTTTCCAAATGAAATAAACCTGCACAAGCCAGAGAAATAGATTTTTACTTTCTCATTAATGAAATATTAATTGTATGTTTATATTTTGGTGTGACCTAAAGTGAATATTAAAGTGCACATAAATAAAACATAGCCAGCTTTAATATGAGAGGGGGTTTTCTCACACTTGTCTTAAATGAGATCATTACAGCAGAGAAGGTAATAAATATTTGATATCATGGCATGTTAATGAGGTGCTTGCCTGTGAATTCAAAGTGTTTAGCATAGTTTTCTCTCCCCTTCAAACATGTTATATAGCGCAAACATTTTGAATTATTTAATCAGGAGGATCTTTAAGCACTCCAGTGCTGTGTTTAAAAACCTAAACCCACAAAACCACAGAAGTAATTAATGGTTGCAGCTTCCAAACTGACTATAATTTCTTGAATAATATTGTTTGTTTTTAATTCAGAGTTACTGTGAAGGACTTTCCCGCCCTTGAAAGAGGAGTCAGCTCTGACTGCAGACAGTGGGTCGCAGCAGTAGCACGCAGTCGACACAAGGCATTGCCTGTACAATTTTATGTTGTTTTACTGGAATTTTAGCCTATTGGGTTGGGTCATCAAGACTTTTAACATGCATATGGATAGTACGTATGCAGGTTATGTTCCACAGCCAAAGCCATATTTCTTTCTGGTCACCCTGATATCCTCATGGAAATATTGCAGATGTTGGGCCTTTGGAGTACAGGAGAAGCGGAGAGAGGGGAGTCCAACCTGCTGGAGTTTTATTTCTCTTTGTGGCAGTTCTTGTTCTTTTTTCTGGCTGGCTTGGTGTGAAATATATATATCGTTATAAGCTGTGATGGATTTGGTCTGTCTAGGTTGTTATAAAGAGGTAATAGCCTACTAAAAGTAACAATCCCAAATATTTCTCTTTATATAAGCTTGTTGGGTTTTTTCAGCCACTACATTAATGATACACTTTTTTTTTTTAATATAGTTTGCATCTCTGACAGTGAACTTAAAAGTGTTTCTGATTTTTGCACTTCCATAAAAACTTTTCCAATAAATACTGAGGTGAGAGCAGCACTGGAAGTTGTTGATGGTGATGCCGTACATGCTGATGGGGAAACCAAGGGCTAGCTAAGCAACAGTTTCTTTTGCAAGCGGTTTGTGGTTTCTTGTTGGGTATTAAGAGTGGAAGAGTGAGTGTAGGTGCTCCAGCAATGGATTTAAAGCTGAAGCTATACTTTTCTTCTGTGCATATCTAAGCAAAACCAGTCTTCTCAAAAAAGATATGCTCAAAACCTCTGGAGACTCAAGAAAACAGCCAATGCAAATGCCTGTTTCAGTTTGTTGGCTTTAGCAGGAGGCTTAAAGACTGAAGTCTCACATTGTCATAAAACCCCAATGTTTGCAGTCCTTAGGCAAAGCAGAGCTTTGGGATCAGTAAATGAAATATGTTGTTTCAAGTCTGAATAGGGAAGGGAGGTCCTCCCAGGACAGGCTCAGCTGAAGAAGCTTTCTTTGGCATGACTCCTCAATTGCAAGCGTGATTTGACGTCGCTCAGCTGGGCACGTGCTGCCCGCGGGTACACCCCTCCTGCCGTGGGATGGGGGCTGCCTCCCGGGAGGGAACACGGAGCTGGGAGGGGGGTGCCATGGGCCGTGGCCGACCTAGTGTCTGAACCCAAGCGCTCTTGTTCAGATATCCTGGTTGCATCTTTGCTGACCCATCCCAGATGCCTGAGATACTGTCCTCGTGCTGCCTTGTGCTTAAAAGGCAGCTCTCCACTTATCTGTTTGCTGGGGAATGAATTCCCAAGAGAGAAGCAGGCAAGCCTGATTAAAAGGAAAAAAAAAAAAAAAAAAAAGGAAGAAAACCTCTAACAGATAACTAAGTGATAGAAAAAGTGAGAGTAAAAATGCTTCTCACATATTCTAGCCTTTCCAGAGTACAACTTCATCAGTAATTTGTGCAGCTCCAGGCTCTGAGGAAGGTGAAAGCTCATAAGGTTTTTAGAAATCTTCCTTTCTTTGACATTTCTGCTTTTAAATTCTTTTTCATAACTCAACCCTTAGCAGAGGTACATGTTTTCAAGGCAGCAAGTTCTACAGTTTTAGATGGAAAGAGCCTTTTAGAACAAGTTAACATGGGTGCTAATAGGGACACTTTTTTGAGTGCCTGATTCTGTCGCGTTTTGAAACATTTCTACCTTTTGCTGACATAAAGGGATTTGCTAGATCAGGCCCAGCGTGCAGAAACTGAATTTCTTTTAAAAAGTGCTCTGTGGTATAATCACATCAAGGTTCATCTCCTTTCATAATAAAAGACATTTTTCTCAAATGCTGTTCTAAAACTGCTTAGAATGTGTATTTGGGGTTCATTGTTTTTCTCCTACATGCCTCTGTTTCCTTGATGAAGGAAGATGACCCAGATTATTCAAGGTATATGTAAAATGCTTTCCACAAAGTATCACAGTGCCAGACTGTTTCAGTAGCCTAAATCTCAATTTTAAACCTCAGTTTTCCATCTCAGAAAATGGCTGCCAAAGCACTTTGTGCAACCCAGCCACTGCCATTTAAATTGCATGAAAGTTAAAATGCAAAATTTAGTTAAATTAAATATTAAACTTAAAGCCGTTTAAATTAAAAACACTTGACTACCAGTGAGAGCACAACTGACTTTGGAAATTGAGATGCTGGCTTTGATGTTGGGCATTGCAATTTCTGTACAGAAGTGCCCCAGCATTGCTGAAAACTTGGGCATGAATCTGCCTGGGAAAGGTGCAGGGCAGCTGATGACAGAGGACGTGCTCGCTCCTGACCCTTTTCTTTGCAGTGCTTATAATCTCGGTGAGTAGGAATATCAGCAAGCCATTCCTTAGGTCTTCATTAGCTAGTGCGAGCACCGTAGTGGCGAATGGCAAAAGAACAGAGGTGTAAAGGCTGCAGAGAGAGGCACATCCATGCCATGGGGACAAGCACTGGGTCTTGTCTGCTTGGGTGCGTGCTTGTCAGGTCTGCTTGGGTGCGTGGCCCAGGAGCTTCAAGAGGCTTTGCTTCCAGAGCGTTGAGGTGCTGAGTGCCCCTGGCGTGGGAGACATTCACCGTTCATCCCAAGAAAGTAAGGCATTTACTTGCTAAAAATTAATTGTATTAGGCTTAGGCTGGAATGTTTTTCAGAACAGTAACACACCCACCCCCGCCCCGCCCTCCAAAACCCCCCAAATGATATTCCAGTGATGAATGGTTTTAATTAGAAATAGGTAGCAAACACTTTTAAAAAGATATAATTTCAAGCAGTTTCTATACCTTAGTGCTCCTGGAAGGCAAATAGTATTTATTCTTGAAGCAAGAATTGGAGAATTAATTTGGCTTAGCTTGAATTTAGTGGTGATACAATTTAACTATAATTGAATTGGAGCAAAAAATTCTAGGTAACAAAATTTAGTTAATTTAGGTACAAACTTGGTTTTGTTCCTCCATAATTAATTTGCTCTTCAAAGTGTAAAGTATCACCATCGCCAGGTAAACAAAAGCGCAGTCAACAGTCCATAACTTCCACAACATTATTTAAGCAGTTTGTGAGTGAAAAACTAGTAGGATAATACTTAAACTAAGGCCACTTGACATAAATGCTACCTAATTGTGTCTTGATTCCTGGATCATTGATTTCCCTCTAGTTGAGTGGGCCTAACTGTGACAAAAATTGACCCATTACAATTTACATGTTTTGGATGGGCTCCTTACAGGATTGAGAGATTCTCGGTTTTCATCTGTGACGTTAGATTTTCATAAATCTGATTTTTGGTTTCCTAGTCCGTTAAGGCTGCAGATGTGTTTTGAAACACTAAAGCAAGTTTCAAAATGATTTGATAAATTTTTCATAATATCTTTGAAAATAAAATTTTAAAGCTCAGCTAGAGTATTAGCATTCATGTCCCTTCTTTTACTGAGGTTAGAAGGAGGCACATACATACCAAATATCTTAATTCAGTAATGAGGAATTACATTATTAAGTTTTAAAATTTATCTTCAGGAGCAGCAAATGATTCTTTGCATGCATCTGGATAATTTGACTATATCAATATTGATCCTTGCTTATGTAGTGTTGTTAATCCCTCTGGGAAACGGATTCTTCCAGTAATATTAGTTGAACAGATGTTGGTTGTTGATTTTGCAGTTTTATTCTTGGTACTTTCATTTTTCTCAGAAGAAGGAGAAACTTCCTTAATCCCATGCAGAGATAGAAATATAAATGACAGCTAAAAATACGCTGAATTTTCTGTCCTTCTGCAGCTCTCAGAATACACACTGCGTTGAGAAGGGAGGATAAGCATGACTGCATGTATCTCTTTGAAGTACTTTATCAGCGTTCTTAAAAATATCAAAGAGGAGGCTTATGCCATGTAAAAATAGTTATGATTACATCCTCTTTGGCTGGATCTGATACAGTTCTTATGCGGTACATCTGTGAGATGACTACCTGAATATTCAGGGGAAAAATTACAGTTTTCAGACACAAGATCATCTCTTGTGTTTCTGAGGCCATATTTGATTTCCATGACCGTATTTTATTTTTGTTATCATTTTGTTTCAAGGGTCATGGGTTTATCCTTAGCTGCTAGACTCTATCACAATTTTAAAAGATAGTTTTAGAAATTTAAATTCCACAGGTTTTCATTTAACAAAGCTTTTGCAATTCATTTTGCATTGGCTGTAAATGCCTGGAGTTTTAGATTTTTGAAGCAACAAAGCACATAGTGCCAGCTTTCTGTTTAATGAAATATTCGGTGCTGCTCTCCCTCCTCTGGCTTATTCAGTGTTATCTCCCTGGGTGAATTTGCTTCTTCTGGATGGGATTTAGGTGGACTTTGTCCCATCCTGTGTCCCTGCTGAGTTCAGGAGAAGCTTTTCCTCAGCCGTATTGATGACAAGCAGAGAACCTACCTGGATTGTACTTGAGCCAAAGCCAGAGGGGATGTGGGTGCTGACCCATTCCTGGGGACTTGCGGGATGATGCTGAGCCATCAGAGCAAATGCATTGCTGTGTTTCTTCACATGGGTTATCTCAGCAGAGTCATGTAGGCCACCAGTATGGATAAGTGTTTCACAACTAGAAAAAGGTAACGCTAGGCAGGAAATGTATCTTCTGTCTAAAAATGGTACTAAGAGTAGCAGCTGCTTTTTCTCGGTTGTGCTTAAAGTAACAGATTCTTTTTTTTATGTGAAAGTGAATTTTCTCTTGGATCAGGCTGATTGCCTGAGCCCACCACAACTCTGCAGTTGAACAAGGAAGGGATCTCCTCCACATCCTTGGGAGGAGCTGCCATGTGCTCCTTGCTGTGAATTGTCCTGCTCTGGTCCATCCATAAAGGTCTTTGCATTTTCCTCCTTTGTAGGAATCAAGCAAGTAGCTGGCATTTGTATAATTTTATGAAATTGCTGTCGGTACTGCTATGGTTTCTAATCAGTCCTTTGAATGAAATTCAAAAACACTGGACTGCTTCAATATTTGCTGTTGTTATTCAGGTTTTTTTGGACACTAAGCACTGCTGCTGTTGTGCAGGTTTCAATACTCTTTCTCAACATATATTTTAATATTTGTTTTCCCTCAGAACAACAAAGACAATCACACAAACGAAACCAGCAAAGAGGCAGAGTTTTTTGACATAGGAACCAGTGAAAGGGAAAGATGCTCCAAGCTCTGTGTAGTTAAAGAGCATTTGCAAAAAGCAGCCCTGGGGGCTGTGCAATCATTAGGGCTGGGCAACAAGTCCTGCAGAGGCAGCAGCGTGGGGTGGCCAGGGCTGTGTGTCTGTTCTTCCTACTAGCATGTCTGGAGTAAATGATGCATCCTTTAGCATTATTCATTATTTACATTAGTTTGGATTGGGGAAGAATAGGACCCTGTGTCATCTGGACAGGCTAATGTTTACTTAATTACTGACAAAAAGGAACTTGCACAATTGTATTTTCAGATCCCTCCTTCTGGCCATCTTTAAATAATTTCATAGGTAGCACAGAAATATGGTTTTAAGAACTTCTGTAAAGAAATCCTCTTCAGTGTCTGTTTTCGTTGCTGCGTTATCTCATATTTTTAATTTAGTGTTCTTTATATTTCTTTTCCAATTTGCCATCCTTCAAAATTCTTTATAAATGGCTACATAACAAGTGCAAATTTCTCTCCTGTTCAATGAAAAATACCAATTGGGCTGTGACAACTGTGACATCTCTTACAAAGAGAGAACAAAAAACCCACTCAACTCTAAATAATCGAAGTCTGGCTTGTCAAAATTGGGGTATGTGGCCTATTAAGCTTTACTGAGGGCATGTTGCAAAACCAGTGGGGCTTAAATAAGTGTACAGGCCCTTATGTGATTAGTTATGCATGTGGCACAGTGATCTTGTTAAAATCAAATTTTATTTAAAGAAAGGAGAACTATATAATAAAACTGTAATATGGCATAAAATCAAGTAGTGCTTCTTTGCAAGTTGAAAATGCCTTATTTCTGCTTCTGTGTTTTGTTTCTGGAACTGTTTAGCTGGGAGAAGAGAAGGCTCAGGGGGATCTTATCCATGTGTATAAATATCTGATGGGTGGGAGGACAGAGGTTGGAGCCAGGTTCCTCTTAGAGGTGCCAGTGAAAAGACAAGATGCAACAGGCACAAATAGAAATACAAGGGAATTCCATTTAAACATAGGAAAATGCTATTTTACAGTGAGGGTGGTCAACCACTGGGACAGGTTGCTTGGTGTGGTTGTGCAATCTCTATCCTTGGAGATAGTCAAAGCCCAACTGGATATGGCCTTCAGCAACCTGCTGCAGCTCCCCCAGATCCATCAGGGGTTGGACTGGACAGATCTCCACAGGCATCTCCAACCTCAGCCGCTCTGTGACCCTGCAATATGCTGTGTGGTGTAATTACTGTACTGAGGCTGAATCCAGAAACGTTTTGCTGAGTTCAGTCATACAGTTGTAAATGGTAAAATGAACTGCTTGATGATGGAGGGGGCACCATCCCAGGAGAGAAGAGATGGTCTCAGCTGAATTATACCTGACAAGTTGGTGAGGCAAAGGTAGAGTAAGAGAAATGGAGTAGGATAAATATGCTACTACTGTCTTTCGCTGGCTTGTTAGTAATGGGAGATCATAGCAGAGTGTCAGTTATGGGTAGATATGGGTAATTGCTGGTAGAAAATCTGCTTTTTTTTTTCTGAACCGTGTTGAGCTTTTATAGTGTGGCTTGTGAAAATGAACCACATGTCATCCCAGCCTTCTCATCTTTCTTCAGGCAAAGTGCTTCAGTACTCATGGAGATATCTGGGAAACCCGTATTGTTGAGATTAGCATCAAAA
>NW_009258951.1:4766148-4778428 GCF_000687185.1 Egretta garzetta
GCTCTGGTCCAATCAATCAGCTGGACATGACTTGTGGTGCAGCAATCCTGCTCTTCCAAGGAGTAAATCTCCCGAGTCTGCAGGCAGAGCTCCTCTCAGGGCTGGCTTGGCCTCCCAGCCTGCTGCTGGGCTCAGCTCTGCTGCACTGGAGTGCAGATGCAGCTGAAAGGAGCCAGGAGCATTGTATTTTGGTGCATACCCTTCCTTAAGTCCTGTTTTTGATGTAGTGTTTTCTGGAAAGGGCTTTAGTTTAGCATTTTCTCTGTCGCTTGGTTTTTGTCTGTTAAATGTAATCAAGTTTCCTCATGGGAAATTAAAGACAGCAATTTATCCAGAGACAGATGCTTCTTTTATCCTTATGGGTTTAGTTGGGGACTTTCCTGTAATCATTAAAAGTTTGGTGCTAGCAGCGTGCTGTGAGGATTCCCTGGTCCTGTCAATATCAGCAGAGTTTTTCTGTCATACAAGTTGAATAAAACCAGGAAACTTTTTGTATAGCAAAACAGCAAACAATATTTCACCTCTGATAAACTTGGAAAGCACAAGGACTCTGTTAAATGCTTTTCTCTGGTGTCTCCTCTGCACTTTGTGTTTCATTGTCAGCTCCTTTACCCAGGACGACCCTGCTCCAAAACAGTTTAGTCTGTGCTTGGCACAGGTCTCCGCTTCCTGGCACCCCAGTTGAATGTTCCCTGGGTTTCCAGATTTGGTTCATGCATCTGGTCAAGCCAAAAGTACCAACCTCAAGCTCTGCCTTGATGTAGAGGAATAGATGCGTGCCAAAGCAGTGTGGTCAGCAGTCACCAGGGATGGTCCTCACCCCCGAGCGGGGATGTCGGCACGTGGCCCTGCTCCCCTTCAGCTGGCAGATGCTGCCATGGACACGGGCAGCCTGCGCTGGCTACGTAGGCGGCTGCTGCCATTTTTCAGTGAATAAGCTGTAATTCTGAGGCGCGCTCTCTCCAGCAAACAGTCATGTTATTTATCTCCATCTGCTGTGCTGGTTTTTTGTCTTCTCATTTGGCATCTTCATTTGATTCTTTATTTGACATGCTGGTTCCTGATGTTTATCTGTCAGCCTAAATGGCAAATACCAGCTTCTGACTTACTACAAATATCAGCAGGAGTCGTAGATCTCGGGTCTCTCTTCCCACTTTCAAGGCTCTCCTGTATTTCTCTCAAGTGACTTGCGTGTTGTGACTCCTAATTGTCATTTACTACACTGTCATCATTATTAAACCTTTACTCCACAGATTTTAAACTGGGTATTTTCCATACAAAATGAGTTATAGTGGTTATTTTCCAAGATGGGGTGTGCACTCAAGCTTTCCTTATTGATGAAACCTTGTGCATTCCCTTTTGCCTTCTCCTGTAAAGGGGACTCTAGCGCTGTAGGACTGAGATGTAATCTGCTGGATTTCTTCCTGGTCAAAACCAAAAGAGCCATCACCTTAAACATGACCAAGTCCTTCAATCTGGCAATTTATCATACATAATTGCTGAATTTCCTTAGAATGATCACTGGTAATTGCTGAAGAATTATTCCCTAGTAACTTAGAGGCTGAGCTCAAACATTTTGTATGGTGTGAAATCTGAAAACTTTGAATGGGTCATTTTTACAGTTGATTACAGGGCTTTTACTCTTCCAGCCTCTATAGATGCGTCTTTGAATGGCTTGATTTATGTAAAGAACTGATGCTGTGGTTCTGAAGACACCTGCAGAACTTGCATGCTGGAAGCAGAGCATTAAAGATTGAGACTTGTAGCTTACAGAAATGTTAACTTGAAGAGAAAAATAATTCAATAAAAATAAATCTGAGTATATATTCGAGTCCTCTGTTCCTGAAAGCATAAATTCCTTAGTTTTAGCCTTGAAAAGTATAAAAATGTAAAAGAATGATCTCTTCTTTTGTCTATATGGATAGATTTCCTAATGTTATTCTTAACACCATGGGGAATGGATGTATGGAGCTGTCAGACTGGAACACGGTTTTCCAGGAGTGCTGTCCCTTAGCATGAGCCAGGACAGGAGGAGCAGAAGGAGTGCTGTTAAGTTAGTTTAGTTGCCAAGAGAAAAGGAGACTAAACAGTGATGTGTGAAATGGGCCTGATCTCAATTCTATCAAACTCAGTGGAAATCTATCAGGGGCATCACCGAAAATAGTATTTAGGCTTCTGATTTCTGATATTGTAAGACTAGGGTAGACCTACGCTGATGGCACTTAGCTGCTGAAGAAGCTTGAGCAGGTCTAAGAAAGGCTGCATTGATCATTTTAAGGTTTTGACGGATCATGGGAAATATGCTCAGGGAAGTGTTTCCAAGAGTAGTTTAGACTCATTTTTTGTGAACCTGGGCCAGCCTGCACAATACCACAAATGTCTCAGACTGGATTCAAAGTGCCAGAGTGAACCTCGAGAAGGATCCAGAGAGACCTGCATATATGCACTTTATTTTGCTTATCAAAATATTAAATTGGAAATGGAAAGATAAATGTTTGCATCCAAACCTGAAAGGACAGGCTGTTAACTATAAGATTTCCACAAAGGTTACCTTTCTGACATTTTATTGCACCATATGATTTATGGTTTTTATTATGCTGCTTTAAATGATGATGCATCTGTATCCAAAATCAGAAGCTCTACCGTGAACTTAAAAGGGGGAAAAGGGAAATTCTTCCTTTTGAGGAGCCCAATTAGGTGGATAAATGACAGAGATGACTTCACTAATTTATGTTCTCTGTGATTTCTGTGATGAAACACAACACGCATGCTGTTCACTCTGTTCCTTAGAGCTTTGGGTAGTTTACTGTTTGTGGCTGTAAAAACACAATAGGGAATACCTTAACATATGCTGGAGCTAAGCTGGATGAGAAATGGCAGCAGCTAATCTGTGAAACATAAAATGCATCTTCTTGAAGTGTTTGTCTAGAAAAAAAAACCCCGGCATTCTGACTTCATGATTTTCAAAACCTGTTGGAATACACTTCATCAGAGGCACTGCCTCTTAAATACATAAATTACCATAAAAATATCTTCTTGCTTCATTAAAATAGCTTCCCACTTGATGGGTTCATCTGTTAGGGAAGGACTGGATAGCAGTCAGACTGCTACTCCACTGACCACAGGGTTCCTTGTTTATTTAACATTTCTCTCAGTATTCAAGGAGGAAAAAAAAAAAAAAAGGAAATAATTTTGCAGCTCTTACAGCTCTCCTCTAATAAAATGTCATCTTGCAAAACATTTAAATGTCCACTTACCTTCTGTTACCTCTCAGGAAGCCCTGTATAAGGATGCACTGGATGGGCTGAACACCTGAAGTGGGTTCCTGTTGTGATGAGCAGCCAGACAGTGATATGAGCCTGGATCCACGCGCCCGTGGGAGCCTTGCAGGGTCCTGGGGAGGTGTTCCTCAGAAGTATTTGGTTGAATCATGCTGGTCATAATGCTATTTAAAATATAATCCTAATATAGTATCTGCAACATGATGGCTTGCATGCTGAACTTGTCAAGCTGTATTAACATCCTAAAATATTTTGGCAAGAGGAGGCAGATTGTGAAAATTATGATAAAGATTTGATTAGTTTGGAATATTGCTCAGGCAAGAACTGGAAGCTGAAAGGACTGAAATAGCCTTTCCTTCCACGAGAAGGAACCTAATTATTGGAAATCTCAGAATTAGTCTGTTTCACAGAGAATTTGCAGGTTGACTTTTTGTTTTACTGGTTCAAGACATTGGGGTAAGCTTTAGATTAATTTTGAAATGATTCTCTGAATTAATTGTTTGAAGTTTATCCATTTTTTATGGCTACACTTTTCATTTGCATTTAGGCACAGTGGATTTAATGATTAGAAATATTTTAAAAAATCATCCCAAGTGTGCTTTTTAAGGATTCATTAACTCAATTTCTTTTGCTCTAGAGATATGATAGCCTTATGTTTGTGTTTTACTTACTGCTATGATATACCAGGAACACTAGAGCTAAATTATATGTTACTTTGCTTATTTGACACTGACTCAATTTCTTATATCAGTCAGCAGATGACACTTATAGGTCATTTGTCCTCATTGGGATTCTGAAGTTACTGAATAATTTCTTATTCTTTCAGAAGCTATTTGTTTTAATGATATTTTTGCCTGTATTGCAAAGCCACAGCTGTAGTTTTCTGTAAAGGTCTATGTAGGTATTAAAACTAATAGACTGTTTCTAGCATTTGACTAGCGTCATACTTATGGAACCATCTGTTCCACTGAAGTTTATAGTTTGATGTATGCAAAGGTTTTGCATCAATAGAATCCTTCAATTTTATAAATGCAGCTGAAATTTAAGGGAGAACATTATTAATATATTTTGACAGTTGTAGTACTCTGGAACAGTTCTTTTTGAACAAGTGTCCTCAAAATTTAGAATACATTGCTATTTCTGTAAAAATGGCACTAAAATTGTGATGAGAAGTAGCCATTTACAGCAACATCTATTGCTTAGAGTACCAGAGCTGCAGGAGCTGCACACAGCTACCTGGAATGCAGCTGGAGATGGATTTTCCAAAGACTGCAGGGTTTTATTAGAAAGAATTGAGAAAGTAGCAGTATCACCAGCATCATGTGGGGTTGGCTGGTTTTTTGGTGAGGATAATACTGTCTGTACTTGTATAAAAGCAATCTTGCACAGCATTGCACCTCCTTGGTCCTCAGTGCAGCAATGCTGCAGCCACCGCCTGACAGCAGATGGGTTATAAAGTTCCCCCCTAACACAGCAGGTTTCTTCAGTCTTCAAAAACTTAATGCCAGCCTGATACCCTATTAGCAAGAAAAGTGCATTTATCTGACAGTCGATGGTGCTGGGAGCAAGGAGTATTGTGTACAAGGATGGTGTGAATCCCAAGATAGAAGCGGAGGCTGATGGCAAGCTGCATCAATAACAAACACATCGAGAGCAAACAGCTCCAGCAGGGAAAAGCGATGAGAGCAAACCTCATCAGCAGCAAACGCCTCTTGTACGTGGCAAAATTTCGGTTGTAGCGAAGTTCTCTTCTGCTTGAAGAGCCGGGTGAGGACTGATTTTTATTTTTTCCAGATGTTTAGTTTGGAAACCCTTTCTAGCCTGAAAATGAGAACCGTCTCAGTTATCAAACTGCTAGGTATGGGGCAGTCATTTAAATTTTACTAAAGGACAAAATGGATGAATTTTGACTTTGAAGCTATAGGGGGAAATGCAAAAGAACACTTGTCAGACACCTGTAGCTCAAAACCACTTACAAGTACTGGCTGTCTGCGCTGTTGCTGCATAAGTCATCCTCATTTGCAATTCATCAGTCCCCCTTAACTCATGTATAAGTAGTTACCTTCCATTTAGACACCGCAGGGGTGTTATCACCGAAAGGGTGAAGTCAGCTAAGAGAATCACTTGAGTTAATGCAGAAATGAGGGCAATATATTAATGTAACAACAGGACATCTAGCTTTTTATATTAAAGCCAGGAGCCTAAAATTGTAGGTATGAAGGATACTTATTGGCAGCAACTGTACCTTTATTAAAGACTTGCATTTGAATAGGGTATAGCATTCAGATTACAGAGTGATCGGCGCTTTCTAAATGAGCATCAAAGCCATGAAGATTACAGGGGTTTGGATTTTTTTTTGCTGTTAATGCGTATTGAGAGTAGATTTCTTTCACTTGTGACAGAGCTGTTTTTGAAAGAAATGTCACTTACAAACAGTGCAACAAAAGCACGAGCATCTGTAAGGTGACACAGGCTCGTGTGCTGTGCTGCCGTGCTGCCTTCCCCATCCTCTCAGCTCTGGTTTGTAGGTTGGCTGCAGAGCAATGTCCCTAGCTGTGCTGCTCTAGAAGCACACTTGAGGGCAAGGATGAAGTTTACCATTGAAAATTTCTGTCTTTTCTCTGCAGAAGGGGAAAGAATAAGAGAAATAGCATCAGAAATGTCAGCAGTGCAGAATTTCATGGAAAACAAGGAAACAAAGCCTCGCCGCAGAGAGAATCTCAAAGCAGTGTGGTTGAGGGACGGTGACCACGAAAGCAAGAGACCACAAGGAGGTATCAGGGTCCAGATCTCTGCTGCCTGTTCTACCCATGCACCACATGCTTTAGTGAGCTGTTGACCACATTTCCTTTTGCATTTCACTAACTATTTTTTTTTGTTCTGCTCACTCAGCTTTTCGCAGTTCTAACTCCAAAGACCTACGTACCACCAAAGAACAGTAAAGCAACCAGCTGCTCTGTTTACCTTAATGCACTGAACAATGTTTTATGCACCTTCCCTGGTAGGCTTTTCTCTTCTGAATGTATTTCAGTAAAACTGAGACAAATATACATCTTTAGGACCCAACAAAATGTGGCTGCTTGGTAGCTGCGTCAAGCAGTGTTTTCTCTCAACAGCAGACCATCTGTAACATTAAGCATTTTGAATTATGTATCTGAAATATCCATTGGGCTGGGTATTGGACAGATCATATTAAGAGATCGTCCCTGCTCCAGAAAACTTCTAATATCGATAATATGAGAGAAATGAGAGCTGACGTGCACAGAGGGTCCAAGAACTTTGCTTGACTTACGCTGGTGATCAGGGCTGAACCAGGTATACAAACTGTTTCTTCAGATTTCAATTTTGCAATAGTAAATGGTCTTCAGTCATTCATTATAAGGGAATTGACCAGTCCTAAGTATTTTCATCGAGCTGGTTTCAGGATCAGGTCATTATTTTGGAGATTTAATATTCGCGTTAGCCTCTCATGTCAGTGCAAACATAGAGCTACAGCTCTGAGTCAAACGGGTACAAATAAATTAGTTTGTATTTCCTACAGTCTAAGGTATTTTCTACTCTGACAGATTTTAATCCAAATCACTGCGCTGTCGACAAGAGCAAAAACTTCTGTGCTGAGCTTAGAAATGTTCTAAGATGGGGCTGACACAGATAACATTGGGGCTACAAGTAAGAATCTGCTGCCAGATGGGAACCTGCTTTCGCAGTAGGGCAAGGAAGCCACTGGGTGCTGCTGGCTGGTCGCCTTCCTGCAGCTCTCCTCAAGGGGATAAGGGGTCATTTGTACTTGGGGAAGATAGTTGTTCATGTGTGAGGTCCTTGCCAAGTTGCCAGAAAGGCAGTGCAGTAGTTATAGTGGCCTTGATTTACATGTAGAAAAATAGTTGTGGAAATTAATTCGATTCATCCCACTGCATCGACACCATTGCATCAAAACTGCTCTCAACAGATGTTTGTGTTACCTATTATAAGGCTTTCTGCTGATGGAGAGTCCATAGCCTCCATGGGCAATCTGTTCCTGTGCCTAACTATCCTTACCATTAGGAAATTTTTCTTAGTGTCGAACCTAATTCCCTCTGGCTGTGATTTCAGCTCATCGCAGTGACCATGGAGAAGAGTTTATTCCCAACCATTGTAGTTACCTTTAATACACTGGCAGAATAATATCATCCCTCCCCTTAGGCACCTGCAAACTAGACATCCCCAGTTTTCTCAATCTTCCTTTGTTGGTCATGTTTTCTGGATTTCAATTTTTTTTTCTCTCGTGGCTTCTTGTCGCTTGAGCCACATCTTAGTCCTTATCCAACGAGTCAGAGTTTCAGTCTAGCCTGCCAGTTAGGGCAAACCCTTAGCATTTTGCTGAGGAAAAAATCTTCCTTGGAAATGATAAACCTAAGATTTTCACATAACCTATTACCTGTTTAAGTTCTTCTACGTTTTTGTCCAGTAATTACCTTACTCTAGCTGTTACTTCAATAAAAGGCTTGTAGATCCCATGTGGAATAGGAAGGCAGACAAACGACTCATGCTTTAAAAGGAAAGTCACTAATTCCAAAGCTAATGATACACGCTGAGTTTCTCCAATTCGTATAGTTAATTTGAACATGAGTAAAAGGTACTCTGCATGGATTTTTAAACACCCCCGAGGCACCCACATGGAAATAGTTTTCTCTGAAAAAGGTTGCGGTCTGTCCCTCAGTAAAGATGGGCTGATTTAACCTATGGTAGCTGCTTTAGCCGTAGAGTTCAAAGGAGCTTAACGATTATTTTATAATGGAAGAAAAAAAGTTTTCATTTTCTTTATACTCCAAGACAGTTTTGCTCCAAGTGTTCATACGAAAACAACTTTAGCCCAGCAATAATGTTACTAAAGCTGAAATTAATGCTACACAAAATTCCAGAGAGGTGTGAAGAGTGGCACAGATTGGGTCTCCAGTGCCAGCAAACTGAGTTACTCTTGCTTTCCATAATGTATACAGTAGCGTTTTGCATATGTTTTCATAAAATATAAATCTGTTGTTGTAAAAATTAGCAGCCTAGAGTGAAAAACCTATTAAAACAAAGAAAATTTAATTTTGCTACATTTATTGCCTGCCTTGTTGCGTAAGGGAAAGGTGAAGTGTTAACACCGCTGTTGTAAATTAGTTTAGATTATCTGAAGACTTTTACAGGACTACTTTTCTGGCAAATTAAAGAAAAGCAAATTTTATGGGAGAAACAACTGTTCTTGCCTGTTAAATGCCGAGCCTCCCGTATAGGACCACAGGCACAAAAGGCACATAACCAGGTCTTGTAGCCGTGAAAACAACAGCACAAAAAGGAGCTTTCCCTCCAAGTTTAATTTTCCGTAGTTACAGAAATGAGGCTACCAGCTGTTTGAATTACAGTGTGCAGTGACACAATAATAAGAAAGTTAATCTCTTTAAGTAGCTATCATATCCTAGTTTTCCATTGGCAACTCCTTGCCTGGTATTCCCATTTACCTGTAAATCTGCATCTAAATGCAAGCAGCAATTTTCTCGGTAGAGGTGGGGGAAAGCAGAACACCTGCTGGTAACTGCAGTGAAGATATCCATGCACAGAAAGCGCATGCGGGCAAATATATATGTGCGTTTTATAAAACTTTGAATAGAACCAGTTTGAAGGAAATAAGTAGATGCTGTTTTTGTCAAGTCCAGGATATTTTTCAGCATGCATTGAAAAAATAATAGTTATGTTTATTAGTCTACAGGATAGCATGGTCTGAGCTGAGATGTGCATCCTTATTAGCACATGGTTTAAAGCCAGTGAGGTTTTCTGAACCAGAAGGACACTTCAGGGATTTTTGGGAGATCCCTGGTGTTCAGCTGCTCGGGTTTTTTACACAGGTCAGCTCTGGTTGGAAACTTCTCAAGTTGCATTTTCTATGAATATTTTTTGGAAATGAGATGGGTTTCCAAACCTCTGAAGGGGACCTCATAGTTTTGAAGCTTTCTGTTACGGAAATAGTGGAGAGCCCACTGGGAACAGAAGGATTTTTTTAATTTTTTTTTTTTTTTCCTGTAGTGTTTAAATACCAAAAGGACCAGAGCTCCTGGGGAAAGGAAGAGGCATTTCATATTATCCATTCCTCAGTGCTTATAGATGAATATGACCTTCCTTTGTCCCCTGTGCCTAAATAACTGGGGGGGACTACTTTAGCTGGGCCTTTTATAAACAAAGCAACATTCCCCTAAATGAAACTTCCTACGATGCCATTTCCCTCCTTCGTTTCTTCCTTCTTCCCTCCCCCTCTTGTCCCCTACTTTTTGGCAGCTCCATACCTGGGTGACAGGACTCTGCCTTCTGGCCACAGCTTAGACCACGCAGGGAAAATTCTATCAGATGATGCAAAAGGTCTTAAAGTGCTTTATTTGATGATATGATACCTCTGTTTCCTGCAACTAACTTTAATAAATATATAGCCCATACATGATTAAGATTTCAAAATTTGACTGCTTTTACATCCCCCATGTGCTTGGTCTGTAGCTGAGATGTTTTAGTAGGTGATTCATCGGCAGCATGACTGGCTTTATTCATCTAAGATCACATACAGGGACAAGGTTTCAACAGTATGCTAACAAGAGCTGAGGTGGTTTTGTGTAGTTCCAAATCTTCCATTTGATTCCATTTTAAATGTTTTGTGTTATAATTGTGCATTATTTTTTTAGCATAAAAGAAGTTACTTTGTAAAAATCAACTCTTGTTTTTACCCTCTAAAATTCATCAGAGGAATCTGAAACTGGGTCAAACTATAGTTTTATTCTGTTCTGCAGCAATGTTATTTTCTTGATAAGGGATTACTTAGTTTATACGAGTTGCCAGTGGCAAATTAAACTCGATGTTTCAGCCATAAAAAGCTGGTACATTCCCAGTGTGCAAATTGTTGTCCTGTGCCTACGTTTCCCGAGTAGTTGCCCAATGTTGGAAATGGCTGTAGGCTATGGCGCAGGTAATTGAAGAAACGGTTGTGCTGGACTCTGGTGTTTAAAATATCTTAGTTTGGAGAGATCAGCTTCTTTAACAGCATTTGGGGTAGCTATCCCCAAAAGCATGAGATTCTGTTGTTGTTCTGAGTTCTACAAGTCTTTTGTACCCTACATGGTTTCCCGTAAAGGGAAAAGTGATCTATACACATGCTCAGACGAGGAGGGCTGTTGTGTATGCAGGTCACTCCTCATTTAGACTACATTTTCTAAAATGTTGTTTCGGGAATATCTAACCTTTGGGTGAAAGACAATTGGATTAACTGCTTTCAAATGTATTGTGTCCCCAGCTCTGCTAACACAAAAACCCATTACCCCCACCCCCCAAATGTTGGAAAATTGATCAATTATTGCTAAAAGTTTCAAAGGATATATGATGTCATGTAAGGTCATTTACAATAACAGCTCTTAAAAAAAAGAGGAAAAAAGGTTCCTGAAAATGTCAAAAAATGGAGTAAACTTTAAAGCACAATTTAAGGAGAGAAGTAAGGAGTCTAAGCTTCTCTTACAGCTGATGAAGAGAGGTGGATGTACCTGTAAGGTAGTTAGCAGAAGTTCTGGGTCCTCAGTAGCTTGCATTAGACTTCTTGGGTATTCTTCATATCCTCCTACTCTGGAACAGAAACAAAATTAAGGAAAAAAAAGTATGGAATGTGTTTTGGATGCACATAAAGTATGTTGCAGGTGTCAGTCCATTCTGTAATTCCATCTTCAAAGCTTCTTTTGGTTACTGTACATCAGGCCCACGGATGCTCTTTCTTGGACTTCAATTCCTATCTGCTTCATACAGCATTTTGAAGGTAAAATAGTTCTGCTATAGAGTCCTGTATTTCCAGAATGAAAATCCAAGGTTTTGTGTATACCTAAAGTGTCATGGTATGAGGAGAAGGCTCAAAATGTTATGAAAAATGATTACTTTTCTCCTAGCAGGGACTTTGTGGTGGTATATTTATAGTTCTTGGTGCTATTCCTACATCTTTGTGTTATTCCATTGGGTCTGTATAAGCAAAAGAATTTACCTCTGCTTATTACTGCCTGGAAGAAACCTTTTGAGAACATTTTGAAATTATAGGGGTCCAGACCGCTATCATGTTCCTTCCTAGGAAAAAGCCTACTGGCTTTATTCTGACTTTTCTGTACTTCAAAGAGACCCAAATTATGAAGGAGAAGAAACTTCTTCAACCATCCTTTATCCTGGAAAAATGGCATGGAGGAGAGTGCTGGGAGAACTATAGTTTTGTTGGCCAAAGAGGGTCAGGACACAAGAAGCATAGAGGGCAATTCCTCTGCACAGTCACCTGTTGGTGGGTCAGGCTCATACGTTGCCCCTGTGAATTCTATTCTGTGGCAGAGAGGGGGAAAAAAAAAAAAAAAAAAAGGTTGTAGTACTTTTCCATTGGGACAGAGAGATTGCATGTATAGGTCCTGGTCTTGAGCCTTAACAGTTTCTGTCACCAACTGGGTGGTAGACCCAGCAGGACTGGCATGTGCTGTGTGTTATTCCTGCAAATTCTGGTTTATAGGGTGAAATCTAGGGTGCTTTACCCAACAGTTTTGACCCTACCGTGCTTATGAACACAACCATGAGCTGTTCTGCATGTGCTGTCTGTGGCTCACTAAGCATCAGTTTAAGCATCCATTCATAAAACAGGGCATCTTCAACATTTTAAGACTAACTTGCTTTAGAAAAACCTTTTTACAGTCCTTAGCAGACAGCTTTGGACCATAAATGCCCAGAAGCAATGATTATGAAAATACTACAATAGAAAGCCTGCAGCTGTATCTATCGTTCAGAGCTAGGGATGTCAAGTACAGAGGTGTTGGGTCTAGGAAGATAAAACTACTGCTTTGTCATTTCTCTATTAGCATTATAATACCCTTGAGAACTAAGAGCTTGGTGGATGCATTATGGATTTATGTAAATGACTTACCTCAAACTTGATCCTGTGCTCTGGAAGAGAGGAAAATTGCTTCTAAGCAGGGGTATTGGTGCAA
>NW_009258951.1:4778441-4825324 GCF_000687185.1 Egretta garzetta
AAGAGATGGGAAGCACAACTTCTTCTGCGGAATTAATTCAGAATAATCCTTGGCAAATTTTGAAACTCTTATTTAGGAAATTGTTCTAAAGTCCTCTTTGAAATTCCAGGCAAGCAGTTTTAAAGATGGTTTCTGACTTTTTTTTTTTTAATATGCTGCAGCCTGAAGATATTAAAATGTGACTCATTAAGTTGAGTTTTTCAGAGGCGGTGAGCATGAGGCTGGAGTCTGCCTTCCCTGAAAACCAGGTCCTGCTCAGAGGAGTTGAGTCATCACAGTGCAGGCTAGGAATCTGTTTCTTAATCATTTAGCTGCTTTGCACTTAAGAACACTTGATTATTTGTTGTTTAAAAATAATTTAGACATCACACAGCGTATCCTCTAGTGCAACATATACACTTTCTAGTTCACTAAAAGCCCCTCGTTCCTATGCTGAGCTTGTTGCTTTACCTTGCCATTCCTTATTGGTATTATTTTAGCTTACTCCTCAGACAAACATTTACTAACTGTTAGAGATAACTAAGCATTTCCCAGGCCCCAGATATCCTCTCTGATGGGAAGCACCTCTTTCCAACCTGTGCTAAAAAGCAAGAACCAAATGCCTATGTTCACCTCTCTCCCCTTCTCTCCATCCTTCCCTGCCTCCAAAATTAACAAAAAGCCCCTGATGGGTTCAGTTTCTGCACTCAGTGGCTCTGTTTTTCAGCTGCACATTTATGTGCTTAAACTATTTCTGTACCAGCTCTAATCTGCAGAAGCCAAAAACCGCAGGTAGGGAGAATCCAGATGCAGCATGCTGCCTTTTTGCAGGGAGCATTTGCTGCATTTCTGCGGGGAGATGTTACCTGTCGGCTCCCTGCTGCTTCTCCCTGTCCTGTCTGTGAAGCTCTGTATCTGCTAAGAAGTATCCAGGTCTTTCTTTTCCATTTTTTTTCTCTCTTTTATATAGCAGCAGAATATAAACCCCAAAAGCACAGTGACTTCTCCTTGAGCTTTTAACGTAATACACAGCATAGCAAAGTGAGGGAGTTCACTGGAGTTTATTTGGAATAGACTGGTCGATGCTTCACATGGTATTTATGTATTTTCACAGTAGCTTTGGCCTTTTCTCTGGGAGGAAAGGGAGAGGTGTGGTGCTCCAGGTGAGCCCCGGCAGGGAGCGGCTACAGATACAGCAGAGCATCTTTCACAGCCAGGGTGGGCAGAAGTGCCCCGCTCCAGCACACCTTCAGGGAGGTTTGTAGAGCAAGCAAAACATGTGGGATGCCTGTATGTGGGAGTAGTTTGCTGTTTTCCATGAGTTTGTCTCTTATTCTGTGTCTTACTACTTGCTCTGTATCAGTAACACCCAGGATTGCTCTGGGCCAGTGGATGAGACTTCAGCTGCAAAGTACACACACACACAAAATGTGTGAAAAATCGCAATGACAGGGTTTTGTTCCTTGCTAGCTTGTGATAAAGAGGAACAGAAACGCTGACCAGACAGCCCCTCTGGACATTTTAGGGCCTTTTTTCACATGTCTTGAAATTTATTGGTTTGCCATTAGGGGGATTTTGAGTTTTGTGTGGTTTTTTTTTTTTTTTAAATTATTTTTTTTTTATTTTATATGGAAAAATAGCATTTTTAAATTAAGAAATATGAAAATCATTGGTAGAAGAAACAAGGAAGAGGCAAAATGGGTTGATAAAACTTAAAAAAGAAAGCAGTGAGAATATATATACTACCTTTGCTCATCTTAGTGTTTCCTACATTCCTAGATGCTGTGACTGGAGCAACAAGTAGTAGCTACAAGTAAATTGGCATAAACCTATTAATGCTAAAGGATGGTTGTTAATTGCTTTCATCTTTTATTAAAATGACTTTTCCCAGCTAATCACTTGCTGATTTCTTTCTGATAAAATTTGAATACATTTTTTCAGCTGGCTTGTAAGTCTACAGCCAACAGAAACTGCCATTTAATAAAAATAATTGGAAAACAGAACAAGAAATGAGAACAGAGACTTTTTTTTTTTTAAGAATCTGCATCTCCGTCCCCCTCCTCCTGGTCAAAACCATTTCTAATTTGGCTTTAATAGTGCATGTTTGAATATGTGGTAATTCTTAGATACTTGTGTGGCAATAGGTTTCTGAACAAGGGCACTAAACCGGTGTCCATCATGCTGGTAGTCCTTGGGAACAGAGCACTGGATACAGTTAATCCTGCTTTACATTGGAGTTCTTGAATTCCCTCACCTTGTGTGTTAGAGCATTCCTGTGATTTTTGAATTATTATTATACTATTAGGGTCTTTTATTTTAATTATAATTATAAATTAGGGTCTTGTTAACATATATAAAATGTACAGGTGCACTATTATAGTGGCTCCTAGTAAAGAATATAAAATAAGTTGTTTCTTGTGGTCCATAATTTGTTGTTCTACCTGTTGGACTACCAGTCCAAAGAAATCCATTCCTTGGGAAGGAGACCCCTGCAACCAGCTGCTTGCAGACCAGTTGCATGCAAAATGATCATTTCAGTGGGTGGCTGCCATTCCCAAAGGCTGGGTGCTTGCTCTGACCCCCATATAATCACAGGCATGGGCTGTCCATTGCTAAAAATACCTTGAAGGTGACTTCTTTCTCGTTTTGGTGCTTCTGCAGTCTCCAGGTGTCCTTTGTCCTAGGAGCCTGAAGAGCAGCCATGACAAGTCTCCTATGAGTTATTTTTCTGAATTGTCCCATACAGGAGGAGCGGTGTCACTTTGGTGTCCGTGGTGTGAACTTTTCAAGACAGAGGAATTGGACCACGAAGCAACACATTTGGGTCTGCATGTACCCGCAAGTAAGCTGAAATTTGGTATTGGTGCCACACATTCGTGGCAAAACACTCTACTAAATATGGAGCCTCTGGCTCCAGCCCTGAAAGCATTTCAAAGACACGTTAGCATTTACTGTCTCTTCAGAGGATGGCAAGAAAGAGAAGACTGTCTTGCTTCTTTCATGAAAAAGAATTTGTGGCTTTATGAATACTTTGAAGCAGTTTTACTACAGTGCAGCCAACAATTTAAAAGACCAGAATTTTGTTCCCTGAAGGGACGTGATTTCCCCAACACTGTCTGCCAGCGTTTGTGCAGTCTTGTGATGTTAAGCAGATAAGAAAGTCGTCCTGCTCCTCAGCAGTTCAGGCCGTCTGCGCAGATCTGAGAAATCCACCTTGGTAGGCAACGTTCAGCTAAGGAGAAATCTGCTTAGAGAATAAACCAATGTGCCGTTTGTTGTATTTCTCTCCTCGTGGAGGGGGGTTGCAGAGCATACTTTTCCTCCTTTGCCTGTGTTCTGGATCATCGGGGTGATGAATTTTCGTAAACACAAACCTTCTCTTTTTATTAAGTGACTGGGTTAAATGATTTTGATGTCCGAAAGAGAAAATTCGGTTTTCAGGTTCCTGGAGCCACGTTAGCCTGGTGAGCGGGGCAGTTGTTAACTTTATACTCTAGACTCTTCTGAGCATGTGGCATTTTTCTCCAGGCAGGATTAATATATTCCTGACAAATTCTGAATAACTCTTATCTGCTAAGAAATCTGACTCTAAGCACCTGTTGCTCAGATTTTGTCATTCTCCTTATTGTGTTTCCATTTATCCTTCTAGGATATTCCCCTGGATGTACTAGAGGACACTGCTCCTAATTTCTTTGGGAATTTTAATACCTGCCGTGAAGGACTGTGGGTCTCATTCTCCTGAGCTCAACACATCTCCCCCTGACAGCTGTTTTACAAATCCAGTGAAAGGAGCTTGGGTTGTTCTTAGAGATTAATTTTTAATTTGCAGTGCTTAAAGCAGTACTTGCTCCACAAGGTAAAATAAAGTGAATTTAACACAGAAGTTGGTTACTTTACAACAACTGCAGTACAAAGTGAATTAATGTTTTCTAGTACATTCTTTCACCCTTTTGCCAGCACAACTATTTACCATGGGCATGCTCATGGAATCTTTTCCAGACTGAACTATTTGAGAATAAATGATAATAAGTGTTTGTCATAGTTACAATGATTACAACGTTTTCCCTGCTGGTTTCAGTCTGGTTACTAGTGAGAAAAGATATTTTAACAGGAGACTTGCATCAACGCATGGCTTGCTTTTTCTTTGAAATGTGAATGTATACCTTGACCACTGCAGTCTTAAAACGGAAGGCAAGGTTGTGCAGATTATCTCCTACAGTGCTTACCGTCTATGGAGGTTCATTTATACATCAAAGCTGGAAAAACCTCTTTCAAGTTGAGTTAATTGTTTTTGGTGAAACTATTTACGGTTCACATAGCAGCTACACAAAATTCTACCCATGAGGTCTGCAAGTGGCTCTAAGATAGATATATGAAAAGCTTTATTTTATCAAATCAAATTCTATGATTCTATGAAATGGCTTGTACTCTGTAGCTGGAGCCATTCACCCTGGGTCCTGTGCATGCTTCTTTGAGACCGTCTCCTCCTGAAGGTCCTTCACTATCATTATCATTCAGTGGTGGGTGGAAGAAGCAGCAGACAGTGCCTTGTCTACTGCTGTATTCTGCCTTTCAGAAGTACAACATAATGTTTGGACCAGCTTCATCTTATTTTCCTCTGGATAAGCTCTTACATCTTATAGACATAAAACTATAGTAGTCGATATTACCCTGCAAAAGAATAAATGCAATGCAGTAAGAGTTTTATAGCAGCATGTGCTTTGGGAGGAATATTTAAATGGCATGTAACGTGAGGGCGCAAGGTAGTCATCGCCTCCGTGAAATGCATGTCATTGCTGTGGTTTTGATCAGTAATGCTGTGGCTGCTTTCATTGCTGTTATGGTTTATGTAACAACTATTTTATATTCTGTGAGCTACTACTTTGCTGGAAACCAAAAGTCTAGATCTGAGTTGTTACAGCTTCCAGGAGAAAATTGCTCCTGCTGATAATCAGCTCCAAATCCGCTTCCTGATTTTCTCGTACACAAACTCCTCTGCTGCTTTACATTGCTCTGAGAGTTTCCTAGCCTTTGGACTGGTGTCAGTAATGGGAGAGAAGAGAAGAGAAAAATTTAGCATCTCTGTGTTTTTCTTGGTTTTGCCTGTGACACCTCATAAATGTCATTCAGTCAATTAAACTAATAGTCTCCCCTAGTCTGAAGGTTATATTTAATGATACTTTAACTGATTTGTTTTCTCTTCTAACACCAAGGATTCCATTTGCTACCATGACATTTTTGTTTTCATGTAGGGAATACCCACCAGCAGCTGATTTCTGTTAACCTCATGGGAATGCAACTTTTAGCTTTGCAATAAAACATCGTTGCTCCCTTCCCCATCACATAAAAAAGTTCAAGTTATTGCTGCTACACCTTTGTCTTAATTGCTGTGGCTGAACGTATATCCCAGTACACACACGGGTTATAAGGCTGCACCCTCTATACCCCAGCTCTGTCTGAACCATCCATCTGGCCTCAAGGCCTCTCCTTTGTTTTCCCTCCCCTCAGTCTAGAGCTCCTGCTTTAGTTATAATGAACTGTGTGATTGCTTGGGCTTTGGATTTAAATAATTCTGAGTGCTATTTTGTGGGAAAGTCTTTCCTCTTGCTCTTTCATAAAATATTAGCTTTAAAAGATTAAATTTGTTTAATACCCTGCATGTTAATTATAAAATGATGATGATTTTCAAAGCACAGCAGACAGCCATAAGCATAAATTTTAAAAGTAGTGCACAAGTCCTACCCACAGATAATAAATCCCAGTTACATTAACAATAATTAACTGTAAGTGTTAGTATAATTGATACTTTCAATCACTAGTAAAGAAATAAATTCTGCACTGGAGTTGAAATAATAGCAATAATTCCCTCTTCTTTCTAACTTTTCATAGGAATCTAATGAAATATTTGCAAATAGGTACTGAGATTTACATGTGAGTTAGGTACTACATTCAAGCACTGGAATGGGCTGCCCAGGGAAGTGGTGGAGTCCCCATCCCTGGAGGTATTGAAAAGCTGGGCAGATGAGGTGCTTAGGGACATGGTTTAGTGGTGGGATGGCAGGGTTAGGTTAACGGTTGGACTTGATGATCTTAAAGGCTTTTTCCAACCTAAACAATTCTGTGATTCTATAATCCTATAAAACAGATGTGGATTAGGAGAATACATGTCAGATTTTTAAAGCTAAACAGGCACCTAATCCCATACCTAGGTGATGTGGTATGTGGTTGCCCGAGGTATTCAGAAGTGCCTGTGTTCCACTGAGATTAATGATAGGTAGGTAAGAGCTACAGTGTTGCTTGTATGAGAAAACTCTACTTTTCGGAGTTTCTCATGGAAGTAATAAAGGGTTATAGTTGAAGAAGCATGCTTACTTGCTTGCAAGGCTCAAGTATTACCAGCACTTAACAATGTTTTTATATCAAATTTTGATTTAAAGGTTGTTTAAAATAAATACAGCTTGAATGTAACTGAACTGAAGCTGTAAGTGCTGAAAGCTAAATAGGGGTGTTTAAGTTTAGTAAACATTCATGCAGCTTACAAAAAGTTTCATACTTCTTTGTTTCCAATCTTATATGAACTGTCCCATTTGTAATTACAGTACCAAAGATTTTCAAAATGCCCTTTTTTTGTCCTTTAGTACTTGAATATGACCTTCATCCCTTTTTGGTTTTGATGTTATGACATAAGAAAATTGTCTGAAAGATTGCTGTGTTTTAAGGCACTTTCTAAAGTGCCGCTAGTTTAAAAAAAATCATTTTATAGAAATGACAGCTTGATGTTCTATGTATATCACTTCTTCCATCACCACTGTGTCAGCCTGAATCAGCTTATTTACCAACACAGTTATAAGGATTTTTTATTTTGTAGCCTGCAAGGTCAAACACGCTGGTGGAAGCCAAGCTGTGATGCAACACCCTCCTTTTTCCTTTGAATTAGTGAGAGTAAACTTTTTTGAGTCAGTTTGCTGTCTATCTTCATGTTTTTTCAGGTAGGGATGAAAAGGTAGCCTTCTCTGAGACTGAGTTATTCAACATAAAGCCAATTATCCTAGCGGTCCGTAACCGTGGAGCTGGTGGCTCGACCCATACACTCAACAATTTCTACAAATTATGTGTGAAACCAAAGAGAAAGGTCTGTGTTATCTTTGATTAACCAAAAGATTGAAAGTGTTTTTAAACAGTAAATAGGGAAACAGATTAAGAAGCAATGGGTTTGGCTACATCCCGTCCATCACTCAGGGTGATGTGACTGACCCAGTCTAATGTGGCATCTAGGAAAATGAGGATTTATCATTTGCTGCTTCTGAAAATAAAGGTGATTTGTAAAAGGTGTGATCAAATCCTAGTAAAGCTTTTGAGAAATATTTGGTGTGACTGAAAAAAATAACTTTCATTATTATACATTAATTGACTGGGAAAAAAATGGTGTTGATAAACAACTAATGGCAGAGAAGTTTGACTTGGTCTCATCAATCGGTTAGACCTTTGCCTGATCAGAGGCATTCATGGTGCAGTTTGCTAAGCCCCTAAGATTTCAAATGGGACTTAAAGAATTTAGCATTTTGCAAGATTAGTTATTTAATGTTTAATATGTCTCAAAATTGCATTGTTAGTCATTTAACAAGAACGAGGGTAATTTTCATTCTTGTTCTATACTCTTCAAATTGTGAATTGCAACATAAACTCCGTTCATAGCTCAGTAGAACAGCTCGGAAGTGCTGCGTAGATTGTAATTGCAATCTGTGGTAAATGAATGCCCATTAACAGCACTCTTAGACTATTCTCATTTTTCTCCTTCATATTAATAAGAGGTTAAATTTACCGCAGTCTGCATTTTATTACACATGGATAGCATACTTAAGAAAACTGTTTTGTGCTCTGCAAGTTTTTTTCCGCTCTTTTTTCCTCATTATTTAGCCATCATAAGAACTAGAACTGAACACAGTAGAAATGAAATTATGTATAAAGCAAGATTTTTTTTTTCATGTAGGATACTGTTGGACTAATTGCTCTTTCGTTAGATCTTATGCTTCTGAAATATTGTAGGCTTGCAGGTAACTTTTCATTTGCTTAAAAGAACAAGGATTTTATACTGATACTTTTTTGCAACAAAACTCAGTTACTAGGAAAATCAAATAGCCAATTTTCTCAAGAATTTCTCTCAGATGCAGCATCCAAAATAACTGTATGAGGAGGTACCAAAGTTTTAATGCTTCTTCCTCTAGATCATCTGGGCAGATTAACAGATTGATTGAGGTAATGTGGACATCAAGCTCAAAAATGTTTTCCAACAAAACTTTGCTGGCAGCTAGTTCAGAAAGTGCCTTTTGAATACTCTGGAAGCACCTACTCTACCATGAAAGCTCCTGAGACACCTGCTTAGGTAAAGAGGGGTTTCATTTCTCTCCCACTCATGCTGCTCCAGTGACTCCTCTTTCTCCCACCTTTCTTCACAGGTCATATTTTTGAGCTCTCTGGTCTCTCTTGTTGCTCACCTCTGATGTCTCTCCAGCTGATCCACCTTGACCTGCAGCACCAGGTTATCATTTACAGTACTCTGGATGAGGTCTCACCACCACTGAGAAGGACAGATGTGTCCACACTCACTGCCTCCTGTAATCACTCTTACCTTTCCTGCAGCAGCCAGACATCTGTGATTGAAGTTCAGCTTGAACTTGCAAAAAATTCTGCAGCCATTCCTGTATTTTTGTCTTAAAAAGCTACATCTAAGTCTATAATCATTCTGTGAACTTATATCAGATCATTTAAGCACTAATGTTAAGAAACAGATGAAATATAACTGTTAATGGTAAACAAACAAGAGGAAATGGGATGCTGTGCATTAGATACATCCATTTTTATTCTTTCCTGTATAATGCCCTACTTATAAAGCTAGCCGAAATGAAGGAATAACTTGACTTATTAATATAATGAAGATCAATGCAATCTCTGAACACAAGGTTGAAAGAACAACATAATTATCCTTCATTTGTTGATGCAAGGAGTAGACTGATTTCAATTAGCGTTTTAAATTGGGAAGTAACTGAAGAGAAGTCAGTAGCTTTCCTTGTAGCTGAAATTCATTCAATGCAATTCTTTTCCTTGCTCATTATTTTAGACAACATCGGTTATTCTAACGAGTAACAATAGTGTGTCAATGATTAATGTGTTAAATTCAATCAGGAAAATACAGAAAAATTGTAGAACAGCAGATGGTAGCATTTGGATCCCTCCAAACATATAAACATTAATTTCTTCCCTGAGCCTCTCAAGAGAAGATTTGGGGCTTTTGAGGGGGGAAAAAAAGCAGCAGTGACTTGGATTCAAGTTGAAGGTGCTAAAGAGCAATGCCTTCATAGCAGACACCTCACTAATTTCTTCTTTTGTCTTGCCAAAGAATCCTGTCTGCTGCTGACTATCCAAAGATACAAAGTGAGTACTGCTGTGCCAAGCAGGTGGGGCTCTGGGTCTACCACGCTTCCAGCCGCCTGTCATCTTCTCTTTTGACATCAGCTGTGCTGTTGGCTCCTAAAGGAGAGAACTTTCAGCAGAAAGCCAGAAAAGAAACTCATTCTTTCCTCTTTATCTCATATTTGACTTTCAACGTTTTTATTGACAAAAAGTAGCTCCCATTTGTCATCCCCCCCCAATAACTTGTACTGGGTGGGTTCCCGTTAGATTTGACCACATTGACTTGCCAAATTCCATGCTCATTTGCCCTTTTTGCCATGACTTATTTTCATAGTTAAAAGTACTCTTGCAGAGGATGGAAGATACATACCTGAGCACTTCAGGATATCTAAAAAACTAGGTCTCGATTTTTCAGTTTCTAGGAGGCAGTGTGCACCATCTCAGGATCTGTGCTATGGTTATTGAGGAGACTGCATGGAGGTTGTTTTATGTTCTTGTTTTCCCTGCAGGAACCAGAAAACTCCAAGTTGAAAGCAGCTGAAGTGAAAGAACAGCTCTGACTCATTCGCTGAACTGATCAAGATACGGTAGGAGACAACATCTTCCTAAGTGTGGTTATTTACTATCTCTTGTTGCAGTCTTTTTAAAGATATATGGAGATATAGCAAGGCCTTGGCAATGAAAAAGAAAGTTTAAGCTCATCTAGGCTTTTGTATCCCAATATTTACCATTCTGTGAGTATTGTTTGTACATTTCTAAATGTTTATGTCTTCCTGTTTCATTTTTCTCCTGAGAAAATGAGCGCTCCAGTATTTTTCAGAACAATTCACTAATGTGTTTCCTGTTACTTACGTTTTATTTCTTTCTCATTGGTTTGACAAGTATGGGAATGCAACACTGATCGCTGACCTTATTGCTACCCATCCATTTAAAATCTGTCCAAGGGTACATTAACTGAAAGTAACAAAATTGATGCTGTTAATTTTTATAATCCTAGTTTAGTCCAAATGTTGTTGATTACCCTTATTATCTTGTCTTTTCCTGCTTAATTGATTGTAACTGAAAGGCATGCTATATCCTATCTGCAATCTTTTCTAACTTATCTTCAGTGTCTGAGGAGAGAGTGGTCATATTTCAAGTTTATTTGGGGCAAACATTGGCTCTTTATTTTGGTCGCAGACTTTCATGATGGACTAGTTTAGAGCACCTTGCTGCTCCTACTGGATCTTGCTACTCCTACAAGAAGCTCTTGTATCTATATCCTTAGATATAGCATTTCAAGCTCTGGAATGGGCTGCCCAGGGAGGTGGTCGAGTCCCCATCCCTGGAGGTATTTAAAAGCCGGGCAGATGAGGTGCTTAGGGACATGGTTTAGTGGTGGGATGGCGGGGTTAGGTTAACGGTTGGACTTGATGATTTTAAAGGTCTTTTCCAACCTAGATGATTCTATGATTCTATGAAATAAGTTCATAATTTGTCTTTTTAATCTCATCTGTGTGTTTTTGACTATTCTTCATTAATGGTGCCCAAATCCAAGAATGACTTGCTAGAAATTTTCTTCTAGTGGCAGAGCAGCTCTACAATATATAGTAGTAGTGTTCCTTAATCCCATTTTGAAAGTGCTCCCTGCATATGGGATTTCTTCTGTGGGACAACACTTTTCATCTTGCAAAAGCTCATTTTGTTTAATTTTTCCATAGTCTGATCAAAGCAACTTTTTTAATGTTTTCTGGGTACATTAGCACTATGAAATTGCTGCTAACAGTATCAGCCAATTAGCAACTCTTTAATCTCCTATATTGTTTGTCAAGGCAGCGTGACAGAATGGCAGGCTACCGTACCAACTAGCTGGCTTCTGCATAAGTAGAAAATTGCTCTTGTTTGAAAAATATTTTAAGTTAAAGAAGTAAGGACCACGAAGTCTGGGAACAAACTTGTTTATGCAAGGATACATCAAAGAGGACTGAGTGGCTCAGGTAATTGGTAATGGGAGGAAGGACCTTTCACCCTTTTGTAATAAATCAGAAAATTTATTGAGTGGAAGGGATGAAGCAACTTTTAAAAGCTTTAAATGAGCATAGGGTTCAAAGTATCGCTTCATGAATCTCACTTTATGCCAGCTGAAGTTGGGTTTATATAGGTTGCTGATATTTACTTAGCTTGAAAAGCAGCTAATCTGCATGCATGCACCTGGCCTCCCTTGTCACCCATTTAGGGATGACTTTTCCCCTCAAAACTCTGTGTATCCATGTATAACCCCATGCCTGAAAAGAAGGAAGGTTCAGGAGCATCAAGAAGAGAGAGGAGAGCTATTGACTTTCCCTCTAAACATGTTCTTCAAAGCTTCAGATAAGCTTAAGTCAACTTGTGTCCAGTATGCCATGAGAAGACTGCTTTATTCAAGCTGTGGATTTAGTCATACCCCGAAGCCTACAACATTTCCGTGGAGGATCCTTGCACCACTCATTTTTGTGAAATGAGAGGTGCAAGGCATGAGTTAAAGGAGTTTTTGCTGTTGACTGGGAAGGAGGCATTGCCAAGGGCTTTGGTGCTCAGCACCAGGAAAATCAAATTCTAGGTGTAAGATGTTTTATGCCCTAGAATGATACTTTTTCCTGAGCTCAGGGAGCATAACTAGTCTCCCACAAGCTGACTTTGGAGAAGATGATGCTCTCCTTGTGCCGAGCAGACCTCCTGCAATACAAGGGGTATCAGACAAGACTGTAGCCATGGGTTTTTTGTTGAAGGCACAGTGGGATGCTGTCTAACTGATGTTAGTAATTTACTTCATACCTAAATGAGGTCTATCAAGGGTTTAATAAAGTTTAACAATGTAGTAGAAGAGGAAATATTGCATTGTTTTACAGTTTTACATACACAAAATATATAGGTAACGTGTTAACAGTCTGCCAGCTTCTGGCATCATTGGGAGGCAATAACAGTCTACATTTAAGTAAGGAATGTCCAGTGAGTTGAAGGAAAGTATGCAACAAGAATTGGAAAGCAAAGGATGACTTTTGGTGTTTGCATGGAAATCAAATTACTTTTGTCATCTTTTTGTGGTGAAATGCAGCAAACTCAACAGCTTCGGTGTTTTCAGATATTTTCAAACCTGAACTCTCCAGTAAAAATTTAGAAATGAACTGAAAACAAAATGACATAAAATAGTCACTAAAACCCTTGCAAAGCTAATTCAGTACACTTCAAACTTTTTAATGCACTATCACTACAGATGCAATATTTTTAATCAAAAAGTTGCCTTAACTAGCAAATAAAGTAATTATGAATTTGGATGCCTGGCAAAAAAGGAGTTTTTATCTGTTGAACTCTTGTGGGAGTGCAGTTGAAATGCTGCATTCTCAGCAGAACACTCCAATGCTGAAAGGACTTGGGAAAGCCAGAAGGTATTCACAGAAGAGTAACAAAAATGATTAAGGGACTAGAGAGATTGATGACTTGATGTGTGAAGAAATATTAAGGGAGCTAAATATGTATTGCTTGCCCATGTAAATGATAGATACAAAAAATTGAAGGAGCTTCTTGAATTGATGATTGATTAGGTGAAATAAATGAAGCAGATGAAAAGAATTATTACCTGCTGGGTAGCAGGAACAGTGATTTTGGATTAGATCAGCAGCATGTGACCAGTATCTCATCTTTGACAGTGGGGGGTAGCTGATGTTCACAAAAAAAAAAACTGCAAAGAAATCTCAGTTGGGTAATTAAAGATTCATCTGTCTAAGGAGAAAAGTTTATATGGTTATCTTAAGTCTATGAAGAAAATGGACGTGAAGGTGAGAAGTACTTGGGTCAAAAATATTTCTGGTTAACTTCTACTTAGATCTCGAAGACTTAATGAACAAAGGTGCTCTGAAAGTACTGTTCTTAAGAACTGTGCATTTTTTGTATTACACTGCCAAATGAAACCGTAAAAGACCTGATGGCCACTGAATCTTTAGTTAATTCACCAGGAGCATGGAGTACCGGTCTGTCTTACAGGGATTTTTCAGTTTTCTCTGTTACGACTGTGTATACAGCTATAACGTACTGGGGACAGCAGCTGCTGAAAATTTGCTGCAAAATAGTCCAGTAGACACACAATATGATTACAAGTCAAACCACAGCCTTAGCTCAGTGTTGTTTGAGATTTGCACCAGAGTGGATTTCAGATGCCAAACTTTGTTTCTTTGCAGTTTGTCATTAAATTGTGGCATTTGGATCCTTTGAAGCCAATGCCAAAACTCCCGGTGATTTCACTGAAGATTGCATTTCACTTGAAATGAATGAGAATTTGCCCAAAGCAAAAACGAATAGAAATCCAAGGGGCTCAAGGATTTTTCACTCTCAGCTGTGAGCATTTTCTTGAAGGTAATGTGCCCATGTGTACTTGAGCTCAGAAGAGCAGAGATAAGTCTCCAACATACTAATGCAGCTGTCAGGCTGTGCAGTGTCCTGACAACTGCTGTCCTGGTTCAGCTCATCAGTATTGAGGCACAAGAAAGGTCAACACCGGTTATTGGGATGGCAATATACAAATGCCCAGCATGAAATGCTTTGGGTTTTTTGTTGGAGTTTTAGCCATAGAAACAAAGGTATTGGAGTCAAAAGGAGTTTTGCTTCAAGGCTGCAGTCATTTTGTCTCTGTACTTTTACTTCTGCCCTATACTGCTGAAATCAGCTTAATTTATAAGCTTGTTTCTTCCTAGTCTCACATCTGCTTCTCTGCATGGATTTGTTGTATGCCGACTAACGCACCTAGCTAAGCGTCCATCTTGCACTGTTCAGAAGAAGGTACAATACTTCTGTACACATAAAGTTAAAGTTGAGTTTAACCTCATAAACCTGTGACAAAGAAAATTTCATATACTAGGATGCGACTGGTGCCATAATCTGTGTGAGATGAGGCAATAGCAGTAAAATGGAATAAACCACTGGGTTGCTAACCCTTCCTTGTTTCATCCTGCTTCCCCATGGCTCCTTTTGCTGTCCCTTTGGAAGATACGGTATGGGGTCACAAAGGGACCAGGACCTTGAGATGTGATTGCTTTCTCTTCTTCTCCTGCTTTTAGGTATCTTGTCCCAGTGTTGGCTCTGGTCCCTGTTTTAATGCAGTCCTCACCCTCTTTTCTGATGATCCCTGTAGTGTCAAGGCCTCCTGGTACTGCTGGAGAAGTACCTAGAGATGCTGCCAGCATCCACCTCCATACAGTCGTAAACCGGAGTCCTATTGTTTATTGGCCAGATTACTGAAGGAATCCATAACTAGCTCCAGTTCTTAGCTGGAGCCACATTAAAATTATGTTGTTTTCTTTCCTTGCTTTCTTTCTCCTGTGGGTAATCTGAAAGTGAATACTGTTAGAGGAATAATGTAAAGTATGACTAGTAAATGGTCATCAGGTTATTCAGTATTCTTTTTCAGTTTCTGCTCTCTATTTTCAGTCAATCACATACCATAATAGGTTATTTGTCACCACAGATATCTGTATACATAAAAGATAAGTAGGTGCTGAATATATGCTTTTAACAATGTTCTGAGCACTGCCAGTGATATATTATTTTCTTTTATCTCTTCTGTATATCTCCATATCAGGGGAGTGTCATTGGGTGTATCTCAGTGGAACAGAATGGATTTTAATCAACTGCTGAGAAAATGAGATATTACACTAGGACAAGAATAGCTGCTTGATGGAAACCCCTCTTTAAAAGTATAATTCTTCAGTGTTCTGTTTTTTGTTGCCATTGTCAAGTACTGAATAAAAATGGCATTAAAAAAATAATCTAACTCTGAATATTTTTCTCGGAACATAAAAGGCAGGATTCATTCCAGCAAACAAGAGGCTTCTTGGTGCATCCACTGAGGTGCAAACAGGAATGAGTATACTAAAAGCATTGTGACTTATAAAGGTGTAAACTGAGTGTGAGCAAGACCTGCTGTACAGTCTGTATGTCAATATCATGGTGCTTGGGAGAACAGTATTTTACAAAAAAAAAAGTCCTTGTAAAATCTTTGTTTGAAGGAAATGTTCTTTGCTTCCATTGTCCTTCTTGAACCTGCTCTGGAGCTAGAGGGCTTCCATTGCTTTCTGGGTGATACTTCCCACAAGTCAAAATAAAGATGATTTATGTTGCTAGCATTTATAGCATTTGGGATTAAAAAGAAATGAGTGAATTTAGGAATGTATCAATTTTCAAGCATCAGAGTTACCAGTTATCCACACATCCAGTTCCATCATGTCAGCCTTCTCCGATGGGCATTCCCAGGGAGTCTCCCAGGAAGATGAAGCTGTGTGGGGGTTTAGGGGTGAAGACTGCCAGAGGAATTCATCCTCTAAAGGTAATTGTGAAACCTCATTCCATTTTGGCCAGATCCTCATCCATTGTGCAATGCTCATACACACTAACAAGTTTGAATTCTCACTAGCAGAAAATAATCTGTTTCAGGCATCTCCATGGAGACTGATCCTTGGGAAGTCTGGATTTACAGCAGAAACACATTTTGGTGAACGTCTTAGGCGAGGACCACATTGATCAGAAATGCACTGAAGCCTGTGTTGGCCTGTGAAGGTAAGTGTGGTATAGGTGCCTAGCAGTTGTACAGACTATGGGGCAAATAGCAATAGCTGTGGCTGAGGAGAAGAAACACACTCCACCCAGGATTGCTCTATCTCCATTCCTTCTGGAGATGGTCCCGTTCTCTATTTTGTCCTGACTTTACAGCAGTTGTATGCAATTCTTCCAGTTTGCAGTGTTTGGTTCCTACACACTGTATCTGAGTCATGGCATTTTGTGTGCTTTTGTGCCCCTGGATAGCTCTGAAGGCTGAAAATATCAAGATTTTTTTTTTTTTTTAAATTATGAGTTTATCGTGGAGTTGACTTACAGTGTCTTGGAGGAGGCTGAACGGAAGATATTTAAAGAAAGCACACAAGTAAACTTGAGTAGAAGCAGCAGTGTTATAGGAGAACGCAAAGCGAAAGAGGTCTAGAAAAAGTGGCTGGAGAGAAAACCCTGGAGATTTGACAGGTTTTCACTAAAAATAGGAAAGGAGAGTAATTATATAAGTCAAGGGAGTTGTTGTACTTAGTTAATATACTTTCTGTCTTTAATAAGAATGCAGAGAGGTTATCAAGATGGTTGAGGCCGAGATGATTAAGGGAGAAGTGAAAGGCTGTAAGGGATAGTAACACAGGAAATAGCCTGCCTGGAAGGTACAGCCCTCAGGTGTGAAGGGGACTGACTCAGGGGGTTGCAGAGCTACTAAAGACTATTTCTGATAATTTCTGGTAATCAAATGAGATTCTTATGTTTCAAATCAGGATAAAATGGATGATCTCTTAAAAAAACCAAACCAAAACCAAAACAACCCCACCAAACCAGGACCAAACCCCACAAAACCATGCATGTACAACAAAACCCCTAAGTGAGCAACTCAAGAAAAGACACCCTGTGCATACCCTCTTTCTGTGTCAGCCTAGTTCATTATCCTGAATGACAAAGAATCACCAAACATCCCTGGTTAATTATCTCTATATGTGGGTTAAGCAAAGGCAATCTTCTCACATTTCAGCCTTAGAAACCTAAGGAGACAAAGCGTATAGCTTGTAAACCTGGAAAAATAATACACTTTCTTATTTATTAATTTTTAAAGAAGCTGAGCTTAAGACTGTTGTAACCTACCTGCATACAGAAGGGGTTGGGAGGTTTATATTACTAAAAAAAAAAAAAAAAGGCTTGTAGTGAGAACATCTGTCCAGTAGTTGGTCTCATTCCTGAAACCACAAATATCTCAGCCCTTTAGGCTTTTAGAAATAAGTTTGGTGAAAACACTGCTGAAATTAAGCTGTTGGTATCAGCTGTGTATTAAAGAACAAAAACCAGATTTTCTTCTATGCTTTCCAGCATTTGGGAAGAGTAATGAGTATACTCCAGTCCTAATTGGTGTTAGGAGTTCAGACTAACACAATGACAACCCACTTCACTCAGCTCCAGAGAAAACAGGGTATTTATTCCTTCAGATAAATCAAAGCTGAACTTATGCCCTTTATTTTCTCCTCTATTTGTATGAAGAGAAGAGGTCCCTGCTTGACAAGGAAATGTGCGAGTGGCTCAGAGAGGTGTTTCAGTAGTTAAGTTTGGCTCAGGACACCTCTCTCTGTCACTGTGAAATTCTTCATGAGACCTCTGAACTCATTTGTTCCCCCTTGTGTAGTGAGTAGGACAAAAGCAGAAGGTAAACTCTGGAATATAATGGTTGAATTTTGTTTACCTCCTTGTGAGAGGCAGACAAGCTTCAGGTGGTTCTGTTTGCTCCTGATAAGTATGTGAATTTTTAGATGTGTGAGCCCAAACCCCTGGGTTTGGATCCCAGAAGGATTGTACTTTTTTTTTTTTTTTTTCTTTTTTTTTTTTTTCCTAAGAATAATGCACCTTTTGCACACGCAGATGTCGAAAAGGCTGTTCGTATTTTGGAGGTGGTGCTTCCAGCTGTAGCTCAAACAGCATGGCAAAAAGACCCATGTTAAAGAGTTAAACTCAAGGAAAGGATCTCCTCATTTGGACCTAGTTTAAAATTCAGTATTTGGTTTGGTCTCCTTCTAGCACAACTTGTTAAATTTTTTGCATTTTCTCTTACCCAGATGTTTTTAACAATATCCTTGAGCTGTTTTTCCTCTTCTTGCTAACTGTCCAATACTTTCAGCTGCCTTCTGGCTGTAGAAGGAAACTTTTCCTTTTTAATTAAATCAGTGAGATCATAACTGAGGGCTATGAGCTCAGAGAGAGTTTGTTTTCCTGGGAGTCTAGATCACGGGAAGTATGACAAAAGCTTAAGACGGTTATTAGAGATTCAAGCTTTTTTTTTTTTTTTTTTTTTTTTATTCCCAGAAATCTGAGAGGAGTTATTCTTTGGGAGGCAAATACCTACGGTGACTGGTGGTGCAATCTAATAGCGGTTTCCAGTTCTGTCGGGGGCAGTGGGACTGGATGGAGTCTTTGGCTGAGGTTTGTTGCCACCCTGTCCCTGATGCCTGGGACTCAGCATAGCTCCAAGCTACAGGAGCTGCAGCATCCCCTGTGCTTAATGTAGGTAGCACAACAAATCCTGAGGCTAACAGCAGTTTTTAAGGATAATAATAAAATCAAAGATATTTTCAAGGATAACAGCATAATATCTTTAATTTCAATGGGTTTGGGGAACTGTCTTGCTCTTTTCTAAGTTAGTTTAACTTTATCCTTATTAACTGCCATGACTGCTATCTCAGTAAAAGCAATATGGGCAAGAAAATAAACTGAATAATTGTTTAGATGGTAGGTTGTCCTAGCAGTATCTCAGACAGACTGGAAGCATTTCATAGCAGTGCGTGTTTCATTCAATGATTCTTGTAAAGCAACCCTTTTCATTTCCTAATGTGATGAATGGCATGAAATAGTGTAATGTAATCTGACTGTTTAATTCAAAACAGATTACTCTTCTATCTAATCAGCACCCAGGAGCACGTAAATCGGTGCATACTTGATCAGAATTAATTGCATTTGTATGGAAATGTATGTGCTCTAGAGAAGCTTCTCTATTATGAGGGAAGCAATGATAAGCAATAATGGAAGAACAAAGAACAGGCTTCCAGGTAAGCTTTACTGGTTTTTCTAAAGTTAATTTTATGAAGCTAGTGAATACATATTTATTTATAATTCAGTAAAAAATATGACAAGCTGATAACACACCAGTCAAGAGCACAGAGCTAAAAGTCCTCCAGACAACATGGGATCGTACCTCAGTCCTCGGTGCTGCTATGGCCAAAAAAAAAATACAGTAGTGGCATAACAGCATGCCCAGTTTAAAATATAATGAGGGCAGTATCAGACATGGAACCAAGGTACAGGTCAACTGAAGAAGCCCTTGGCACTGTCGAGCTCTGCTTGGGCAGGACCAAGTTACCTAATTTGAGAAAGCTGTTTTTACTGTAGTGGAGCTGCTCCGAGCATGGGGTTGGACTAGATCATCTCCAGAGGTCCTGTTGAGTGGAAATTATTGTATGATTTGGGGTCAAGAAGCTGTGTGCTTCATTGGCTAAGTGACCAGCCTTGTGATATATTCTTGTATTAGTCAAAATTATTGAAAGAAACTCTTCTGATGGGATGCATCCATTAAGAAAGCAGTGTGAAGATTATAGATGCAAATTACTAAATAATATGACAACCTCTAAGTTGAGTGGAAAAATATTGTTGATATTTATTTTACATCTATTTTGGAATCATCTTTAGAAGTATGTGGTAAACAGTATATATCCTCCTTTCCTTTCTTATTCTCCATGGAAGAAGGCTAGCCCAGCTTCATGAAAAACAGATAAAGAGGGATGAACTACTACATGGAGAATTTTAATGGGATTCAGTATGCCTGTAAAAGAAAAGGACGTGAACAGCATCAATGTGCAGCGGTGTCGACAGCAAACCAAGAGAGCTGGGGAAAAGATGAGAACTGGTAGAGTGTCAGTGTTTGTACAGCTAAAGAGGAGATTGAATATAACCATGTGCAAATAGAAATTGTGGGTTATCATGAGTCATCTGAGTATAAATTTAAGGATAGGCTTGATTGAGATGAGCAGGTTGTTGTGTATTGATATAAATGAAGTTTGAAGAGAGCCTCTGGCCAGATGGTAGCTTTCTGGAAATTCTAGAAAGTATATAGCTAAGTTTTGCATTGGCTTATAAACTCTGTATCTAATCAAGATAGTGAACTAATGATTGCAATATGTGTCCTTTTAGTACCATGCACTGTGATAATCTGCTTAGAAAAAATACTTTAGACATAATGTCTTTGAAGGATATAATGAAAAATAAGTCATGAAATGAAGAATAGGGCTTTGGGGAGAGAAGTTTTTTTTTGTTCAAAGTACACCCAGAGAGCCATTTTACAGGACTAAAATTATGACTTTTGCTATGAATCTCCAGGCACGCCAAATATGTGATAACACCATCTATACCACTAAATAGGTACTATCCCACTCCTGGGAGTGGTGGTGGTTGCACGGATAAGGTTATTGTGTACTGGGGCAAATCCTTCATGTGCTCTTTTCCAGTGTGTCTTCATCATCCACATCTGGAAAAGCCATAGGGACTCTGGTCTACGGTTAATTTACACCTTTATCTCTAAGACACACATGAGGCCACACTCTTGTATGGCATGATTAGGGTAACACCATCTGTGCTCTGGCTTCTTCACTGATGCTCCTCAGGTCACTTTTTTACTGTCTGTGGCAGAATCGTTCCATTTCTGGTGCCCAGATAGTTGAGCAGAATAGTTGGTTTGCTGGGTAGATTTAGGACCTGTCTGGTGTAGTCCCACTTTTGGATCCCCGTATTTCTGGGGGTGCCAGGGCTGGCTGACTGGTAAGTGTCTCCCACCTGCCATCATCCCTTGTGTTTTCTGGGTGCACAGGATCTGGACCCTTACTTGCTTCCAGGGCAAAGTTCTCATTTACAGTCTCAATGGGAAGCTACTGACAGTGAAGGATAAAACGTCTGCGTGGGAGATGCTCTCTCGCATGTCCAGTCAGATTTCTTCATGTGCTGTTTTAACCCACCTCAGTCCACAAATGTAATAATAATAGAAAAAAAAAATCCTTAAATATGGTCATTCCCTCAAATCAGTGACTTTCTTTATTAGGACAAATCACTTTTGTGAAAACACTCCCTGTTTGCAAGCTGTAGGCTGATGGCCTTCCAAATACCTTCAAAATCAGGAAAAAGGAGCGACTTGCCAGACAGCAGTTTTGCAGAAAAAGGTGTAGGGCTTACGGTGGAACCGGCAGTGTCTAGAAAGTGGCTGACACCCTGGCGTGCATTAATGAGGAGCTTGCCTATGGAGAGGCGAAGCAGTCCTGCTTCTTGGCTTGGTGCTGGGGAGGTGGGAGCTGGAGCAATGTTAGACACCTTACAACAGGTTTGAGCATCTTGTTTTAATAAAGAAGTGAATGAATTTGTGAGTCCAGGAGAGAGGCACAAGAACGATCAAGCTGTGGAAAATATAACCTATGATTAAAAGTTTAAGTAACTTGGGGCTGGTGGAAAAAGAGTCTGAAACAGAATATTATAACAGTCTTGAACCTTGAGGTAGAATATTATAAAAATCTTCGATTATGTGAAGAAGGCTGCTTTTTATATAACAGGGGGATAGAAAAGCCACTCACTCTTGAGGAGATTGCAGACTGCAGTTACTCAGAAATAAGTTTGATATCAGGACAAATGTTGAAATAGTAAGGTTAGTGACACAATGGCCCAGTTCCAAAAGCAAATCCATGAAAAAGTCCTGGCCTTTAGCCACTGATGATTTGGTGGCTAAAACCAGTCTCTTGATCTTGCTTGACTAAACTACAGGTTTGGTAAGTCTGAGTTGAGTGTGAGTCGTCCTTCTTCTGGACTCAGAGCCATGGTTATTATTGCAAGTACAGCTGCTGCCAGTTCATCCACTCCTTTGTGGCTGGTGGCCTTCCATCATTAACTTTATTTGTTATCATTTGGCTTCATTTGGTTAAAGTCCAGGGCTTTAGTATGTGATCGTGAGACTAAGGAGCATCTCTCTGCAGCGTTCTCCTTGATGGATACACTAATTTGGGGGCAGACCTTCCTCCTACCAGAGCCATTAGAAAGAATCCTACGCATTTCAGTGGGGCTGGGTCAAACCACACAGAGGATGCTTTTAGGTTATTAAGGCATTCCATGCATATTGTGGACAGATGCAAGATTGCTATGTGCTAAGCTTGGAAACATGTGGGCAAATGCAAAGTGGTGCTAAGCTGAGCTAGTAGGGCCTAATGGTACATAACTGAGCTCAGCACCAGTAAGAACTATTTACTAACGAAGGATAGAAAATAAATTGTTAGTGTCACCCGAGGTGGTGTAAAACAATGTGTTCGGCATGCCCTGTTGTGAAGGGTTTCATTGCCCAGCAGCTCTTTGCCCCGGTTCCTTCCAGGTGACAGCATTAAAGCATCACTTTTAAGCAAACTCAAGCCAGTGTGTGATTACAGCTAGCAGAGTCCTGCCAGGTCTGTGGGAGCCAAAACTCTTCAGCACTGAATATACTGAAACAGCAGCAACATTCATTTCACCCTTCACAGAGTTCATCATTACTGTACATGTATTCCCTCAGCAGGAGACAATAGCAGCCCAAAGTAAAATAATTGTTTCTCCTTGTAGAGGAATGCTCCAAGAAAAGGCCCCAGGGACTATTCTAAGCAAGTCCAATTTTTTCAACCATATCTAGAAAGAGTACTACCATCTGCTTTTATCACATAATTTACACAACGCTTAACCAGAGACAGAGCATAATAAAACCTGCTGCCCCCCTCCTGGGAAATGGCGCCTCTTAAAGAGGATTGGTGACCCCACTAGTCCAATTTGGTCTGAAATTATTGCTCCAATATTGGAAATTCTCTGTACAAGGAAGCAATGTACTATGGCGTAAGTAGCAGAAGTTACTTGGTTTTTGTTCAGTTCTTGTTTTTTTTCCCCTTATCTGAAAGTATTTTTCATCTAATAGAGGGCATACATGACAGATGTGTAAGTAAACAAAACGGAAGTAAAGCTGGGTTATAGTGTTTTGTAACTTGGGATAGCAATGTAATAGCTTTTATTATATGTCACATGTTAAAAGATTTTTTTTTTTTTGAAATAATAATTGACTTTATTGTGAATTGAACAAATCCTTTAACAGATAGCAAAGTCCAGACTGCTGGGCAAGAGATATCAGTATCGCATTTAAATTGATTGCACCTACCTACAGGACACAGAGATGGAAAGAAAAATTAGCACGAAGGTACTGGAAGATAGCAGAAGAGATCTATACAACACACTGATCGATGATAAATGTTTTGTAAGAATTCAGATATCAAATGTACATACTTCCCAGCCTGTTATCTCACTTAATGCACACAAAGATTTGGCTACAAATGTGCAGCTGCAACTAATTTTTTGTGTGACACTTTGTATTAGAGCTGGCTCACAGAAACTGTGTGCTCCCGTATTTCCTGCACCTTTTGTGGTTTATGATGAGAAAAGTGAGGCCACCTGAAAAGGCAGTGGAAAAGTCACTTAGGCTGCCCAAGCCATATAAAAACTGGTGCAAAATGAAAGGTTGAAATGTTGACAATGATGCACACAATTATAGTAGCTTATAGCTGCAATACCCGGGAGTCCTCTGCAGATACCTGGTCTGAAAAATAATGCCAGAAATAAGGGATCTTCGTTGGTTTCTGTCCTGGTTTTGGCTGGGACAGAGTTAATTTTCTTCCCAGTAGCTGGCACAGTGCTGTGGTTTGGATTTAGGATGAGAAGAATGTTGCTAACCCCCTGATGGTTCAGTTGTTGCTGAGCAGGGCTTACACCAGGCAAGGACTTTGCAGCTTCCCCTGCTCTGCCAGGGGCACAAGGGGCTGGGAGGGGGCACGGCCTGGACAGCTGACCCCAACTGGCCCAAGGACTATTCCAGACCATAGGGCATCATGCTTGGTACATAAACTGGGGGAAGAAGAAGGAAGGGGGGGACATTTGGAGTGACGGCATTTGTCTTCCCAAGTCACCATTAGGTGTGATGGAGCCCTGCTTTCCTGGGGATGGTTGAGCACCCACCTGCCCATGAGAAGGAGCGAATGGATCCTTTGTTTTGCTTTGCTTGTGTGCACGGCTTTTGCTTTACCTATTAAACTGTCTTTAGCTCAACCCACGAGTTTTCTCACTTTTACCCTTCAAATTCTCTCCCCATCCCATTGAGGGAGTGAGCGAGCAGCTGGGTGGTGTGTAGTTGCCAGCCAGAGTTAAAGCACAACCGTTTCCTAGCCTGCAGAGATGTGTTAGCCTGCATATACTGTGGGCCTGTCTGTACAAGTTCATCTTGTGTAATTTTTGAGCCACAGTGGCTTCTGTATCAACTTATGCATGGGGTTGCTATTTTGTGGTGCTTACTGTATTGGTGAATGCGGTAAAGTTTGGTCAGTACTGCGCAGAGTCAGCAGCCTTGGTCAGTCAGATGTTCAGCTGGCCAGACTCTTTCTAACATGCTTTCTCAAAACAGCATCGCTCTACAAGCTTGTACGAGTCCTGTGCTGTGCATCTTTTTGTATGTCCACACCAGGACCCATCAGCTGGCACACCAACTGAAATAACCTAGCTCAAACTTGTTTTCCTGAGTTTTTCATCTTCCTTGCAATTCTGCAGCGATGGCTGGAGCCCCAGGCTGGAAAAGTCAGCAGAATGCTTAAGACAAACCTATTTCCCAGGATGCTGAGGCTCTGAGAAACTCTCCACCTGGACCCTAGTCAATACTGCTTGATCCTTGCTGGCATGTGCTAAGATATTTCTCTGAGGAGCTCTATTCAAGGTGTCTATTTCCAACCTCTTAACCTTTCACAGCACATGTTTTTTTAATAACAAAGCTGGAAAGAGAGGGGATCTTTTTAGTATAAAGGTCACAAATCAAAGTTTTATTTTAACGGGTTTGTCATTCCTTTGTCGAGATTTTATTTAGTAAAAGTCATTGCCAGTCTAGCCGTATATAGGAAGAAAAGAACCAAGGCAGTAAAATTACAACATACATTGCCAAATGACTCTTTAATTAGGAAGTAAGTGTTTTTTCTGTTCCTGTAACCTCTGGCATTCAGGGCTGGTGAGCAGCCAAGGGAAAGTGGCATATGGAGAAGAAGAATGTGGTGTTCACGAGAGGTAAGATTAAGTGTCCAGTCAAAACAAGTCAAAATGATAAGGTTAGCATATGCCATTCCTTCCTTCCCCCCGCCTGTCGTCCCCCTCCCCTCTCCTTCCCGCGTGGGGAAGCAGCATGCTCCAGAGAGGAAGAGCCACGAGCTGTTCATAAACAACATGGGCCTGAGTTCAGCATATTAAAAAGTGTTCAGTCAGATAATTACCCTTAATTATTAATTCTTTTTCATGATCAGCTTAGGTGGCAATGGTGCAGAAAAAAGCAAATCGTTTGATATTTGCAATCTGCCGCATGCTCGCAGCCTGCTCAGCACTGGTGTTTGGCACCCAGTGATTCAGCTCCTCTGTGTTTACCAAAGACTGATAGAAAAGACAAAACATCTGTTTTTGCAAAAATTGTTTACCTTCTTCTAACTTTTCTAGTCACTTCTTTTAATGTACAATCAGGCTTGATATGCCCTGGAGATGCAAGACTTTTAACAGGCCCTGTGGTCTGATACGCTATCTGAATTTTACTGCAAATTTGCTGATAAATTGCAATATGCTTTTTTATTTTTATTTTGAGATATACCGGACCGATGACTTAGTAAATTTCTGTAACTCTAAGAAATAAACTGCAGGTTGGTTTTGAACAAATGGTTCTTCAATGCCTGGCGTACAATAGTTTAGCAGGGGATGAATATGTGTTAGGATTATCGTTAAAGTAATTTAGATGTTTGGAAGCCGACCTTCTTCATAGAGGCAGGTGGGAATCACTGCCTTCTGTTTGCCTAAGGTCATGTACACCTTGATTTTTCATCCTCTGGGGATTTTCATCCCTGCTTTATCTTTGGTGCTTGAGTTTTGAACCTAACTCATCTCTCCTGGGCACCGCTATTTGCTTGGCTTCACGCTGACACTGAAATCACATCCCCTCCAAGGATTGTGTCTTAGCTGCAGCATCATCTGGTTTTAGGTTTTATACCACGGTAATCAGCACCGTACCTGCAATGTTGTCATTAACGCCTGTCCTGGGCTGTTTGCCTTCCTGGGTGAGGGTTTTTGGGGTGGGATTTGGCCACCCCAGGACTGGGGTTCTCCTGCCTGCATTGCCAGCATGGGCATGCTGGGAAGGCAGCAGCCAGCAGCAGAGCTGGCAATTAGCAAAATTTGCTGAAGATTTTTCTAATGAAACCACAGCACAGAAGCATTTTTGTTGGGGTGTATTATTTTGTACAGGATGCTCAGACATACCTAGTTATATTTTACTGGCTTTTGCCAAACACACAAGTGCAAAATTTCATTTTTTTGCTTTACCTTTTAGCCTTTCTTCCAGTGCCTTTCACCAGGCTTTATCTTAGCTTTTATTACAGCATCCTAAACACCAATAATTTTTCTCCATACCAATGCTCACTAGTAGAAAGTGATGTTTTTTTAAACAGTAACAGTATTGTTCTTCAGCATTTTGCTAAAGCCTGAGGTTGCATTAAGTTTTGAATACATGATGAAAATCCCGACTCATGGGATTCTCCTTTGGGTTTGGTTTTCCTATGAAGACCTCAAGTTTGTGCACGGAATTTGTTATTCAGTTTGGACCCCAATTCCACAAAGACAACTATGTATATTTAAATATAGGCGTGCAAGTCTTGATGCTATGTTGATTCCTTATAGAGGTAAGCATGTACACGCTTGCAGAGTTGAGGTGTTTAGATGCTTTTCCTCACTAATAAATACAACTTTCACTTTTACAAGGAGGGAAACGAGGCCAGGGAGCCTTGGCTGCAGTGAGGGGCTGCTGGTCCTGCAAGGCTGGATGCTGCCTGCTCCCGTGTGCAGCCCCCAAAGCTGGGGAGGGACCCAAACCAGGAGCAAGGGCTGGTGCTAGAAGGAAAACCATCTCCCAAAGCCAATAGGTTGGCAACTGTGCTCTGAGGAACAGTGGGATTAATTAACAAGCCAGCATTAATGAGGTAAATTGGTGAGAGTGGGGCTGTTTATAGGACAGTTTATATCAAACTGTATAAATAAGCTCTTCATGGCAGGAACCAGTCTTTATTCTGTTTGGAAATTGGAGCTCACTCTAGATTCCCCTCCAGATATTTTTGTAATTCATAGTATGATACAGAAATAGTTGCGTTAAAAAATGATTTTGAACTTATGGAATTATACCTGCATATTACTCTATAATAAATGCAGAGAACTGTTGCAGAGAAAGCATAAAATAAGCAAACGAATTTTCCCCATTCTTTGTTCTTTTCGGGTGTGTATTATTCTAAATATTATGTAGAGGCATTGCAGGGAAGATGGCTTTGTGTTGATGGTGGTGGTTTAGCCATAATGGCAGCAGGACATGATCCTTGCAGGAGGCTTCTTATTATTGTCCCTGGTGGTTCAAATTTTATTTTACGTGCTTTGCATTCCATTTTTCTTGTCTTTTTCCCCTTTTTTCTTTTCATTTTCCCTCTCTTTTTGCAAAAAAAAAAAAAAAATATTCCTATTTTACAGCAGCAGCCATCTGACAAAAAAAAATACACGGTGCATCAAAGTTATAGGTTGTCCCTTCAGTTTTAAAAATCAAGGGAAAAGCAGGGTTCTTTCATTTCTTCCCTCTCTTCCTTGTCTGCTTAGCTGAGATGAGATCAAACAATCCTGTTTTATGAGTGATAGAACAAGCTACATGCCCGTCTCGCAGCATCCCAGCTGTAGAGACTGAATCAACGGTTTCAGAGGCTATTTAATTATGTCAGCACTCAGCACATTTAAAAATGCTCCAGATGTGCTCTTGCAACAAGATTGCTTGCAGAATCAGCTTTAAATTATAGTTCTTTCTGGAAGCCAAATGCTTCTAGCGGTATAACTCCCCTTAATGAAAATTATTTTCATAAGCTGGGGAGAAAATAGTGGATTTTAAATATCAGTTGAATGACAATATTTTTTAATTTTTCATCCAATAGGATATTTACACTGAGTGCACATGTAGACCTGCCATTACCATTAATGTGTTACCTCAACAGAATGAAAAGTACAGCACTTTACAATGTCCTGGAGTTTGTGTTTGAATAACATTTAGTTAACTACAGAATTGTACTTGCCAAGGTTTGAGCATCTCATAAAGCTGAGGTACATACACTGGTTTTTTTTGTTAATCTAAGCTATGATCTGAGTAGTAGATTCAGGAAAGTGGACTTTTGGGGGTAGGCCGAACTTTAACCTTTTAATTTTCTGGCCACACTGACTTTGTTGTATTGTGACCCAGGTCCTGTAGTGTTTGTCACCTGGTTTTGTTGAAAGAAGATTGCTGCTGCATGTCTTAATGTGGTTGAGGGCGTTTTTTAGTGCCTTTCACTGACATTGTTGTATTGTGACCCAGGTCCTGTAGTGTTTGTCACCTGGTTTTGTTGAAAGAAGATTGCTGCTGCATGTCTTAATGTGGTTGAGGGCGTTCCCTGCTCTGATTTTTGTGTCTGCTGATGGAGGAGCTGATCTCTTAATTTGCCACAGCAGCTTCAGGTAAGCTGACAGGCAATGACTGTTCTGGGGCTAGAAATTAAAGCTCATCATGGTCATCTCTATCATCACCTCTCATATGGGGATAGCAAGTAGTGAAAGCGGTATCTTGAACTTTAAGCACTGCCAGAGATCAGATTGCCCATTGCTTGACATATTGAGATCTGCAATCCAAATTTATCCAAGGGCTTAAAGTTTGCGGAATGCAGAGTAAGTTGTTGGTAAATATAATTGTCGTTATTATTAAAGGCAAACAATAAAGGCAATCGTGTACCTGTGTTGCATACTGCACAAACCCCCAGATTTAATATTCAGGATCTTTCCTAGTCCTTGTGCTAGTGAAGGATTTCCAGAGAGCCTGTGAATGGCCACCCTGCAGCTTTCCTGATCTGACCCGACTTCTCCCATTCCAAGAAAGTTGTTGGAGAATTTGCTTTTAGCTATGGCCGGTGCCCATCTCCTTGAGTCTCCTGGGAGATGGGAAGGGACTGACTAAGGATTACAGCCCTTGGCGGCTGTGTTGAGATGAAATTGAGGGTTGTGACTGTTGCAATTGTGTGAAATTTTGCTGCAGAAAAGTGCATCTCTGTTCCCCCAGGCAATCTAAATTTACTTCTGGTTTAATCCTTCTACGTGACTGAGCAGCCTGGAGTGGCTCTGGGTGTCCAGCATGGCTCGTGAGCCCACCCCAACACGTCCCGCAGCACTCAAACAGCTCCTGTGAGCTCCCTCTTTGCTGCCATAGGCAGAGAGCGTGCTTGCTTTGGTGGTGCTTGGGAAGATGGGCTGCCGGGAGGTGAGGTACAATGTCATTTGGGAATGAAAAATGGAAACATTCAGGGAAAACAAAAATAAATAAAAATGAAAAATTTCAGCATTTTTCCATTTCTTTAGTTCAGCATATCCCATTTTCAATTCTAGCCGAGTCTTTCAAGAGCTTCATCCTCTCCCAAACTGCATTTTTTCTATGAAATTATATTTGAAAAATGCTTTAGCCCAGCTCTGTGATTCAGAAATATTTCCTCTCCCTCCCGGCTACCTTGGTCCCCTCCATGGAAGAGGGCAGAGCTGCTGCCAGCAGAGGTAGCCAAGCTGGAGTCCAGCAGTGTCGGGGGTTACTGAACACACAAATTCTTTCACGCTTTTTTCTCCTTTTGTGTCTCTCGGTCTCTGCTGGATTGCTACCCTTCTGACTTGAATCTTCTGGAAAATTTATTCTTCTGCAAAGATGCTGAAATAATTTAACTTTTCTATGAAAATGTGGGATCTAATAAAACCCATATAACTATAGTTGCATACCGCATGGAACGTATTTTGCTCTGTCCTTCCTTCCCTTTGCACGTGCAGCTGCAGGCAGTTGACCAACTTTCAGCCTCCCTCCTCTTTTCCCTGTCTCTCAAAATAATATTTCATAAAAGCTCTCCTGAAAGGAGTTCTAGTTATATTTTAGGTCTGTTTATCACTGTTGCTTTCCTCCAACCTTTCATCAGCTCTTGCTCCGCTTTCCTAAGCCTCCAGTGAGGATGAGACCCGGGAGCATGCCGTGACAGCCTGCTACACTTGGGAGCTTGCCATAATGGGTTACAATTGCAGACATAAACATGTCACTAATTAATTTTTTTTTTTCTGTCATTTGGGGCTAGATTAAAAAGAGGAAGGGTGGTTTCCTCTCTGAAGTTGGGTTGAGTGCCCCTGGGGTTTGCAAAACCAATAAATAAAATGTTTTAATCAGTCAGCCTTTTCAAAGAGCCCGTGAGTCTGGCAAGTCAAGTGATCCTGGTGCCTTGGCAGGTTTTCCTGGAGGAAGGACGGGTAGCAGGGAGCTGGGGTAATGCTAACGTAAGTGTGTTCAAACAGTGAGATACCAGTGTTCAAAATAAGAGCACTGTGGCAGTGACACCTGCAAGTGATGCCTTGCAAAGGTCCCCACTCAAAAAATAGGAAAGCTGGGAGATTTCCAGAGATACATATGGGAGATGGATATCCCATCACTGTTACTTTTCAGGGGGAGGTAGGCATTTAATTCCTGTTTCACATGAGTAGATCTGCCACTAGGAAGCCATTGGATAAATTCTCTTCAAATATGGCAAAAATAAATCATGTGCAAATGCTGAATGCTGAATGCTGTTACCTTACCTAGTGGCTTTCATGTAATAGAAGTGCAGTAGTTAAACAGGGTAACCCAGTCTGCATGTCACCATCTCTAGCAAGACATGCAAGCTCACTAAGGACTTGCAAGCTATAGATGGGACAAAAAAAAAAAAGGTATGTTTATGCTATGTTGCAATGATGATAACTGGCTAGATTCAGTTATCTCTAAATTTTTTAAAACGTCTGAATTCTAAGACAGGCTGGCATCTTTTCCCCACTTGCATATTCACTATTTACAGGCTAGAATTGCCCTCAAGCTTCTCACTTGTTCTGGCAGGTATATTTGTGGTCTCAAGTTTTGAAGGTAAGTGTTAATCTTTGGTGGAATATGAATTTAGGCAAAGGTCCCTGAGCACACAGGCTTGGGTAGGAATAAGACCATATGAAATAGAAACAGTTGAGAATTTCCTCCGTGTGGCTGAAAATTTGAGCCTGTCATTTCTAGGAAGACTTGTAATCTTTGTGTGTGATTAAAGATGCTCATCCCATCTTTTTGAAGTCGCTTAAACTAAATAAACTCTGCTTCTTACTTAAAGCACAAAACTGACAACATCAATTTTGAAAAACAGAGGAAGAAGCCAGTTCAATTTTTGCTAGGAAAATATTCTCTGGTGAAGAAATCTCGTATGCCAAGTTTTAGCTTAAAGCAAATGCTAAGGCCATATATGACCCTGTGGAAAATGTTTCTTAAAATGCCAGTGTTTACAAACTGACTTTCAAAAGTACTTAGGATTGGCCCTAGGAGCTTTACCATCATCATCAGTGGGAATAGATTTAGGTCAGTGCAGAGAGCCCATATGGAGCCCAATTGACTTCAATGGTTTCTGCACAGGAAGAATCACGGTTTAGACAGACGCTAAACTGGCTGCAATTGGGACTGTTACAGTAATATGTTGCTTGTAGATACTTCTCAGATCTTTTTGGCACAAACAACATTTAAAGTATTGCACATAGAGCATAAAATAAAGTCTAATAGAAAGTGCTTTCTAAAAATGTAGTAAGTGTAATAAATAATTACCAGAAAAATAAAGACTTTTAAAATTATTCAAAGCAATTTTGCTTGAGAGAGATGTCTTTATGAATTGATGTTATAAAATAAATGATATAAAAATCTATTGTAGATCAATTGTAGTAACTTATGGCATAACGTTTTTTGATTCTTTAAGTACCGTACAAGCATCATAAGTATAAATAGGCTTACAACCTTCCTGAATCATTCTTGATGTTTGAATAATCTGTTTTAGTGGGGCCCAGCTATTTCTGAAGTGGTCCAAGCACACATAGAACCAACGGGGTATTTTCTGCATCTAACAGTGGCCATGGATTTTTTGGATTTTTTTGCTGTCTGAATAATTAAATCTGACAATGTAAACACAGGTTATTCTTGCGGGTCATGGTAGCAGAAATTTTCGATGATTTCAGAGGCTCCCAGTGTGATAACTGTATAATAAGAAATGAAATATCCCTAACAGGAAGATGGTAAGGAAAGGAAAACTTCTGTTAACATGGTTTTATAAATACTCATCTCATGAAGGCAGCTAAATCGTATACTGAAGGGACCTCCAAATCCATGGCAAAAATAAGAAAATTAGTCTCCCACATTACAGTCTTTTATAACAAGGTCTTTATTTTTCCCCAAAGCAATGTTAAAACCAGAAGAGTGATAATGCAATGTTAAAGGCAGAAATTCCACCTGCCATTTGTAATGCTGATTACTCCAAAACTTATTTATATCCAGATTTAACTACAAGACTTGGTACCCGACTCTGGAAAACTGGCTGGCATCTCCCACGGCTTGTGGCTCAGACAGATGTGATTCCATCCATTGGAGAGTTAACAGCTTTCCTGTAAGTCTGACACACGGTAAATAAGTCAGAATTTCCCCAGATGAAGCAACTTCACATGGAAATTTATTGAAATCAGGCACCTTAAGCAGTTCCTTAATTCTCTGTATCCCACCAGGGACTAAAGTGATGGTGAAGTTAGCTTAATAAAGGGAAAATTAGGATCAGTCAATAAGATAAAGCAAAACTGATGTTAATTACTGCATCATTTCAGCCCTATAGGCTAGGAGTTATAGAGCTTGGTTCCTGCAGCCAGAGCGCAGGGGGATGGGTGCATGCCTGCCCCCAGCACCCAAACCCAGGGCAACAGTGAGTCTTGCACCCCCAGAGTGTGATAACAATAATGCTCCTTTCTAAGGGTTCAGTAATATAAAATTAGTGGTTTATACATAGGTGTATATGCTTACGTGTGTATATGCCTATGCTGACACAAATCTATGTGTAGAGATCTTTATGACCGGTCCAAGAGACTGAAGGAGCTAAACCTTAATCTGGGTTTGGGCCAGTCCCTCCCTCCACAGTAACCAACCCTATACAGCCATACTCAAAATATTTTCCAGTTATTATTGCTAATTTTTGTCAGTACTAATACTTTTTGTAGTGGTGCTACTAGGGATTTGGTACGAACTGTTTCCAAACCATGGTCTCATGTCTGTAACGGGCACCAGATTATTTTCTTCACTGCCTATCAGTGTCCTAAAACCCAGGAGAGGCTACATCTGCTTACAAAGCATCACACACATCCATGGGAAAGTAGGAATAAGGAATACCATTGGTCTAACTGATGCCCAACAAACAAATAAACCAAACTATAACTCAAATGAGACCGCTGTGTAATATCTCCATAGAAGACATGAAGGAAAGTTCAATGTCAGTGAAGATAAGAAAGTAAACACTATTTTCCAGCTTCAAAGACAGCGTAACTAATGTTGCAGGGACATTAATTACATGGAAAAAATTTAAAACGCTAAAATTGCACTTGACAGAATCCCTTTAAACTAATATAGTGTTAGAGTCTACTAATGGTTTCTGGCTCCAGTAAGTTTCCACAATTTTCTCTTTATTTAAGTCTTAAACTCTCAAAATTAAATGCAGTTGGAAAATCAGTTATCTTGTTTTGCTTTATGCTCTTGCTAACTCAGCATCATTATATGATCGTGTTTTCCAGTCTCAAAGATTTTCCCTCTTTGTCATTGCCACAAAGTTTTGTTAGAGCAGAGCTGAAAGAAATATCCCTGTGTTTAAGTGGGTTTTAATTTCTCTTTTGTTCTGTTCATAGGGCCAACCTGCCTTGCACTCCCAGTATGTATCAGCTACAATAAAACTATTTCTGGCCTCAGCCTTCAGATGTAAGGGGTGTGATGTGCCTGGGCCGCATCGACTGTTGGTGTTGAACCTCAACCGTCTGTAGAGCTGCTGCTGAAAGATGGCTTCAAGGCTGGTGTTCTGGGCTTCCTCTGCTCTCCTAGAGCTAAACAGGAGTCAGGACTGGATGTTGGTAGCTCATGAGATGTGGCTGGGGAATACCGCTGCATACGGAGCCCTGCTTTGGGCCAGGATTGTTTGACCATGAAAGGAAGAAACCTGTGCATCCAGCCTGTGACTGCAGCCGTGCCTTCTTCCCAGCTCTGTCCAAGGCACTGGGAAGGTGAAGTCTCATCCTATTGTATCTTTTTTTTTTTTCCCAGCACTAGCTAAATATTTTTTAAACTTATACAATTGCTTTTAATGATGAGACTAGAAGTCTCGGGCATAAGGAGACTGAAGTCTCCTTGGGATAGGGACCACAGGGAAAATCACCTTCTGCTGAAGCCCGTCTCAGGCTGAGGATGTTTTGCGTCTGGTACGTCTGTACAGTCCTTTGTCTCATATTGATGTTTCCTTTTGGGATATATATTAACCATATGTGTATAACTATTAGTACTTAATAAGTAAAGGAAGGCAGTATCTCAGTAGAATATTGCTATTCTGACCCGCAGTTAATTGCTTGTTAGCTCAGAATAATGGCACTTTAAACTGCTGGAGCTGTTCTATACTTTCACGTGGGTCACAGTTTTGAATCCATGTCAAGATATGGATGGAGAGAGATACTGATCTGAGATAAGCACGTATGTACGGATTGGAAAAATCTGTTTATTTGTGTTACCAGAGGTAATCAACAGGTACAGAAAAAGCACAAAATCATTCAGCTACCATAAAATGGAGTTCTGGATGCAAATATTGGTCAGAAACCTGCAAGGGTTTCCAGACCCTCTCTTAGTGTTTGCTCAGCAAGCCTCAAAGTTTGCCGTTGCAAAATTTTGCTCCTGTTTTGCAGTCTGAGAATAAAGAGTTTTGCTTAGGTCTGGTAGCAGTCCTTAGCCTGAAAAGGTTATGTTCAAACAGATCCACTAAAGAAAAGCCACATTTAATTGGGATTTTGTTCTCCTGGGAACTCATCCTCAGCACAGGAGGGGAAATCTCTCTGCCTTTGCAGAGCAGTATTTTTGTTCCAGCATTAGGCAGTGCATATTGCATCGAGTCAGGCTGGGGGATTCCGTGCTGACACCAAAGAGGGCAGCAGGTCTGAGCCATGGGCATGCTGGAGCATGGGAGGATCTCAGAGGGGCTTCCTGGGGTAGCCCTGGCTGGAGGACTTCTTCAAGAGATGCTGAAAAACAGGAGAGGTGCTCGGTAGAATTAAGGCAGCTTCCTCCCTCCCGCTTGTAGGATGAGTTGTAATGTTCACATAACTGGTGCAGGAAAAAGCAGAGTTGCCTTGGTGGTGATTTTCTTAGCTGACCTTTTGCTTTACTGGTGATTTTGCTGATTCTTTTCCCTTTTCTGGAAAAAGCTGTGCAGCTTATGTCAACAGACACAAAATTTTCCTATTTTGTTTCTAAATGTTCGCTAGATGAAGGGGTCTATGTACCACTCATAAGGCATTTTCCTAATTGAGAAGGTCCCACATCATCTTCTAACGTTTGGCAAATGAGGCCATCCAAGAGTTGTTCCCTGGTCGCAGGTGGCTGCCACCACCTCTCCCCAATGCGGAGACACCAAGACAACATTAAAATGCTGTTGTCATCGTGGGCAGTATATTCTGGAAACTGAACCTCGTGAATGAAGGAGCCGCTGTAATGAAGTGATATACTGTTGGTCTTGAGGCTAGTGTGGTTAAGGAGAAGCTATAGCTCTTCCTAACAAGGAAAAAAGCAATTTCTTAGACTTGAACTTTGCAATAATGAAATGTGAAACTCTGTGTCGGTATCACTTCTGTAGCTAAGGGCCATCTGCTGCTGATGGATCAAAATGTCCTCAGTCTCCAAAGAAATTCACAGAAAGGCCAAGAATAGTTTTGTAGTTTTAGAGGCTGTGGAGCATCTCAGAGTTGCTCATAACTAGCTGCAATACCTCAAGCCATAAACCCACTTTTTTTTTTATAAAAAAACCCAGAAAGAATCTAACTCAGAAAGTAGAATAGTAGAAACAAACAAAAAAAAAAGGTAGAGATGAATTAAATTCTATATTTGTGGGAGTAAAATCATGAAATATGTAGTCCTGTGTATAACTCAGAAAACATCATTTATATAGCATAAAAAAGGATTTTGTAGAGCTTCTTGTGCAAAACATGGATTAAAATAAGAGCATCATCATTTCCAAATATTCTTTTTACATCAGACTCAACAGTATTTAAGTATGTTTTTTTGTGTATTCACTCTAATATGGCCAGTAAGGAGGATATAGAAGAATAATTAGAGATAAGCCACTTTTCAATTAACTGCTACCTGCTGCTACCCACTGGTGGACATAAATTACAGGCAAATAATTTTATCCTTGTATTACTTGAGAACCTTTGGACATCATGTGCTTGACCTAAATTTTTAATGACATTATGAAGCCCTAGTTAAATATAAAAATAATTATTTTGGAGAGCAGTTCTTTAATAAAGTTCCTTGGGCTGTGTTTTTCTTGTATTCAGCTCAGCATGTGAATGTTTTTGTGTTCGTTTGCTTTAGCTACAGAAACTTGCTTTCTAAACTTTAGCATGACATAGACTGACATAACCCACTAGAAACTACATTGGAGAATGGGATGAAATGGAGAAAAGCCTGCTGAGATCTGTTCAAAGGAAATTATGACTGAGTTTTTGACAAAAAATAACAATGCTTATTCATGGATCTGTGACTGAATACAGTTCAAGTCTTAGCTTCTGATGCATCATTTCCTGAGCCCCTGATGATCCTGAAATGCAGGATCTACAGTGCTTCCAGTGAAAAAGTGGATAGATTTCAAATTATCCATTTGAAATCACCATGATTTCTTTAAACCCAAATCTAAAGTAGTAGTAGTTCTTTCTACAATAGGAATGAAGGTTGCACCTTATTCCTACTGCAAGGAAAAAAAAAGTTATCTTTTCATACATACCAAAACTCCACCAATAATAGGGAGACTTTTTTCTACAGGGAAGTTAATGTGTTTGGTCTACCAAATACACACACAGACACTTACAGGAATTGCCATTAGTAAATGAGTACTTACATAGCACCAATGGTACAGATCATGCTGTGGAATAGGCTAACTGCTCTAAGTGCCATGGTTAGAAATGTATGCAACGTGTAGTGAACCTAAGTTTTACTTAATTTAGGCTCCTGTTTTCTACTAGCATCCCATTCTACACTTTCCATGATATACACCTAAGCAGAAAACAATGATTCATCTATCCACCAAGTTCTCATTTCGATCCCATTTTTTCTTTTTGGGTTTTGAACACAATTTATTTTGATGCAAGATGCGTTTTTGACGAGTCCTTACAGTATTGCATTGCTTTAACGTGATACCATCTTCAAAGACCTAATCAAAAGTGTACCTCTTCACTTCAGTAATCATTTTGTTTTGCTAATCCTAAATGGTGGAGAGTCTCCATCACAGGAGGTTTTCAAGAGGTGTTCGGACACGGTGCTAGAAAATCTTACCTAGGCTCCATTTCCCATGAAAGGTTGGACCAGATGATCTTCCAAGGTCCCTTCCAACCTGAGCTGTTCTATGATACAAAATGTTAAAACACATGAAAAATGCTTCTTTTATCATATTTATTTAAAAATCATGATAGTTAGTTCTTGTACATCAAAATAGCTTCAAGTTTTTAGCCTTTAGGGCTTGGATTTTCAGTCTTTTTCCTATCCCCCCGTGGGTTAGATTTTGTTTAAATACAAGCTGAGACTTCCACTGTGACACGACTCCTCCAGAAGATGTTTGAGCAAAACAGCATATTGCAGGAAACTAGCAATAAAGCTTGCAATATTGTAAATGAGGAGAGCAAGGGAAAGCCAGCATATTATGGTTACATCTGACCTGTTGAGTCTAACAGGGGTGCAAAGGAAGGCTGTTCTGAGCTGGGAATAGCGATTGCAGGCGTCAGGCAGCACGGTGGGATCAGCCTGTGAACAGGACAGTGTTTGCAGATTGCCTCAAACATATTGCAAAAAAAAAAAAAAGGAACTTTGCAAAAAAACCCCATCTCCCCTAGTTTTCAGACGAAGAGAACTACGTCCCAGAAGAGCAAAATATGTTCCTCTCTGCACTTGAAATAGCGCATCACTGGGGAGCAACTTGATGGAGGTGGCAGCGTCCAGGAGCAGGTGGGATGGAGTTCAAGCACATCACTGAATGTTTCCACAGGGTAACAGATCAGGATTTGTCCAACTGTGTCTAAATATCATGTCCTTCTGAGCCATATGGAAATGCTCAGGGGGAAAAATATTACCTGGTCTTTGTCATAAATGCTGCTAAACTTTCTTCCCAACTGTTCTTTGATATTGATTATCTCAATACGAAGTCAATGTAATAGGGAAATATGAAGTGCTGTCTGAAGAAAAGAAAACCTAGAAAAGGATTTCTAGGGGTTACCTTTGATCTAATGTTTTCAACTTTAATTTATTATTAAAAAGAACTTGGTTGATCTGCACGATTTCATTAAAAAAATCAATACTTTCTTTGAGTTACAGAAGTAAAAAAATACTTCTGAAGCTAGTAAACTTAAAACATCCACAAATTTCTTTAATATTTCTTTAAAAGTATTTTCAGGCTGAGAATCTGTTCTATGGCTGAGCTGGAGGAAAATTTTATGGCTGAGTTATAACCCCTCTCCCTAAGAATAGGAAGCCCATAAACAATGGGATTGCAATAGGCAAAGAAGGAAATGGTTGTAAGGCACAGATAAGAGGAATTTATCAGAGCTAAGGTCAAGAGAAGGAAAAACTTTGGAAATGTTCTGGAAGTGATGATAAACCCACCTATGAAAGCATCATTATCCAAAGGGCTGATATCATATAGGATCATACACAATAGGAGTGTCTGCCTGTATTTTCTTTTCCTCCTTGTATGGATGTCTGAAGTCCAGTTCCAATTAGGATGCGCATCCTTGAGATTTGATGGTGAGTTGAGAATAAAAATGCAGTCCAATTTTTTAGTAAGAAACCCTAGGTGTCCCTTTGCAAATTTTGAATTCAGATTCACTTTAGGTAGTAGCAGGCATCAAAAAGCTTTCTTGCCTGTTGCAATCTTATCCAAATCTCTTGTAACTATGAATTAGGCTTGAAACCTTTTGATATTCATTTCTCCCAGAAAAAAAGTGATGGCACTTCTATTTCACTCCACGGCAATGTCTTGTCATGGTATTTCAGCTCATTGTCTTCTGATCTCAGCCAGAACCCGAAAGTGCAAAGGTGCATGAAAAATAAAATTAACCGCTTTACCAGACCTTAAAAAAAAGGGTGTGGGTCAGGGTAAGCTTGAGGGATGAGCAGTAGCACTTAGAGGTTCTTATTTTCCCACGCAAGTTGTGCCATCCAAATTTTACGATGGTGGAAGTTGTCTGATTAAATTGCCCGTTTTGCTGTTTGCACTTTGATAAATCACTTTTACGTAGATAGTAAAAAGCACAGAAAACTTGGCAGATTCCTAACTGGTCAGTTATTCATGTACTACTTCTCTCTGTGCTGAAAACAGACTTAAACACAGGAATTGTTTCTTTTTTTCCAGCGGGATAAACGCTGGCCTGAAGCACAGGCAGGTGATTGAGGACAGGGCTGGCTTGGAGCAGAGACCCGGGCAAGATTGCGTCCTTGGGAAGCACCTTCCAAAATCTGTACAAAGTTACATTTTCAGCCCTGAGAAGAAAGGATTCCCAAGTGATGGATCTCAGAGTAGGGAAAAATTTAAGTGATGTAGAGCTGGCCCAAACATTTCAACTTGCACCTCTTTTTTCTGAAGTTTTAAGATTTCTTAAATGAATTTTTTGCTGTGTAAGGTAAAACAGGCCCCAGGCAACTTTAACTTGCATGACCAGCATTCACCGACCTTGGCAGAAACACAAAGGTTGCATTTAACTTTTCACACAGGCGAGCTATTGAACAAGGTCTGCTATGTATTAGGAATAACAAGGATCTTCTTTACCATCTATTGTGCAGGTTTCTGCTTTTCATCCATTCTTTCCTTCAGAGAATACACTCATTTCCCGTGACACAGGTTCCCTTCACAAGACTGAATGTAGCTGCTGATTCCTGTCCACCCTTAATGCTTTGGTGGGATGAGCAGCTGATAGTTTGGATTTTAAATGTGTATTTTACTTAAAAAAGAAAAAAAAGAAAGACTTAAAAAGCAATAGATAATAGGAAAATGTATTTATAATCCTGTCTGACATCTTGGTTTCGAGGAATGATGCTTATTGCATTACTCCTGACCTTCAAGAATGTCTTAGGATTTTCCCTTATTAGAATATTAATTCATGTGAAAATCTAACATTTATGAACAGAAAGAATAATCATAAATTTGACTGTTCAGTAAGGTAAAATAGAATTTTCTTTCTTCATGTATCAACGTGTTACATACAACCCTAACTGGAACTGAAAGCTGGCCCAGTGAAAGGGTGATGGCATTTGGATTTGTCCCTGCCTGGTGGGACAAATGGGCATGGTGCAGTCGCCTGAATTTCGGACCCTTTTCTGGCAGGTGGGATTTAAACGGTGCAGGAACCCATCATGGGTCATGACTACAACAACATTGCGAGCAACGTCCTGTGAGCAAAATCCCGAGCAGAGCCATGTGATTTTGCGGATGCATGGAGGGGAATAGCTGGATGAAGGGGAACTGATACGCCCTATAGATGGAAATGGTTTGGAGGAAGGACCATGCCATTTTGTTGTGTGGAGGAGAAAAGCAATCTTAATTTCCCGCAAAAAACTGCTGTATTTAAATGCTGCCAAATGCTTGCGCTGTTACACCCTTTACCTCTGTCTGCATGGCCGATCTCCAGCATGGGAACCACTGCTGGATGTTGTCCCTTTTGGAGTGTGATATGAAATGGCTGGAGGTTCATTAGTCCCGAGAATATTATGACTATGCAGGAACACTTGTAATTTAGTTTGCTTTTATTTTCAAGCAGAAAGATAATATTATCTGGTGTTTTTTTCCTTTATTTACAATGAAAGCCATATGGTTGTGAACTAGAGTTTATTACTGTCAACAAGCTTGTGGAAGGCTAGAAGGAGGAGTTACAATCAGCATTTTTAATCAGCATTTTCTTTATGCAAAACAAACGCCTGAATGGACCGGTAGCTAGATGCTGAGCCACAGCTCTGTGCTGAAGTCTTTTTTTTTTTTTACCTCATTTTAACTTCCATGAGGCTTTATGCTTAAGATTGCTGAGCATAAACTGCAACGTGTGGGTTTAGTAGCACCCACTTCCCAAGCGGTGATAAGTAATCGCGCCTGTGACAGCATATCAAAAGGCAACTGTATAGACAATGCTCTTTATTGCCTAATGAAAATATTCAGGGTTTTTACATTTTGCAAGGCTGCCTTGCCAAAGGCTTCCTCGAGCTGCACATGCTGCTGCTTTGTCTTGCTTTTATGCCTTATTGAATTCCATTAAAAGACAAACAAATCTCGCAGTCGTTAGGCACCTCGCTGACAACACCTGTCAGTCTGTCACGCCGAGTCAGAGGCAGATACCGTGGAGCTTCATTTTGGCAAAATCAGGAGGAAAATAGAAAGAAACGTATCTGGGACACCTGTTCTCAGCAAAGGAGTGGTGAGATTATTATTACCAAAAATGAACTCAATGTGCTGCTCAAAGACAGCGGGTAACAAGTCCTGGTGCACTAATCAATGCTGTTCAGCATGTGCATGGATTTTCAAATGTTTTCCTGATTTTTCATCGGGACGGGGCATCCACATTGGAAATATTCAATTACGCAAACCCTGGAAACGCGTGCACACAGTCACATAAACAAACGCACTGGAAATGCACGTTCTTCAGCGATTAATTGCCATTAACCCAACTCGTGTTTGTGACCTTGCAAAGTGAGTAACAAGTACTACTTTAATCCCCAGAGATTTCATTTGCTTTTGAAGGACTATTAAAAGGATTAAGCATTAATTGTAAGACTTTTTTTTTTTTTTTTTTCCAAGATGGAAAGGTTTATTATTGTACGAGGTATGTACACAGAGAGAAAACATCTTTTCTACAGAGGTAAAAGATTAAAGGATTTGAAAGCAAACACTACAGATACTTTTTCTTGAAAATTATGCAGTAGCTGTAAGACTCTGGTTATGTTTGGTCTTTTAGCCGACATTATTCCCACAATTAGTACTCAGTGACTTGCATGTTCAATGAAGCCTGTGTGAAAGCAATTTATAGGTTTGTCTTAATTTTTATTTTAAATCTTTCCTTGGTTTTAGTCTAGTTTCATTTGGGTTATAGCGAAAAAAAAAAAAAAAAGGAAGAAATGCATTACCTTAGCTCCCCTGAATGAAATGCCATTGCCCAGACCTGCAGCTCCTGGAGGCCCCTGAGGAAGGGGCACCTCAATGGGGATTTTTAGGGAAATTTGATCGTTCCAGGTTGTTCTGACATTACTGACAGGAAAACAGGGCAGTACCTAATAGTTTGTGAAGTGTTTTAGTTGTGGATAAGTAAAATGAGGGATATATTCTTTACATACATAGAACATGAGAGAAAACAATATGTTGAGTAGGGAGAAACAGCAAAAAGAATTGCATCTGAGCACATCCTATGTGGCATATTTTCATATATGTAGATTTCAAATGCAACTGAATTATTTTATCTCTGCTAATAATTTGTTATAGACCTATTACTACTAGTCCTGATATGTAATTTTTTAGAACCATAGCATACCTATTTTCCTTTATGTTTTCAATTAGGAGTGAAGAACAGTAAAGTATAAAGTTGGATGTTATTTTACAGTCTGAAATGCTCTTAACTTGACCCACCTCCATCAAAGTCAAAGGAATATTGAGAGATGATTTCTCATCATGCTCCCACACCAGCTGAATGCCCAGGAATTGGTTCGCATTCTGACTCTTAGGTATTGCATGTGGTGCAGAACTTGCTTGGTCCGACTGAGCCATCAAGACAGAAGCTAGAAAGATTAAAAAAAAAAAAAAGCTATCCAGCCCAAGTACAGTAGCTCTGGAATAGAAATAACAATCACTTCTGTAGACAGTATAACTTCTGCAACCAATGCTGAAAACTTTATTATTTGATCTCATCCATTCCAATGTCAGTGCACAACCCGTTGTACGCTGTCCCACTCGTTGCATCCAGACAAGGGGATCTTTTTTGTTTTTCCAGACTATTTCATATTATTGTTGTTTATCTCCCATTCAACTTAAATTTCCTTTATTCAATTGATTTTTCATCTTCCCATTCCTTGCCACTGCTGGGCCTGGTGCTATGGTGAACCTCTTTGGTTCAAACACCCACGTTGTTGAGTGTTTGTGTATATCTACATGGCTCTCACGCTCCTTCCACACCCTGGGTAAGCCCAGGGAGGGTCACAACATCTGTGTTTAACAGCTTGGCTGATAAATATGACCTGAGTTCCCGAGATGTGGAAAAAGAACAGCAAAAGCTCTTCCCTTTTAACAAGCGACTGCCAGACTGATTGCCATCGCCCATTCCCCGACGGCCTCCTCTTCTCAAGATATTCTGCTCTCTCTGAGGGTGAGGTAGCAATTTTATGGGGATATTCTTGCTGACCTGAGAAGAAGTTGGATGCAATTCTAAGTGCTGTTTGTTCACAAGAAAGTTGCCTTTGTGTCTGAAAGCAAACATCGACACTACACGGCTCTTTAAGTGGAGTTTTACCTCTTGATCTTGTATTATCAGGAGCAGAATACCCGATCTGTAGAGGGAATAAAGGCTTGCTGGAGTCACAAAAGATGAGCTGTGTCTGGGAGCTTGGGAAACCTATGGAGACATGTCCCTGGTGCAAATCCATGCAAGTCAGAGGGAACTTTTCCATTTGTTTCTGCAGGTCTTGGCCCAAACCCTGTCTGACATGCTGAGACATAGCCCTGTGCTTGGCAAAAGCACTGTTCTGCCTGTAACTGCAGGCTGCGCTGTATAAAAAGGCAAAGCTGTAGAAGTGAAAGCACAAGCAGCTGCACAAGGGGTGGGGCTCCAGGTGACTCAGCCCGAAGGACAAATTTTGTGCCCTTGGAGAAGAGGTCTTACATCAAAATATATAACTGCCAGTGGTTTTCAGGAGACTTTATGACTTTGCAAGACTGTATGTACCGAATAGTTTTTCCATAGTTTTTTTCATTTGTGTTAATTTTCTTTTATTTTTTCCATAAATCTGAAACTTTAATAGATTTATGAAGAGGTTTTAAAGTAAAAAGGGACCACGAACATCTTCTGATCTCTTATTATGCACGATACAGGCATCAGAATGTCATGCAGTGATCGCTTTCCTGACATCAGTCTTGGATCCCTTCCTGTCATTCTTCTGGAGAGGGACTTGATGCAAATCTGTATTTATTAGGAGAAGAAAGACCTTCCTGGTAGGTTGTTAAATAATCCACTGTAAATAAGCAAGCAGAGAGCTTGCCTGATAAATGAGGGTACGTATACCTGCATATTACTGCAATTCTTCCAAACCCAGTGTTTTTGTGCACTTGGTCAGAGCATTAGATTTTCAGTTCATTTGTAAGATAGTGATAACTTTTATCAGAAATTGGAGAGGAAAAGGGAATTCTGTCATTCTGATGCCCACAGCTGCTGGCTGAACACAGGGGCACCCCGGAGCCAGTGGATCACTGAAGATGATGGACATGGGTACCACGAATGCAATGAATGTGGAAGGACTCTTCACTTCTACAGTAAGCCAGAGAGGAAAGGTTTTGTGCTCTACACTGATTTCTTAAAAACACAGTAATAACATTCACAGTAATATTTTATGTGGGGAGGTATTTAAAAGAAGGGTAGATGAGGTGCTTAGGGATATGGTTTAGTGGTGGGATGGCAGTGCTAGGTTAATGGTTGGACTTGATGATCTTAAAAGTCTTTTCCAACCTAGACAATTCTATGATTCTATGAAGGTGAGGGGAGGCGGGAGGATGGGCTGTCAGGTCAATGCATGTGTGCGTACAGCATCTGAAATCTCTTCTGTTCATGTGGAGCGCAAAGTGGAGCAAAAAGGGATTTTACTACTAATATAAAGAGAGAGGAATGGACAGCAGAAAATGCATATGTTTGTTAGTGTTGTGACAACAAAGGTGTTTTTAGCTTTGGTGTCCACACTTAAGGAAATAAACTATTGTTCCAGGATAGCTAAAGGCTAGTATTTTGGCAAAATCACCAATCAGAAATATAATTTGGGGTTGATTAAAATATTTTCTTTAATCCCCACTGAAAAACTAACCTCTGATTTAGCTTTCTATCTCTTTTCATTCAAAATGTGGCTAAATTATTAAAAATTGAAACTTCTCTAGCATACTGTTATGACCATCTCAAGATGGAACACTTTACCTTATCGAAGTTTTTAATTTACCTCAGCTGTGTCTTTCCAGGAAACCTGACTTTAATTCCTGAGCAGTTCATTGTTATAAAACCATAGTTTTTCTGCAAACTGATAATTTCCAGCTCCTTCTGCCTTCTCCTGATTCCTGCCTGCAAAATAAAAATTTCACAAGACTCTGATTACCCTGAGAGGCATCCTCTTGCGCGGCTGGTCGAGGAACGAGGACGGTGATGACCAGCACAGCCATACCTGCAGCCAACAGGAGAGGTTGGGATGGAAGTGGGTTTTACAGAAGTCGTGCAAGGTAAGCACCAAGAATTTATTGCATAAGCAGTTCATGTTTATAAAATTTGCAGCTCTATTTGTTATTAAATGGCTTTGCTGGCATTTCAATGAGCAATTAATTCATTAAAAGACCCAAAACTCTCTACTAGCATTTCCATGGCATGCAGGAGGTGGTATTTTGATGAATATGGGAGGAGAAAGCTCCCTGAAATGCAGCATGTGAACACAAGATGGCACTTGGATCCCATGGATGGAGCAGCTGAGCCTGGGGACATTTCCTACACAATAGGAGCACTTTATTTATAGATTTTTGTTGAAAAGCAGCAGAAACCATATGAAGATAAGGGGCTGAAAGACATGCGTTTGGCGGAATGTGGACTGTGTTTGCTTTTTAATGCATGCTGCTTCTGCTCGAGATTGGGATCCTATTTGGCTGAGTGTTAACTTTGCACTGTTTCCCACAGTGAGGATGTGCGTGGTGGTCATTGGGAACTTGGGATATAGCGTTTGCGATCAAAGTCACCTCTTTTGTCCCTGGTAAGACATTCTGGATGGAATTAACTTCTTTTCTCTCTTTTGGGATCAGTCAGGCAGCCATGTGCACCTTTGGTGTGGAGGTTCCTTTCTGGTTTGATCCTGAAGGAGTTTGTTCTTCGTTTACATGCAGAGGCAATATTTTGGAGTATTTGGAGCCTACGATGGGCTTGCTGATTGGGATCCTGCTGGGGCTGGCAGAGTGGTGGGCAGGAGCCCAGCATCACCTTGCCAGGATGTCTCCCTTGCAGATTTTTTTGGGAAACATTTCTGCTTTTGCAGTTTGTCATCCTTTTCACCAGCTATTGATTTGTCTGGAGTTCTGTCACCAAGCGATCAAGCATTGCATAGGCAGCTGAACAGACCCCTTATGCCCCCATGTGTGGCTCTTCTTTCCAGAAATGGGAGATTTTCTGGACACAAGCTGGCAATATGTGCTGGCAGCCGAGAAGGCCAACCGTACCCTGGGCTGCATCAGGAGAAGCGTGGCCAGCAGGTCGAGGGAGGTGATTCTGCCCCTCTACTCTGCTCTGGTGAGACCTCACCTGGAGTGCTGTGTCCAGCTCTGGAGCCCGCAGCACAAGAAGGACATGGACCTGTTGGGGAGGGTCCAGAGGAGGGCTACAAAAATGATCTGGGGGCTGGAGCACCTCTCCTATGAGGACAGGCTGAG
>NW_009258951.1:4825930-4829567 GCF_000687185.1 Egretta garzetta
CAGGGTAGGTTTAGACTGGATATAAGGAAGAAATTCCTTACAATGAGGGTGGTGAAACACTGGAACAGGTTGCCCGGAGAGGTAGTGGAGGCCCCATCCCTGGAAACATTCAAGGACAGGTTGGACGGGGCTCTGAGCAACCTGATCTAGTTAGCGGTGTCCCTGCTCACTACAGGGGGGTTGGACTAGATGACCTCTAGGGGTCCCTTCCAACCCAAAACATTCTATGATTCTATGATTTCTGACATCTGACCCTTTTTTGTCTGGCGTGACGTGGTCCCGCAGCCCCAGCCCTGGGTGGCTGTGGGGGTGTGGAGGTGCTTACCTCCACTGACCCCCTCCTGCCACGCACAACCCAGCCACCCTCTCCCTACTATCTCCCTTTTCTCCTGGAGGCTCCCATCACCCTTGCAGGGTCACCTCACCCATATAGAAATAACCTCCCTCCACGAAACCACCAGCATTTCAGTAGAAATATCTAATGCCATAACGCTAAACATTTCTAACATTCCTGCAAACTAATGTGGTTTATTTTGCCATTAATATGCATTTGCGATCTGAATTTGAATCTATTAGGATGCCCAAATTAACATTGTTGTTTACATTGCAACTCTGATCCTGTCCCTGGGCTAAGGAACGTCAGAGAAGTCAGCTCCATGTGTTTATTCACATGAGTGCTGGTGTGAAGGAACAGGTCTCCCATTCCCTTTCTTGTCTGAGTTGAAGGACTTAATATAAAGCTACAGAACTTGTGTGACCTGGGAACAAAACATGCTTCGAAGAGGAAATGCAGCTACAGAATATTTTTTAAAAGACAAATTCAAAATCTCTCTACTTCAGGAAAATATGGCAAAAGCTATGTTTTGTGCTGTGGGAAGGGAGCTTGGTAAGTTAAAGTGAAAAAGCCCACAATTTCCTGCAAAATCTAGGACAAAAATGCCAAACATTCACCTCTGCCCACTTTAAATAGGTCAGGCTTTGAATAATAAAGTAATAAATTCAATCTCAAACAAAAGTTTTACTCCGTAAAAGGAGAAAAAGGAATGCTAATGATTTCATGTTAGCATTGAGTTTTGATGTGCTCGTTCATTACAATAAAAACACATAAAGTTATGATAAACATAACTTCAAAAAATGGAAATGCCAGCATCAAAAATTGCTGTGAAACTGTTGCTCCCTCAGCGATCTGATTGTGCTGTAAATTTGATTGTGCTGTAACTTTCCAACAATTATGAAAATATTTATGTTTTTTTATTAGCGCTTGTAAATTATACAGGGTTTTTACTGTTGAGTTATAAGAGAGAGGGAAGCCTAAACATATGGTAGAGATCTTCAAAGTTCTCAACATAGGAGAAAGTAATGATTATCCTTCACTTAATTAATGTCATGTTTAATAGCATATTATTTTTCTGGAAAGATTTAGCGTGCTCTCAGGGAAGGAGACGGAGATCGCCAGTGGCTGGATAACCTTTTCTGGTCTCTTAGGAATAAAACTGCAGCCCAGGGTATAGTGATTACTAATAACGAGGTATCTTCTCAGCCCAGTAATGTCAAACCTGGTAGACAAGAAAAGCACAAAGGGGAAACCCATAGCTGGAACAAACTGCCCTGACCTCAGGAGCGGCTGCTGGGACAAATTGAATCCCTGACGATGGGTCAGGCTTTATGCACTCCTTTATACTTGGCAGATCCAGAACATGCCATTAATTAGACAGGATTTTCTCTAGATTTATACCAATTTTAAGTAGGAATTGGTATTCTGTCTAGTATAAGGCTGTTGTTCAGTGGCATGTCCTTAAAACAGGGTGTTACAGTCCCTCTTTTCTCTGACGTTGTGATTTTGGGTGTGTTGCAAGAGCTTGCTTTACCCAGAGGACCCTTGTCCTTTACTCAAACAGCTCTGCAGGCACCCGTGACTGAGAATTGTGCGCTCCCCCCAAATTCAAGAAGTGCCAACACGGCACTGTCTGTCTTAATATTTAAAATCCCACCCCTTCCTGCAAATGAGAAGGTAGCAGCTGCCCCTGCTGCCCCCCACCCCTTTCCCCACTCCCCGCGGAGGCTCTGCCCGCCGTCTGGTCCCCGCGTCGCTCTCGGATGTAGCTACACGCAGCGTGCGCTGTGCAGCTGGCTGCACATTTAGCTTCTCCTCTGATCCTGAGTTTTCTAGCAGCATATCTGACTCTTCCAGCTTTTTTCCACCTTCAGTTCATGCTTTGCAGGCTGGAAGTCGTTGCTAGGCATTTAGCCGTTTCTCAGCGAATCGCTGTGTCGGCCGACAGCATTTCCGTTCAGATCCGATTAACCAGGTTTGGGACGTGGACCAAGTTGTGACTCTTCTGCTCTCATGCTATTCAATGGTTTGATGGTTCATTTATTTAAAAAAAAGAAAAAAAAAAAAAGCAATGTACATGCAGTTTTCTTCTCTTTGCAGCTGTCCCTCCTCCGCTGGTATTTCTACCTGTCCTCGCTTGTTTGACGTGATCAGCCTACACCAGGTCTAGGAGAACTCGGATGCTGTCACAGGAGGATGCCAGGACCATGATTTGCAAGCCTGAGCTGAGCCGGTCCCACCATGGCTGGAGGGTCCCCATGTCCCCGTGAACATGAGATGGAGCGCCAGTGCCTGTGGTTGTTCAAAGCACCAGAGAAGTTTGGGAAGGAAAATCACATCTGTTTTCTCCAGAAAGGCAGTGCAGATGCTTACAGCCTGTATCCACCTTTGTTGAGCTTGTTAAAAAGATGCTGCATTTCACTAGTGAAAACAGGAACGTGATGTTCAAAATGACTGTTGGGACTTACTGCTCCAGCTGCACCAGGCTGTGGCGAAGGTTCCTGCTAACTGATGTACTCCGCTGCTTTCCTTTCCCAGGTTTGTACTCATTTTTTCCTCATCTTAGTTTAGTTTCCACTGTTATGTTCTCTTTTTCCTCACCTTCCGATTTTTCAGATCAGTACTGTGCTAACATGGAAATCCTGTTGCCAGTTGAAGCCAGCTTTGATATGTGGATCCAGTGGAGGATAAATAGGGCCAGTGAGGTACTGAGAAAGGAGCCCATCATCCTGACCTGGCTATCTGGTACTGCAGACAGGCACGGGCCAGCTATTTTTTGATACGCCTCTGAGTAAAGCCATCAAGCTGAGCTGCAGCTCCACCGATGGGCACCCAAGTCAAACTGCTGCAATCCTGGCTGGGGCTGCCCATGTGCGTCTGGAAGGAGATGAACATTTTAGGGATGCCGATGCTGTGGCAGGATCATATCCAATGATGTGGTGAGCACCATCCTTCTGATGTGGGAACAACCCTGGAAGCATCCAATGACGTCAGCTGTGATCTGCTCCCCTCTTGCACAAGGGTCCCAGCAGGGCACCTGCTCTGTGTTCCCTGGGGAATTGTGTTCACGATGAGCCTTTGCACTTCAGGAATCCTGAAGTTACTTATTTTTTAGTGGTATCTTAAGAATGTTATGAAAACCTTAAAATACCTTAAAACCGGTGGAAATGGGCTGTGTTACGTGTGAAAATGCTGAGCTGGGTTCTGGAGAGAGCGGGAGCTCGTCTACCCACCAAGGGAGCATTGCAAAAACCTGCACCTGTATTTGCTGCAAAGGAGAAAATCAGGTCCTCATAGAAGCAT
>NW_009258951.1:4829609-4862886 GCF_000687185.1 Egretta garzetta
CAAAGGCAAGTTGAAAATATTTTAATCATCACAGATTTCTCATTTTTAATACGGAGGAGAAGCTGAAAACACCTAAGCAAAAGTGACTTAGTAGTGAGTGGCTTCAGGTTTCTGATGGGTGCACTGGAGGAAGCGGGGCTGAAATGAGGGAAGCAGGGAGATCTGGACAGCCTGGAAGGGCTGAGGTTCCTACTCCAAAGGTTATGGTGCCTCTGAGTCCACATGGTGCTGGTCTGGCTTTTGGTAGATACCAGTCTCTCAGTCAAGCAGAATGATGAGGTAATCAAATGAAAAGAGAAAAAAAAGTCACTAAATATTTGTCATGCATGAAGCCACTTTCAACCTGTCAAGAGAAATAATTGCAGAATGATGCAGTAACACCCGACTTGCTGAGATCTGTGTCAGCTCTAACTGGGAAGTAAATAATACACTGAATTTAATGGTCGAAGTTACTTGAATTCAAATGTTATTTTAATGAAATAACTCAGCTGTCAGAAGTGCCAAAACACGCCATTATCGTACAATCATACTCAAGGGAGGGCTAAGCATACTTTACCCACACAACTGATCTCTTTCCACATCCCAAACTACTGGGGGCAATTCTCTACCAGAGAGAAGGCAGCTGTGATATTCTCGATGGCCAAGTAGGATTACCCCGAATGGCTTGAAAACAGACGCCTCAAAGGGAAAGAAGAAAGTTTTCAGAAGTTCCTAGTTCTCTCCCCTTATTTACAGACTACTTTTTAATCTAACTTTTGTGCTGTTTTAGATATTTGATCCCAGATGTTGCAAGCCTGAAAACTCCTGATGGATAGAGACATCTGAAAACATTAATCCACTTACAGGTAAGCAAAAGTAGAGTTTGTTTTCAAGAAAAGTGATTAAGGGAATTCAGTAAAGATATCAGTGTGAGATTTTATTGTCAGTAATGACAAGTTAATATTGGTTTTCTCACTGTTTGAAAAAGAAGTAAAAAAAATAACATTCCAGAAATGAAGAAATGAAAATGTTTAACAGCTTAGACTCTGCAACAGGTTAGATTTTATACTTCCTTACAAGAACCTGTTCATATTAATTTCAGCCTCGTAGGACAACATCCTCAGACAGCATCAGTAAGGATACCTCCATGAGCCTTGGTGAGATAAAGTGGTGTTTGCTCAGGGGACTTTCTGACAGAGTCAAAATTTTGGAGCTCCCATACATTGGTACAGTCTGTTCCCCCATAACATCTGCAGAGAACAGTGGGACAAAACTAGCTAATGCCTGTGCTTCCCACTACAGGTAAGCCCAGTCCTCTGTCTCCTTTGGGGAATATTTATTTGCCAAAGAAAATTTCTTTGTAAACCTGCTTTAGTCTAAAATATTGCATCAGCCTGTCTATCTGTTCATCAGTCTAGTCATCAACTCCTCTATTTCTCATTCCAGAATCAGTTTAGAGCCAAATAATGGGAATTACCCATTAATTACTCCGCTTGTCATGTGTGCAGCACCAGGAGGAGTCCATATCCTCTGCATCAAACTGCAGCTCAAGCATAAAGAATCTATTTTTCTTCTTTGAAAGCAGAGGTAACGATGGGCAAGGGTGAGAAGGGGGAAGGGCAGACAGTGAAAAAATCCTTGGTAGCGTGACTCCTTTCACTGCCATTTTCTAGAATAATCCAGCTGGAAGGTTTATGAGCAGCAAGCTGGCTTTTCTCTGTGGTGGAGCCCGTCCATCACAGCAGAGAGGGAGCCAAGTGCCACTCATTAGAGCTGGCAATGGGTGCCACGTGTGGAGGAGTGACAGCCCCGCACAGGGGGGGCAGCAGGGGAACTGGCATTTGGGTGCTCGAGCCGAAGGCTGTGGAGGTTGGTTATCACTGGTGGCGGCGGTCAGAGGTACCACCTTTGGAAATTTGGACAAAATCTCTCTGGTGCAAAATTCCCTGCAAGTCCCATATGAACAGTAGAAGTCTGGGGGGCATAAACGGAGATGCTACCAGACGGTGTGGCTGAAAACAGGTTGGAAAGATTTTTGTCATCGTAAAGCAATTCGCTTTGACTAAGGAACATTATTAAATAAAAGTGAAGCGCTTGTGCACAATGAGCATGGCCTCCCTGAGCTGGCCAAAGGCACCTGGGTTTCAGGCAAGGGCGTTAGCATCCGTTGCACAGAGCAGATGAAGCATCCATTGCACAGAGCAGATGAGCGGGTGCTGTGGGGTGTGCGACAGCACAAGACTCAGAGATGTCTGCAGCATCATCCGCCTCTGCAGGGTGACCGCAGGGGAGAGAAGCAAGAAGCGGGAGGGAGGGAAATGCCCGGTTGCAGGTGGATTGAATTGTTATTGAACAACTGAATTGTTACCTGTAACAAAGCCATTGTTCAGAGGTGATGGACATGTCTGTGACCTGGATGCAGGTAAAGGCAGGCAAGCAGTGGAACAGATGCCAGTGGGGAGCTCCTGTGGACCAAACCTGGGGAGGTCTTTCAGTCCTACTGTAGTTTCTCCATCAATGGAGACATTCACAAGCCCCCGTGATGTGGTCCGGGGCAGCCTGGTCTTGTTGGCTCTGCATGAGCTGGGGGGGGAGGGGGTCAAGAAGACCCCCAGGGCTCCCTTCCAGCCTCAGCCTCTTGGTGCGGCTGTGAAAAGGCACTGCCTTCAGGAATTCACATTTTGGACTTGTCTTTCTCTACATGCCAAAATGTTGCACTTTAAGCGCAGCCTTTGGTATCTTCCTTTTTTCGGCTTCAAATTCTTCAAGTCACTCTCTGTGAATTATTAAAATGTGTGCTAAAATGTGCAAAGCTCTGGCTAATTATGATGTACTGATTAATTTCAGTAGACAAGTGTGGCAGTTCTGATGAATATTAATATTTTTTAGGCTGGGAGCTGCTGGCAAGAGGAACAAGTTTTCTGCATGGGTAGCGAGTGTGGCAGAACACTACGAGGTTGATCAACATCTCTTTGTCTTTGCCCGGTGATGATTTCAAGTCTTGTTTGCGGCATCGACTTCCTCCTTACAAAACATAAACTCTGAGCAACTACAAATGAGCTATGAATGTTTCTTATTAATTAGAATCACCCTAAAATCACCACCACCGCTCGAAGAAAGGAAGAATGATTCATTATCATGTTTCTATTTGACATCACCCACTGTAAAGTATTAGGAATAACATGCTACTTATTGAAAGTTAAGCAATGAGATTTACAATTAAATTACTTTCTGGGAGAATAACAGATTTATGTGGTAATATGGAACTTACTGCAGATGTGGCATCCTCACAAATTCGTACACGTGGGCTGCTCTGCTTGCTAAAAGCTCAGTCTGCATCTTCAGTGAACGTAACTCCTGGCAGGAAAAGAAGAAAATTTTGTCCTCCCCTTTGGTCATGTTTTCCTCCTCGGCCAGCCAGTGCTGTCAGAGCACATAAAAAGCTGTTGAACGTGCACACATCAGCATGACCATCAGTCAGAGCCGCTGCCCTGCCCGTGGCCGAGTGTTGTGCAATATTGTGGCTTTAATCAAAGGCAGCAATATTAACATGGAAAGTCTTTTTGCAAGCTGACAACTCAATTATGAGTGAAGAGGAACTATTCTATTAAACTAAATTGAGGGGACTACAAGAAACTTTTTTAACTTCAAGGTTTTTGAGATTCATGACATGGACATAAAGCCCTGAGACTTGCAATCACAGGAATGTATTCAGGGACATTTCTCCAAAGAGTCATGTCTAACAGGAGAATAGTGTCAGGGCTTGTATCAGTTTTGTATTTTGAAGAGATCTAGGTAAACTTTTTTTTACTTTGTTGAAGTGCTATCACACATGAGAAGTACAGAAGACATTGGTTTCCCTCACATCTTCCCAGTGCTGAGCTTTCTGGGAGAGGGTCTCAGGGTGTGCAATGCAGCACGCATGCTTGCAGGTACCCGAGAACGTGAGAGAAAAGCTCCTGTGATGTTCTCAGGTGTCTCCTGCTCCACTGAGATGGTCTGGAGGTTAAAGGAGGATGGTTGATAGGCTATGGCTCATCTGCAGGTTAATTGTAAGAGCCTTTGAGACATTCTAGCTAAAAAGCACTTAAGTTTATATTTTTCCAGGGTATCTTTATTTTTTCAATCATGGAAAAAACTGTGCATGGTTGAGTCACTTTAACAGCACAGCATGTGGTAGTTGGATAAAGAAAACATAGGTGTTGATAAGCAAACAAGCATTTTTTTCTATACATTGCCTCTTTTTCCCAAGGAAAGAGCTCTGGGATGCCTTTGGTGCCATTGAACGCTCTGTGGAGGAGGTGAGCTCATCAACACAGAGAGCCCTGAAGGCTGTTTGGCTGCTTGGGTCTGCCTGGGTGTTCCTGCTCATGCCAACTTTTGCAGGAACAACTCCAGTGAAAGTAGCTCTCCTGGGATTGCAGGCAGGGATTAAGATGTTGGAAGCTACTGGGATGTCTGATCTTTGTAAGGAGATGGACTGGAAAGAAGAAGCATAAAGAGGAGTGCAATGCAGAGGAAGACAGCATTTTGGTTGGTGAGATGGTTTCTTGGAAGTCTCTTCCCCAGCTCAACAAAGGAGAAATAAAACTTAAGATTTCACTGCTGAGAATAAATGGCAGAAAATAAAAAAAAAACAACAAAACAAGCTAAAAATTTGCTTTATTTTTTTGGAGGAAGGCAGTGTTTGGGGAGTCCCTGTGACTAAGGTTTACGGCAGAGGAGAAGAGTGAAGGTATAGCTAGAGATAAGAAAGAGAAATGGGGATATGAAAGTGGTGCCTGGGTGAGGTGGAGGAGCTTGCTCAGTGCCGAACCACGCAGAAGGGAAATAACCATTAAGTGTATCTAGCATCTGCCATAAATCTTGACCTGTGAATAGGATGGCATGCCTGCCAACAGGATTACCTTCTGCATATCACCTTCTGCAGCATTTATGCCACAAATTATACTCTCTGCTAAGCAAGACAGGGGAGTTCAGTTCCCCGGGGACTTTGCCATTTGCTTCATGGGTCTTTGTACCCCTCTGAGATTTGCTTTTCACTTTTCTCTGTGTGGTTTGTATGTGGAACCACAAACTAGGCTAAATGTGACCTCTGTGTGCCAGGGAAACCTGGAACATTCATATTGCTTTATAAGCCTTTGGGAAAAGACAGGAAAAGATTTAATAATCTCCCCAATAACCTCCAGCCCTGAACAGCTAGCTGCTGGCTTTCTGTTCTTGGAGGTCTGGCAACACAAACATAGAGGCGATGATTAACAGTAGTGTTCAACCTGTATTTTCTTGACAAACACCCTTCAAGAAACAACCAAAGCTCCATTTGGAGTAGGTTTTTTTGTCTGAAGATCACTGAAAAATCTATTGCAATTTGTGGAAGGTCTTTGGAAACTCAGGACGATGTTTGATGTGTCTGTGACTAATCCCAACTTCTTGAACTCCAGAGGATTTTATCGGTACCAAAATTATCCTGGACATTTTAATACAGTTACGTGTATGTCAGGTAAATGCTCCTGGTGTTGTTTGGAGGCACACAGTCATATTTAAGACAATATTTCTGTCATCTATGTAACGTAGCAGAAAGGTGCTCAATAGAAAAAGACAGGAATGGCCTTACCTGAACCTGCAGCTTCCTACTCGTATACCCTTTAATTACATAAAACCACATGAGTGAGGCTTAGTCAGGTGGAATCACTGTCCTTTTCTCAAAGTGTTGGTATATGTTGGTGTAGCCCTATGGAAGTCAGTGGAATCATGCAAAAGCAGCTGGCAGTCAGCCCAGCGCCGAGTTTGAAACATCTGTTTTAATAGCTGATTGCTGGAGTCTTAAAAAGAAAAAAAAAAAAAGAAAAAAAAGACTACTATGGACTACAAAAGCTCTTCTTGTCAGGAAAAAAACCCACATGAGATCATGATTATATAATTATATTCTGTAATATCTAGTATTTATACATACAATTTAATTAAATCGTCAGAAAACCTACAAAAATTCTAATCCCAGTTCTATCAATTCACTTCTAAAATTGTCTAAAATCTCCTTGGTAGGCAATTTTATAATTGTGGGAAGACAAAATAAAAAATGAATGAGAATAGGCAAAGGATTGGGATTTTCTTTTTTCTTAAGGCAAAAAGCTGACCGTGAATTTCATTAATTCTGCTTAATATCCTACCTTGACATTCATTGTAAGACCTTAACATTCATCTACGGTGATAAAGTATACAGAACTGGGGAAGAGGAAAAAAAAAGGTTATTAAACCTGCGTTTATAATGTATATGAAACATACTGTGACCCACATTAGCTTTTACAACATCAGGAGTGATGGAATATGGTGATGCCGCCTCATGGATACAATTATGTTCCAGAACATCATTTCTTGTGTGTGGAAAAAACTGGTATTACTGTAATTACCACAACTAAAATTTAGTGTGTTCTGCTGTTTTTAAGCTGAGGTGGAATCGGGGAATTGAAATAAATGATACGGCTTCGCATATTTGTCAGAAAGTAGCTTTCTCCATTAAAGAATATGCTCTATGTAAGGATGTTTTACAGGCTTACAAACAGCATCTTAAATCTACCAAATGTGCTGCCGTACATTATTACAGCAAGACTTATCATAAAAGAACATTTTGGCTGAAGTTCTTATCTGCCCTGAGCTTTGTCCCTTTGATATGCTGTGGTTTTGGGTCAGAGCACCTGCAAGAAGAAGAGCTTTTCTGGTGCAAAAACCCGAACTTCCTAGATGAAAGTTGATGCCATGTTATTTACTACAAAAAAAAAAACCAACAAAAAACCCTTGCCTGAAAATCACAGTATCATTTTATACATAGTTTCTGCTAATTTAAATGTACATACAGAGGAAGGAGACCTCACTGCACAATATATAGAATAAATAAGACTGTTCTTAACACCCTGGATTTATTAAATTCATAGATGAAACCGTGAAAATCATCTTCAAAAACACATGCAGAGTTTTCCTAGTAACTCCCAACAACCAGTGCAAAAACCCAACTACCAAATGAGTGGACTGAGGCATGGGGGAGGGGCGGGGGGAAACTCCCAAGGTTGTATCTGAAAGCTGAAGGACATGTGCCATCACCTCTTTTAGAGACGAAACATCAGTTCATCCTTATCAGGTAGGTAGGATATCCCTGCTCCTCTCTTTTCCCATCAGCATGTGATTGCCACTCATCTGTAGGCTTCTTATTAAAGTAAACAATCCTTATTGCTCTTGATGTTTTGATATTGGAAATACTTTTCTGGGTTAGGCACCAGTGAGGCTGGCAGATGCTCCAGCTGCCTTTCAGTACCCAGAACCGCACGGTGCAATTAAGTTTTTCTATGGAGCCAGATGGATGAAACTAGCTCCCATCCAAAAATTCTGGCACATGCCAAAGCATAAAGCAATATATGAGAGGCACTGGCACTGGGGGGAGGTTTTCTGCATTTTACTTTCTGGAAGGTTTTGTTTGCCCTGAAAGGGCAGCAAAATGGGTCCAGGAGCTCGGGGGAGAGCATGTGCTGGTGGTTCACCTAAGCATGAAACTCAGGGGCATCTCTGGCTCCGGATTTAGGGCCTGTGGGAGGTGGGGAATGGAACTGGTTTCTTCTGGGGCATTTGTACAGCCTTGTAGTGAGGAGGCATCTGCCGCCTGCATCAGTTTCCTGCAACTGAGACAAACTTTTTGGCTCCAAATTTTTACTGAAAACTTGAGGTCAGGAAGGGACAGCAAGAGACTAATTTTTTAACATGCTCAATCTCCAGTTTTAATTGAAAGAATACCCTTTTCATTGGATTTAATAGATAGTATATGACAGATACTCTCACCTGTCTAATTCATGTATATTGCATTAAAAAATAAACCCCAAACAGCCAGAGGAGCTGCTGACTCTCCAGCAATCCTTGTGATTTTTTCCTTCCTTCCTCTTTAAAAAGAAAACATTTGGATTTAATGAAAATGGTTTGACTTGAAATAGAGCAACTTAAAAAAAAAAAAAATCATGGGCAAATCCATAAATTATGTTTTTTATGGGTTTTTTCTTGTTTCTTATCAGGAGGCAGGGGCAGGGTTTGGAGCGTGAGGCACTCCCATCCATCTTGCTCTGACAGGCCCCTTCCATCACCTGCCCCTGTACCCGTGCGCGATAGATCAGGAGGGGGGAACGTGACGTGTTCATCAAATTGGCTGTGACTCCAGTTGAAACAGTGTCCACGCCAGTCACCAAAACTATATAGTAAAATTATGCTGGGAGTATGGATTCTTTGAATTCACTGGGAAGATAATTGAATCATGTTCTCTTTTGCACCTTCAGAAGGAAATCCCATCACCATTCGGAAAGTGAGAGGAAACAATAAGCATGCACTTTTGTTTATTTGACATCCAGATAAGGATGATAAATCACTACTTTATTTTACTTAGGAGAATTGAAATAGCAGAGGTGACGACATCCCTCCTTTTGGAGATGATTACCATAAAGAGAAGGAACTCTCTCTGCTTGATTAAATGCAACAATTGTGTAGATTATTCTCAGCTATGAGATGTTCTCAGATTCTGGTCTTCTTATTTCTATCGATTTTTTCTTTTTTTTCCTTGGGAACTGTACACACTGCAGCAGCCGACACAGGGAGAGTCAAACCCAGGAATTGCAGTGGTTTCCCTCTCTAGCTTTTTATCCTCTCCTCCTCACCAGCGTTATGCTCATCGATATGTGTCCCTTCCACCAAATAACAAAAATAGTGATTACCAGGCAGCCGGCTGGACCCATTGCTGCCAAAACCAAGGCCCTGGGTCAGCTCTTGCCGATGTCCCCAGGGAGCTGCAGGTGATGCTGGCTGGGATGCCCTAGGCATGGGCTGGGTGTCTGCAGGTGTCCCCCGGGCACTGGGCAGCATGGGCCTGCTGCCGGTCCCGCTGTGCTCAGGGTGAGGTGGGTGTGATGAAAGGCCTGGATATTGTGCTGGGTTATTTCTGTCCCTATTCAGAATTTCTTTTGTTTTAGTCAGGCAAAGCTCCTGCTGGAGACAATAGGACTTTTATGGCAGCAGGGAATGCTAAATAGGGCCCTCGCTGAGTAAACTGCAGCTATCTTTTTATTCCAATGCATAGCTGAGCTGGGTGCAACCAATATTATCAGAAGTATAAAGGACTGTTCTTTTAATTAAATGTTTGATTTTTTTTTTTAAAGTCTAACTTAAATATTAGCACTTATGTATTTCTCTTGCCACAGGTAGCTATGCCATATTGTGTGCAACAGGGGTGCTTGCAATCCCCACCACCTCTCCCTAGGTCTGCTGAAGTCATTGCCACGCACGCTGCTTGGAGCAGCCTTGCAGATATTTGCTGACAAACCTTTTCAGTATCATCCTTTATTATCTAACCACAGTCAAGAGCCTACTTCACATGAAATATTTTCTGCTACAGATGGCAAACCCTGAGACTGAGCCAACAACAGTGTAAAAATACATTTATATCAATGCAGAAACCCTCAGCCAGCCAGATTTCTCCATTTGTCATGTGCAAGAGGTATCCTCGATAATGTTTCAAATTCATTAAAGGACCACATGGACAGAACTGTTCTGTTTTAATAAAATGTTGTAATCATACAGCATATATCAAACATGTTTGTGTGGATGGAATAGAGAGCAAGTGGGCTGTGGACTGTGGGTTCAGGTTATCTATTGCTCTCCATCATCAGATGTTCTTGTTAATTCATTACTTTTTACAACTTTATTGCTGGTAAACTTTAAAAGCTTTGCTTCCTGCCTCTGAAAATAGTCTCAGGACTACAGATTTGGAATTGTTTATCCCTCCTTCCAAGTCTGACTGATTTAGAAAATTAAAAATGATCATTCCTTTTCTAAAAAAGGAATGGCATGGAGGGAGACGTGAGCCACCAGCTTCACAGCATCCATGTCTCTGGGTAGCCCAAAGGAACAATTATAGCTGGAAACTTAGGTTTAACAGAAGTAAACAGAGTGATGAGAAAGCATTTTTGCATAATCAGGAGAATACCAGCAAACTTTTCTTACTGACATGACATTTTACATTACTATAATTGTTCTGATGAAAAAGGGGGAAGGAGAGCATTATGCATGCAAAGCTAAAATATCGTCCCCATTGTAGGGACACACAGGCAACCGTGGTGATTCCTGTGCATAAAAATATTGTAAGACCAAATGCAAGAAATGTGTCATTCACACAACAAAAATGAACTATTTCATCAGAAACCAAAATAGTGTGTTTTGCACCGTGAACCTTTCATTCTGGCTTGTGCCATTTCTAACGCTGTTGCTCAGGATTTAGGCACCAGCCTGGCATATCTCTGTCTCCCTGGCAATAGTCAACTGTGTGTAAAGACAAATCTGTGCAAGGTACCCCACCAGTGCTTTTACTCAAGACAAAGCAGTTTATTGAATAAAATCCATCAAGGTAGGAAGAAAAAAAATGGCTTTATTTAACAGCTTCCAGAAAATGTATGGTGTTAATTGACAGCAAAGAAAACCCTACAGGGATGAAACCATAAAAGCTCAGGGGAAGCCTGTGCAATGTGAGCGCTCACTTAAAATGTTGTGCCCTGTAAATAAAGAGTGTATGCACAGCCTGAAGATCACGAGTGGAGTACAAGGGGAGTCTCCTCGCACTAACATCTCACTCTCCAGGGGATGGCAAAGTCTGCCCACAGTTCCGCTGCTGTAACCAAGGGGTCGAGATTTGTACAGGCTCTCAATAAATGCCAGACGTAAGAGCTAAGTTTATTCAATGCTAAATTGCATTTAAAAATGGTTCTGACTTATTGGATTATCCATGTTTTTGAAAATTGTCTTTAGGAGCTGGTTGGTTCATTTTTCAGCAGAAAATAAATTTTTGATGAAACATGCTTTTCTGAAGATTTTTCTCTGACAAAAATTAAAAGTGTAGACTGAAGCACTCTATCAGCATATCTCTATGGGCATTCAGCTGTACTTGCCAGCACGGCACAGCTCCTTGAGGGGGCTGGAGCCTGTCCCTCTGGGCTGGCCCCCATTTCTCCTGGATGACTTTGGCTGGGGATGGTCACAGCAGAGATGTGACTGCCGTACCCGAGCCATGTAGCCTGGGTAGAAAAGAGGCTGTGGCACATCAGGAACCATGCAGTTAAGTAGTTACAGCTTAACATTAAGCTGCCTGGCCATGGAAGATATCAATGATTTAATTTTTCATGCTGATTTGAGATTGAAAATTTCAGCATTAGACCATGTTCCACAATGGAACCTGAGGGCTATTTCTGTTCCATTTTATTCTGAAAGAATTAAAAGCCATCATTTTAGGCACTGGAAGAGATGGCTCAAATTCCCTAACTTGCGTCCTTAGTTCCCAAAGATTATAATTAAAATGAATGGTCAAAATCCATTATGCACTTATTCCTTGAAAATAAGCTTCCAGGTGAAAATATCTCTGAACTCATAGCGTTGATATATAGAATCATAGAATTGTTTAGGTTGGAAAAGACCTTTAAGATCATCATGTCCAACCATTAAACCATGTCCCTAAGCACCATATCTACCCATCTTTTAAACCCCTCCAGGGATGGGGACTCGACCACTTCCCTGGGCAGCCTGTTCCAGTGCTTGACAGCCTTTTTGGTGAAGAAATTTTTGCTAATATCTCATATAAACCTCCCCTGGTGCAACTTGAGGCCATTTGCTCTTGCCCAATTTCAGTTGGGCTATTAAGTCTGCCACCTTTTTTGGGGGAGAAGTTCTAATTCCTACGTGACCATTCTCAGGCGCTTCTGTTGTTTCTAACACATCAATAACCTTTGCGTCTTTGCTGCTGCATGGATCTCCATCCCTTGCCTCCATCAGTTCATACTCTGTTACAGCATATGATGGACTGATGTTTTTTCCTACTGAAAGTCTGACAATTCTGCAATTATGTTTTCTTATCAGGCTGACCTTCTGGAAAGCAATGACTGCAGTAACCCAAATTTTCATTAACCTTTCCTGTATTTTGATGAAGTCAGAACCAGGTTGTGCCTCTTATAACTGAATAATTTTGTCTCCTTACAATTGAATTAGAGACCTCTATCTTGATATTCAGCCACTACATTGTTTTCTAATATTTTTTTTCAGTCCAAGTTTCCCATTATCCTCAGTGCTGAAATCAGCTTTTCTTCTCAAGCTCAGATAATCCTTATGTACTCCCAGCTGGGAAAAGGGGGGAATCAGATGGCTGTGACAACTCTGGGAGCCTCCAAAGTGCCTCCAGCAGACCTAGGCTTGAGCACTTTTTGACTGCTATTGCTCTATACCAATACAGTAATGGAGAGCAAAAATATCAAAATCCCATATAATTTCCAGGAAGAATTTACCACATCTCTTTCTGTGATGTTACAATCCCAACCACCACTTGCAGAAACTCTGCATGTGGGACCAATATTATTATCCATCTTCCAGTTTGCTTGTATCTCTAGATTATTATCCATCTTTGAGTGTCTTGTATCTCTAGAGATAAGATGCTGTAGTCTGTTGTCTTGGGTTAACATGAAACAATGTTATTGCATATTTATGCACACAGCTTCCTATATATCAAAACTGCTTGTTTGATCAGAGATTAAAATACGGATACTGCCTTTTGTCTAACTATTTCACCAGTTTCTTTGTAGCTGTGTTCCATCAGATTAAATCTGCCTGCCTAGGAACATCACAGAATAACCTTCTGAAAAAGAGACAACACTGAAGTATTGTCTGCTTAACATAATGTTCACAATATTTCCCTGCTGAAATCTCCTACGTGGCTAATAAATATTTAATGAACAATGGTCTGGCTGGTGACAAGATATTAATAACTCCAGATAAGCTCTGTTGGACTTCAACTGCTGATGAGAACTGGAATTTGTCTTAGTTTATGACCAGGAAGATAATTCTATTTTCTTTTTGATGCATTTTGATATATTGCATATACTGGTAGGTTTTAGAAAAATAACATTAAAATTAATTTAAACAGCTATAAAATTTGATAAGATGGATTGATTTTAGGTTCTCTGTCTTCCTTTGTTGCTTGATCCTGAACTTCATCAGATACGTTGATGCCCCTTTTTTTTGACACCGCTATTATGCTTTACTACAATAATTTTTATTTCATTTTTCTCCAAACCTGTGACTCCCTCCCAAAGCAAAATCAAAATATTTTTATATATAATATCAAAATCAAAACAGCTGGGGTTTAGCTCCTGGCTGAGCTGGACTGATGGCAATGCACGGCCATGTAACTTAAGCAAGTAGAAGCAAATGGAAAGCGTACGTGGTTTACACTAGATCCTCAGTGGTCTGCGCTAAATACTTGTGAAAACCTGTCCTTTGCATCTTTTGGGTGAAATCCTTTGTGCTTTGGTGACAATAAGAGTTTTTGTGTCTTCTCTCAAGCAGGAATCCCACAATAAGAGAGCACTTCTATAGATCAGTGGGACTATGTAGAGAAATCTCACCATTTCTATGAAAATCCATGGTCATACAGATTCAGGCACAGGTTTATCTGTTTTTAAAGGCCGGATTATGACCATTAGTCTGATCCTTTCAGTAATCTGAGCTATAAACCTTAGCCAGCTCCTTGGATATCAGACATTTGTATTACAGTGACTGGGCAGCTGAAGGTTTTCCAACTTCCTTAGTAGGATCAATATTTGCAGTTTTTGCCATTACTTAAAACTGTATTTCTTTAAGAAACCAATGCAAGAAGAACAGTACAATGGATTTTGATAACAGTAAATGGTACTAAAACAGTGTTATTGCTAACTACTTGTGCTGCACCTTTTGTGGTTCACTTTGTTTAACAAGATTATCACTAATTTTATATCTTTATTTACTTGTTAAGGCCGTTTGTGTATAAATAAACCCTGTCGGGGGCCACCATACGAGAGGACAGATCTGGCATTTGTATTCCACCAGCTGTGACACGGATAGAAATGCTCACTGCTTGTCTAATGGTAATTCTTTAATTATACATCAGATACAACCTAAACTTTAGTTAAGATTGCACATAGAGTAAATCTTAGTGAAGGCAAATCAATATGACGTGCGTCAATTAGTGGGTTTTTAAGGATAAATACTAAATTGATAATGACTGTGAGAAATGGGATATTTAATTTATTACATAGTTCAGCATTTATTGTCATGCTGGAAATAGGGAGACATGGCTTACTCTAATCTGTAATTATGGTGAGTGGAGTTAGACGAAGGATGCTGTGTATAAGGAACCAGGCTTATTTCCATCTTGAGTTCATTTTACAGCAGTAGAAAATACATATCTTTTTTTTCTTAAATATTTTACATGTTTTAGGCTCCTCTCTTTTGAAGTTAAGCAGAGTCATGCACAGACCCACAAACCAGATGAAGTGAAGCCCTGCAGTCTCTCCTACCAAATGCGTTCTTGCGCCCAAGATGGACCAAGAACCTGATTTCTCTTAATGCTTCTTAAGTAGTGTTTGAAGAATTGTGGAGTCCTTAAAGAGTTGGGGATCTTGGGGGGTTTCAGCCCATTTTTCTCAGCCTCTGACAGCTCGTCTCGGCTCATCTCAGGAGTGTGTTCTTGCCCTTTGATTCAGGCATAGGTGCAGATGTGTTCAGCCAGAGGCTCAACTTCCTCTGTATTTAAGATGAAAAAGCAAAGGTAACTCCAGAGAGTTTAAAGTCAAGAAGCAACAGAAATAAATAAAACCTGTTTTGAATATACAAGGGTGACACAGAGATACCCTCTAGATATAGGTGTGCCACTTTTTAGTACTTCTCAGCTATCACATGCCTCTCTCTCTCTCAAAAAAAAGGCACTGTCAACGAGCTTCTGTATCTCTGCTCGCAGGGGTGATGAAACAGCACTCTCAGATTGGTCTGACCGAGAAATAATGTAGAATGAACGAACACCAAATCAGTTTGCAATGCACATCTTCCCACGGAAAATCACCAGCGCTCCTTTGCTAACTCAGCTTAAACTGTAGGTTTTAGGGACTGCATTGCTGGCTGCCAATTAGAAGTCAGACATTAGCTGATTAAACTGTTTCTGCTGTTCATGGTCTCTGGAAAGGAGCAGTTTCATGGGGTTGCTCTGTTTCTTTGTGTTTCCTTTCCAAGGAACACAAGGTGTATTCTTCCTTTCTTTTGCCTGTTTATCCATTTATATAATAGAAGCTACATGGTACTATGTTTAGGTGTAATTACAATAAAATACAGTCAAAATAAAATTCCAAGCATAATAGTATGTCTCCATCATATTTTCACTTTTACCTTGGTTTAAATTTCAAACCTGCCCACAGATATTCACTTTTCTTTCTGTTTCTCTGATTAATGATATTGTCTGATGAGCCTGCCTACAAGGTCCTGCAGAGCCGTGCCCCTAACAGGGGACATCGCTCCTGTTGATGAGCAGGAGCGGGGCCCAGGGCCCTTCCATGTGACAAAGGCTTCGTCTGAAACTTGTGCATGAATCTTTGGAAACACTCCCCTTTGGCTGATCTCTTTTCCCATTGCTATGCATGGCAAAAAGAAGGGAAAAAAAGAAAGGCTTATACTCCAAGATTTTAAATATCCCTCCTCTTCAACAATGGTCACTACCATGTCCATAGAAGAAATACCTCACAGCCAAAAGCAAACTGGAGGCTCTCACCCTCTTCTAGGAGGCAGCCAAGGAGGGATGCAGCTGGCGGTACTTGAACGAGCAGCCAGGTTGTAGCTGGTGGGCTGTAACACCCCTTGAAGAGCTGGGTTTGTAACAGGAACTGCTGAGAGGCCGTAAATGATCGAGGTACCTCCAGTTACTGCAACGATAACTGAAATCAACCGGGTGTCGACAGAACTTTTTCCTTTCCAGCCTGAAGGGATAACAAACTCAGTGATGATTAATCATGTTCTCTGCAGTTATATCTATGGTTTTATCCTATAAGAGATCAAAGCAGAGCTCGTGCTTTCACAGAAAGTGCCAAGTGGCACCTTATTTTCATAAGGGTTGTCTGGAAGATGTTTGTATTTAGATATGCAGAAGGAGTAAAGGCATAAATGTACAATGCCAAGAAATGAAATTCTCCAGTCATAAGTCCTTCAGAGGGAAGCCAAGTCATGCCATAAAACTGTTCATATTTCAAGATACTTTCTTTCCTTTTTTTCCACAGTAAAATAGAAACACAGCTTTGACTATAAATAATTTAACACACAAATTTTAGTAAGTATGTGAACATGACAATTTCATTTGATAAGTGACGATTTTTTCTTCTCTTTAGTTCTTTTTAATCCTTTTTAATAAATGCTGATATTGAAACAAAAACTGTAAATTTTTTTTCAAGTGTTTGGTCATGCTAGGAAAAAAATCTGAACCTCAGATCTTATTCCTGAAATTGTGAGTGGTCACCTGTTAGAGTATTTTAGCCAAGTGAAAACAAAATTATAGACAATACGCAGTTGTGTTACCACAGTTATGCTGAACTATAAGCAATCTCATATACATTGCGCTTTTAAATAAAATCAGACTTCTAGGTATAAAAATTTCCCAGGTGCAATCATATTGTATCAGGACACAGAAAAAAGCTGACGGACATTAAGTGGTTGTTACATTTTTCATCATTTAAACTGTATAATAATTTTAAAAGTGTGTAAATATATAGCTTTAGTATATAGCTATCATAAAACCTGGCTGTATATAAGCATGTGTAATACCTCTATGGTTAATTACAATTTTTGGCCATGCTCAAGAAAAAAATAAGGTCTTTTCTTAAATTGCTCCTGACTCTATGGTTCAAGTTTGGGAACACACAGATGCAAGGTTGTCTCCTTTTTGAAATGCACAGTTGTTGAATTTCTAGTTTATTTGTAATATTTTCACGGAAGAACATACTCCTGCCCTCTAAACCAGCACAGGAGCTATTTCTGCTTAGCAAATTCTGGTTGTCAGCCTTCTGGTGTAATAAATATTTTCTGTGTGTGAGTAGGGAGAAATGATTCTCCTGACAGAGAGACATTTTGCAGGGATTTCCTACAGCCTTATGCTTCCTATATTCTCCGTGCCCTCCCCCACCCCTCCCACTCCCCCAGGCCCCCTTCAGGTAACTAACACATTGTTCATGGTTTGATGAATAGGAATTGTAAAAGTGAGAAAACTTGTGGGTTGAGATAATGACAGTTCAATAGGTAAAGCAAAAGCCGTGTGTGCAAGCAAAGCAAAACAAGGAATTCATTCCCTGCTTGCCATGGGCAGGCGGGTGCTCAGCCATCCCCAGGACAGCCAGGCTCCATCATGCATAACGGTGACTTGGGAAGACAAATGCCATCACTCCGAACATCCCCCTTCCTTCTTCTCCCCCCAGCTTTATATGCTGAGCATGGCGTCATATGGTATGGAATAGCCCTTTGGTCAGTTGGGGTCAGCTGTCCTGGCTGCGTCCCCTCCCAGCTTCTTGTGCCCCCCAGCATCTTTGCTTGGTGGGGTGGGGTGAGAGGCAGAAAAGGCCTTGGCTCCGTGTAAGTTCTGCTCAGCAGTAACAACAACATCCCTGGGTTACCAACACTGTTTCCAGCACAAATCCAAACCAGCCCCATTGTAGCTGCTATGAAGAAAATTTAACTTTACCGCAGCCAAAACCAGTGCACGCATATTGTTAACAGCAAAATATAGCCCTGGAAGCCAGTTCAGGCTTCTCTTTCTAACTTCACTACCCTGTCCTCAGATTCACCACGTGAATAAAAAGAGCACTTAACGTAACATGCATGGACTTCATGATTATCCCTTAAAAATACAAAATGCTAGTAAGCGAGGGATTTTATGTCAGAATGTCTGATGTTATATTTTAAATGTGATCAGACCAGGAGAAGCGCTGGGATGCTTGGTTCAACCTTCCCAAAACAGAGATCTAACATTTGGGTCTGTTTTCTAGTCCAAATAACAACCCATCCACCTTCCCAAGTGGTCTCAATATTTAACTTTGAGTTTAGATGCTTGAGTTTAGATGTCCCAGCCCCATTGCTCTTTCCAGGATCCTGTGCAAGTCAAACCGTGCTGTGACCACCCTCCTGGTGGGACTCAATGGCCTAATTTCAAGAAATGTTCCCAAGTTCATCTGTAGTACCTGTAACAGAGGGTTTGCTGGAGGGCAGCAATAAATTGCAGATTTTCATTCCTTGGCAGGAGTTGGCAATGTCTTTTCCAATGGTTTAGAGAACTGTGGGGGAAAAGTAAGCAATATTAACATGGGTTTGGATTTGCTGCTTTGAGTCTTGGCAAAAAAAAAAATGCTCCTGAGCACTGTTGATTTATTTTGTTACTTCAATACAGCATCAAATAGTGATTTCCTATATCCTTATGATTATAAATATTTTCCAAAAACTGAATAATCAATGATGTTTGGCATACAGCGTGAAAGCACAGCCTGTGTTGTTGCTGGACGAGTCTTTAAGTGGGTAATGCACAAGGAAAAAAAAAAGTTTGTTTTAGCATTAGGGCTCTGCAAAATGCAATGATTATACAAAAGTGGCCTTTACTGCTGATACTTCGTTGTTTTAGCATTAGGGCTCTGCAAAATGCAATTATACAAAAGTGGCCTTTACTGCTGATACTTCCTATAAGAAACATCAAATTTAGTGAAGCTCTTTGGAGTTCAGTGGCCATCTTGTACACTGGCTCAGTATTGGGTAAGTACCTTCGAAAAGATGACTGATCTAGATGCAAAGACTAAAGGATAACTAATCTGGAAGCAAAGGAGTCTAATAATTTAAGGCAGATACGTCAAAGCTTATCTTCAATAAAAGCTCAGTATGGAGACAGAAGCTGAGGACAGGAACTTGGTTGGCTTTTGCTGGTCTGGGATGTGGAAAGGCAGCTCTGTTTCTTAGATGCTGTGCTGCCAGGAAGGTTTCTGACCTATTCCAGAGAGGAGAATAGGTCAGTTAACTCTTACACAGTCCCAAAGAAAGAAAAATGCTCATAAAAAAAAAAAAAAAGAAGGAAAAAAAGATATTAGATCACTACCAGGACATAAGAAGTCCTCCCTGCCTTATCCCCACTCGCTGCTAAAAAAAAAAAATCACCCCAAACTAAGAAAAAGAACTGTTCCAGGTAAGCTCACAACTGGTGAGATCTGCCTTGGTGAATCCAGAATCCTTCTGAGTTTCTGGATGAGTGTGAAATCTGTTTTCACTTTTGCAAAGTGTTTGTAGAGCCAGAGCAAGCCACCGTGGCCAGGGGAGCCCTTTCACACCTGGATTGTCCCATCGCACCTCATGTGGCTGTGACCTTCCTCCCCCAGTGCTGCCCACAGTTGTTCTGAAACTATGTCCTCTTAGTCATCATCTTTTAATCCAGTCTTAATGATCATCTTCTCTCCCTCTCAACATTTCCTTCAAGTTCAGTATTTAAAGAGCTCTCATGGTTTCTATTGGAAAGAGCCTGAACTGCATAAAAACAGAGCATGCCTGAAAAAGCTACATATTCAGGGACTTCAACAAGCTTCAGCACGTCTTTTTACTCTCCGAACAAAAGGAGAGCCCCAGTACTCACTTTCGTGCCTACTTCTGTGAAGAGCCCACAAAGCATATATAATGCAAATCACCGTAAGACTCTGAAGCATAATAGCAGAACGGAAAATATTACTGAAAACTTTGTAAAGGCTGCATTGCTTTCTGGAAATGGGAGGGGACCACGCTTTCTATATTCTTTTAGCACTATACATCAGATGTTTTAGCAACCATAACTGGTATTTGAAAAAAACACAAAGAAAACCCCCAAAAATAACAACTTTAACCCTTTTGCAGAAGAAATCCTGGCTCTACCTGAAGTCAGAGGATGTTTTTACTGATTGTAAACTTTTCTTTAGCCACTGGGCTGGCATGTAATGTGTCTGGGAAGCTGAAATGCTCTCCATGCCTAATGTCAGGCAATTCCCAATACCTTGCAAAACTGGGGTACCTGTGGTTGGCTTTTTCCCAACACACTTGTAAAGACAAAGACAGAGTTTCCCAGGACACGTGGCTCCAGGCTCCATTCTGTGATGATGGTCTCATAACATTTCTCTTCGGTTGCAAGTAACAGTGGCCGCCTTTGAATACGGTGGTCCCATATTGACTGTCACAGTGCAGGATGGCTACAGTGGTGACAAAGAACGAGGAAAAGAGAAAGATTTCTGCATCTCATATTCCACAGGTATAATGTTTTGTCAAAAAACTTTCACTTTTAGAAACAAAATACCTGATAAGTATGGTTATCAAAATATCCTCCAGGTTTTGCTTTTGTTTTTTCCCCTAAAAGTGTTTTTGCCTCCGTATGTCTCTTTTTAATGAAAAGTAACAAACAGCTGTTGCAATGTAATGCCATCCCAAACCACTGCTTTCATGCTTCAGTGTGTACAAGCATACGGATATCTTTAATGGAATAAAAAGTATTCTTACGAAATGTACTCTCAGGCCTTGGTTAAGAGAAAATCTAAAATTACGTCCATATTTCAACAAGAAAAAATAACTTTTTTTATTCTTATCTTCAAGACATTTTTTCCTAATGCCATAAGAACTTGTCTTTTACTTTTTTCCATAAAGTAACAGGCTTCTGAAGCCATGTATATGCTCAAATAAACCCAAATAATCATAAAGTTGCTTATTATCTTGGTGTCTATAAGGGAAGAGTTCAATCTTTCCCCAATATCAGTACACTTCAAGTCATGTGGGAGGGTTTTGAGGGTCTCTGTCCTCCTCGATGTGGACCTCACAACACCTCAGGCTGGCCCCACAGGCTGATGCCCTCTGTTAGGACCAAGTCATACACTCCTGATCGGTGAGTGTGGTAGGAAAAAGGCATCTGTATGTGTGCAGGAAAATGACCTGATTTGCAAAAGTTTATGTATTGTAAAGGGAGAAACAGGAAGGATCTGTGTGAAGAGTGGGACCGCTGAGTGCCCTATGAGGAAGAATTTGAAGCTGTGCGAATTCCCACATTGCTGGTTTTGATAATCTCACTATGGAAAGATTTCTTTTCCTTGAAGTAGTAATAATTTTCTTTGGAAGTGTAATTGTGGCAAAAAAGTAAACAAAATATCAGCATTTTTAAATTGTCATAGAATCATAGAATGGTTTGGGTTGGAAGGGACCTTAAAAATCATTTACTTCCAACCCCACTGCCATGGCCAGGAACACCTTCCATTAGACCAGGTTGCTCAAACCCCCATCCAACCTGGCCTTGAACACTTCCAGGGATGGGGCATCCACAACTTCTCTGGGCAACCTGTTCCACCCTCATAGTGAAGAATTTCTTCCTTATGTCTAATCTAAATCTATCCTCTTTCAGTATAAAGCCATTACCCCTTGTCCTGTCACTACAGGCCCTTGTAAAAAGTCCTTCTACAGCTTTCTTGTAGGCCCCCGTCAGGTACTGGAAGGCTGCTATAAGGTCTTCCTGGAGCCTTCTCTTCTCCAGCTGAACAACCCCACCTCCCCCGAGCTTTTACTCATAGGAGAGGTGCTCCAGCCCTCGGATCATCTTCGTGGCCCTCCTCTGGGCTCGTTCCAACAGGTCCATGTCCTTCTTATGTTGGGGCCCCCAGAGCTGAATGCAGTACTCCAGGCAGGGTCTCACTAGAGCGGAGCAGAGGGGAGGAATCACCTCCCTCGACCTGCTGGTCACGCTTCTTTTGATGCAGCCCAGGATATGGTTGGCCTTCTGGGCTGCCAGTGCACATTGCCAGCTCATGTCCAGCTTTTCATCAACCAACACCCCCAAGTCCTTCTCCTCAGGGTTGCTCTCAATCCATTCTCTGCCCAACCTGTATTTGTGCTTGGGAGTGCCCTGGCCCATGCACAGGACCTTGCACGTGGCCTTGTTAAACTTCCTGAGATTTGCATGGGCCCTACCTCTCAAGCCTGTCAGGGTCCTTCTGGATGGTGTCCCATCCCTTCAGTGTGTCAACTGCACCACTCAGCTTGGTGTTGTCAGCAAACTCGCTGAGGGTGCACTCAGTCCCACTGCCCATGTTGTAGACAAAGATGTCAAACAGTGCCAGTCCCAGTACTGACCCCTGAGGAACGCCACTCGTCACTGGTCCCCACTTGGACATTGAACACAAATGCTCTGATTAACCTAATCATGCTTTTTTCCCCTGCATATTTAATTAATGATTTTTCTGAGATGATGATTATTTTGTCCAAATTCATGATCAGGAAAGTGAACAGTTTCCCAAAACAGAAAAACAAATCACGCAGCTCTGAGAAATCCCCCAGGCAGGAGTGGGGAATGGAAGTGCTGATAGATTTGTTTTCATTACGTACCTGAATGCATTACAATAATTATGTCCGTTCTGAGCTTTTCCCATCTGCAGCCCAGCCCTATAGCAATTTGATTAGAAAAAAAAAAAAAAAAAACAACCCTGAAGGGAACAGGCTGGAAATATGAAGACAAGGGACACTGAGCTTCACAAGAGCAAGGAAATGATGAAGCAGGTTTCTCATTATTCAGCAATGGGTTTAATTCAGAGCGCTTGCACAGAAACAAAAGCATGCACTTGACAATGATTTGTATGATTTCTGCACGACCATATTCTGGGCAGGAAACCAACTTTTGCTAAAAATGTTTCTTTAAGTGGAACTGACTGGAAACGTTCACATAATGCAAACAGTAACATCTGCATGACTTTTTTTTTTTTTTTCCTTTTAAGGATAGAGGCAACTTTAAAATAAAATAAAACTATAACAGTTTAAGACTCATCCCCACTGCAAATATAATCGTATCAAGTGACTGTCAGCAAACTGCATCTGCTGCAAGATGCTGGTTTTGAAAAAGTCTAAAATTATCATTTTCCTACAGAAGTACCTCTATGGGGAAGTCTGAGACCCTTCAATTTGCTCTGTATTTCCCAGCTGCTAAGCAAGCACCCAGGCAATAATACTTTACAGTCTACTAGCAAGAGCAAGATCCCCATCTCTGTTATGCTAAGGCAATTCAAGGTAACTTCTGCTGCTTTCTGTGGTGTTACTTCAGTTCACCACCGCGTAATGGGAAGCAGAATTTGACCCCGAATTAGCTCAAATTCATCTGGTACTAATGTTGCTGATTACAACTCACTGTGATGATTTAGACAATAAAATGCAACTCATTGGTAATCAGTTAACATTAATGCAAGCAAAACTGCGAATTAATGTAGGAGAAGAAAGGCTCTGCATTTTCAGCTGCTTTCAATTTTGGCCTAATTAAATTTCTTTAATGCAGTCAGAAGTTAAAGGGAAGCCTAATAATTAGTCCTTGAGGTGGAGGGAGATTTGGTGCAAAGGCAGGAAGGGTTCATGCTGAGCTCTGTGTTTCCAGATTCAACTGTGAGTTGGTATTTTATGGTTGAAAAATGGCGGTGATATGGAGGGTGTAGGATTCATTTCACTTTAGTACAAATAACAGCTTTTGGTCTGGCATAGAGAAGGTAAGCTGTAACAATTTTTTTAGTACTTCTGGAATATGATATGAAAAACTTTGTTAATGTGCTTATTTTATGAGTACTTTTCAAAGTGACACTGTATTGTGTTCCTGGAGCAGGCAAAGAAGCACTGATTTAAATGTGTATGGATAAAACTATTAATTTAAGTGTGTCATCTTTAAATGTAATTCTTCTACAATGCAGGCTATCCAATGCCATCTTTGTAACAGTATGAAATAGAACACTCTAATCTTTATTTCTTAGATCTGTTATATTATTAATACAAGCATTCTGCTCAGATATAATGACCTTCATGGTCAGGTCACAAAACTGGGCTGTTACTCTGGACCTCCCTTAAAGTACCTGGAACCTTTTTTGAAAAAAAACTTATTTATTTTTTATGACATAGGTGTTCCTTGGAATCACAAAATGTGGTTGAGTGTAGTTAATCATCTGCAATCTACTGTCTTTAATTAAAATACAATTGTAAACAAATCTTAAATGTTAACTTTCAGTTTTGAGTTCAGTTATTGACCTTTACAGACTAACCAATGTGGGAAGCCAACCGGGAAATGTCTCTTGGATTTGCTAGTTATCAGTAATACTCTGCATAATTCCCATGGAAAATGTAGGGTATCCTAATGCATGGTCCTCATTTTTATTATAACAAAAAAGGCCTCAAATTTAGATAATATTCACAAGGCTCAGTTAAACTAAAGAATGTGGGTATTGCCCTTCCAATATATAATCTCAAAGCATTTAGATGTCTGACTCATCTCTTCCATCTGCTGTTTAATACTTTGTGTTTTTTAAAGTACAGTAGTCTCTTCCTGTATTTCTTTCTCTGATATAACCTCTTACATTTTTATTATATTTTAATAATAATTTTTTAAATCAACAAATTCTGGAGTATTGCAGTAATAACTCTAATGAATGGGTGGTAGAAACTTTTTTTTCCCTCTCCTCTTTCTCATTCAGTTATTTCCATTCCATTACTACTATAACTGGTAGGTCTTACAAAAATGCTGTAGTTAGTCACTGAACTAGTAATAAATTGTTTCATTTAGCACTTGAAGAGATGGTGAGGTTGGAGTAGGTTCTGCAAACTCTGAGACTGTTTATCCACGGTAATTTTCAGGAGTGGTGTGTAATGTCTGACAGCAATGCACAGCAGATCAGAAACACCCCAAGCATTCAACAAAGTTCTTCCCTAGATGACTGTGTCAGCTCATGAATGTTTAAAAGATTTAAAAAATAAATTTAAAAAACAAAACAAAAAACCCCTGTTGGACTCCTACTAATCTCTTAGATATTGGTTATGTTAAGAACCACCAGAGAAAAGTGTAAATAGTCTGGAAATCCAGATGGTGCTGAAGCTAAACACAAAATTGGCGTGTGGTTGGAGAGTGAATGTATTCATTGGGAAGAAGGCTGAAGCAACTTTTTAAAGGTACTGGTTGCCATTTCAAATGGCAATGTTGCCTTCACGGCAGTTCTACCTAGCTGCGGGACTGCCCAGCCCCAGCTTGAGGATGGGTGAAAAGCAAAGCCTTTGCAAGTGGCCTGGTTTTTAAAGCACAGCAGAAGCCTATAGCGACTGGGTATGGTCGCTGTGGGATAGGGTGCTGCCCGGATCGGGGTGAGGCCTGTGAAGAGCAGGTATTGTGGTTTCACTCAAGTGCAGCAGAAACCACATGGACCTCAAAGTTTTCTGGAAATAATAGGTCTTCCTGACAACCCTTTGGAAAATAAATACGAACATGAAGGGTATCTGCTTCTTTTCTGGGTAGAGAAAATGGAGTGAGAGGGGAGTAGCAGTGTCCACGCCTTGGAGATGGCTAAGAGCTGTTAGTCTCCTTTTCTACTGCTTCTAGTAAGTCTTAGCCCAGTAAGAAAAAAAGACATGAAGTCTGCATAGGATGGATTACTTGGATGATATCAATTAATATCTGAATTTAGCAGTGTAGTATTTCACAGGACACAAATGTAAACAAATTACTTTCTTTATGGATAAGGGTGTCACAAGAGAGTGCCCCTATATAATACTCATTCATAAGGCATGTTACTCTGCCCAGTATAAGGCTATAACTGTTAAACAGTATTACTTACAATTATTTATGTTATATCTGAGCATTTCTTGTGTGTGTGTATCTTTGATGTGTATGTGTGAACGAGGAAAAAGTGAAGACACTTGTGGCGAAACTTAAAGTATGTGTCCCCTGTCAGTAAGATGCTCTCCAGGTAATGCATAATGAGATATCTGAATCTTTTGAATTAATAAATGCTCTTGAAGCAGCCCTTATATAATGACAGAGATAGCTCTCAAGATATCGGAGAGGGAAGATTGATGGCATATGCAGATGCTTATGCCATTAAAAAGACCTTCAGAAAGAAACAAGTAGGATTGCTAAAAGTGTTGTTTTAAATTAATGCCTGACTTTGAAAGCAAATTGATGCCCCCCAAGATAATTGAAAAAGTTAGAAAACAATCAAGGAAGAACAAATTGAGACTGTGAGGGACAAAACCCCCAGATAAAGGAAGTCTTTAAATTCTGCTTCCTGAGATCTGAGACCTTTCTCCTACCTGAGGCTGTTTTGTTTGTTGGTTTTTTATCTTTTTTTTTTTTTTTTTTCTCCAGTGTGAGTCTTGTCTTTGACATGGGTAGGACTTAAATTAAGCTCCCAGAATGAGCTTTACATAGGGAGGAGGGTTGCAATAGCTTCCCTAGGTACCTACAACAGACGCATTATTTATTACAACACAAGTGATACAACGGCATGAAAGGGATAACAATGAATAAAGCTGTGGCCCTTGTTTGGGCTGACTTTGGGGTGTCAGGGCTTGATCTGTCCTCCTGGACCAGCCACCTTGACATGATGCCCGCCTCCCACCCCACCCTGGCTCCTTCCAATCCTTCTGGCTGTCAGAGCTGTGCTCTGCCAAGCCACAGCCATCACTTTACCCTGCTTCATTTTAAAACCAGATTGTTGATTCTAAATCAGATGGCTTTGTCTGAACAGATAAACCATCCCATCGAGCAACTTTTAAAGTAATTGGGCCTGCTTACTGCTTACACTGTGGTTTCATGATTCTTCTAACAGTACAATATGTCAATGTGATGGTATTGGCTCTTCAGTTAGTTTTGTAATTAATGATTTATGACTTACATTCTTGTGTTTGTAAACCTGAAATTTTCCAGTGAGCATGTAATATTGGGGCAGATTAGACAGAAGTCTAATATCAAGCTGATATTGGGGAGGGGGGAACCCCCAACCCTTCTCTGTGGCCTTGAAATTTGGCTCTAGTTTAATAAAGCTGTTTATAGTTTAGTATGTCACAAATAGTTTAATATGTCAGTGATAGCTGTGGTGCGATTAGTTTCACACTGATATTTTATGACAATAACAATTCCATTTAATTTTTCTGTGTCAATACAAGCTCTCATTATGATCAAAATTTATTTTTGGGCAAGTATTTTCATGCAATAATAATTCATGGGATGAATTCATAAACTATTATATCATAGCTGCTGATAATCTTTATGGAATCAAATATTATTTGCTTGCCCATATGGCATTTAAATAAATGCACTGCTACTAAAATGCCAGGTTACTTCAGTAGGAAGTGAAGGCGAGTAACGTAAGGGGCTGGTACAATGCTCTGCTGCTAATGCTGTCCATTCCTCCTGTGCTAGACCTTCCATGATAACTGGCCATGAATTCTTTCCACTTCTTGAATTCCCATCTTTTGTTGCTTTTGTGGGCCAAAAGCATTTGCCAGTCCAAAGCTGAGATGTGTTCTGTGTCCCCAGAGCTGAGGGCTGTGCTGAAAACCCTGCCTGGCTCTGCAGGTGCCCCTTGCTTTCCTGATGGCAGCTTCAAGACTGTAGGTGTCCTCTGTTTTCTGTTTCTGCAAGGGGAAATAACTTCCTTGGTTCAGGCTGGGATCTGTGGGCATCAGACTATTTCCTGAAAGTCTGAGCATTAGCTGAGGCTGGGCTCAATGGAAAAGGAGGAATATCTTCATTTATACTCTAAAATTATAGCAGATTTAGCTTCCACACTTAAAAAACCTAAACCAAACCCATGAACAAAAAAGAGAGCATGGAAGCTTTAACCTAGACTTAAGCAGTGGTTAAAACCCTAGTGTGGTTTTATAGATTTATGATGGGAGAAACAACCAGCTGCACCAAGAATGCCCCTCCACGGGGTAGCTGGGAGCATGCTGGAGGCATTAAGGTAAGCTTAAGCTCAGGAGGTTTAAGATAATGTCTTGAGAAATGTGGCAAGGGACCTGTAACGAGAGCTGCTGAGTAATATGCACAATAATGGTATGAACTATTTGTGTACTTATTTTTAAATGCATTTCTTACATCAACCCCAACACCTTCAGGGAATAATTTCATTCCCTACTTAATTTCAGATGTTTCAAATGCTTTAAGGTTGTTATAAATTATGTATGGCACTAAAAGTTACAGTTTCTATTCTTTGCTGGATACAGATTTCATTTTAAATTAAGCATGCTGTAGATCCACAGTTCACCAGGACATCAGCTTGTTTCATTTGCACGATTCTTGTCTCAGTATCTGCAATCAGTGGCTCTGAAAGGTGTGAAATGTTTTATGTTTCACTGCAGGGTAATCTACATGTTAAACAGCTCATTGTGAAATTCTGTTCATTTGGGAGAAATTCAGAAAGCTTAAAGTATGGAGGCACAAAGTCGTGTATCTTGGCTTTCACATATGCTATTTTCATGAGTCATTTGCTGCTTTTCTGTAGCTGGTGTTAATATTATTAATGCCTATATTCTAATTAAAGCCCCAGATTCTGAACTTCCTGGGGATTTATACATGATAATTCCACTGTCTTTTGATGAACATAGGGTAATTGTAATTTGTACCCGTATGGCAAAGCTCACTCAAATAAATTTGACTTGCTGTCAAGGTATGTAAACTGAAAATTTGTTGTTTACAGACTGTCTTCAAGGGCTTTGTTTTTCTTTTAAAAACTTTTTTTTTTTTACATATGATGTGAGGAAAATTAAATCAGTATGGGTTTCTCATGTGTGAATCAAAACATGCTCCATTACTTGGATAAAAAGAGCTTATATCCACTTTTCCCATTACCTACAGATTACAGAAACTTTTCGGACATCCCAAAAGGAGCATTCAGCTCTGTGTTAGCTATATCATTGCTAAAATAGCTATCAAGACAATCTGCTAAGGTCTGTAAGTCAGACAGTTTTGAGGCTGGGTGTTCCCACCTTACTCGCTTGCAAGTGAGTGTAAATAGGTCCATGCCACAGGAGGGCTTGGCTTGGAGCAGATCCCCTTGAAGGGCTGGAGATGTGAAATGCTTCCTGGTTGTACCTTAACTGATGTTATAAGCCATTAGCTTATACTTTATATTTGGGATAACAGTAGCACTTTATGGGTTAAAAAAGAAGTAATGCACACACATACACCCAAAAGAATAGGTATTTCAAATGTGAAGTGGTATCAAAGGCTGAAAAAAACCCCCCATATCTTAATAGCTGCAATAAATACTCCTACTGATAAAGCAATAAGTAAAATTATGCTGAGTGAAGTCATGGTAATTTCTTAAATCCTGCTTATTATTTTGATGAGACTAACTTGGGCAAGTTGAGCCAGTGGAGAGTTTGCACTATTGAGATTTCATTAAAAACTACTGCAAGGATAATACAAGTAATCATCATTAACAATCACTGTGCTGTTATGTCATAAAAATGTTTTGTTTTTAATGTCTCCTGCTTCAGTCACAGTTGTAGTAGGGATAGTTGATATCATTTAATAACACAAAAATATGGTTGGCTTGCATGGTCGGAACTGAAGGGTTTAGCAGCTGCAGTAGATGATCTGAATAGCCTTACTGCAGGTAGGCTTGGGTAGTTTGACTAATTAGAAACAGGTGGAGTATTTGAACACTGAGGGCAATAAGAGATATGGTCTTTCAGGATTTGACAGTTAATGATCGTAAGAAGATCATTTGCAGCAGCTGGTAATTAAAGATGGGATCTCTATGAGCAGAAAATTATGTGTTTGGGGATGAAAAAGGGTTTTCATTTTTAACCAGTGCAAAGCATCTTGTCAACTGGAGATTTACCTTTTCATTTTAAAAAAGGTTTGGAGGGAGAAATAGATCTATCACTTAGAAACTCTGCCTTCAAGGTGACCTTATCTGCCTATTGCAAATGTATCCATGACTGGATGGCTCAGCGTTGTCCTTGCACACCCAACCTTACTGCTCCAGGTTTCTAGCTCAGGTCTTGGCACCGGATAGAAATTAATGCAGTATCTGCGGGCATTCAGTGACCTGTGTGACAGCATCATATTTTGTCACTTTTCCCCAGCAATGTCCTGACAGAAATCTTCAAAACAAATAGTGCAGAATTGTAAGTGAGATTCCTCTGGTCTCATTGCTCCTTCCCAGGGTCTGTCCCTGGATCATGGCTACCATGGTCAATCCCCCATCCCCATCCTTCAGCGACTGTGCTAGAAACCGTACAGTTTCAGAAAGGGACCTGGTACAGGGGTGGGGTGTAACCTTATTACTGCCGATGGCATTTAAGCTCATGTTTACAAGATGTCCTAATTCAAGCAATTATAAGAGTATGATTTTTTTCTTTCTTTCAATCATACTCCAGGATAATAAATTTTAGGAAGTCGAAGCACAAGTTTGTAATGGGACACAATCAGCTGGGTTCTGGGTGAATTTGCCTGAACCTTTCCTTTTAAGTGAGTGAACCAGGTGTCTATAAAAAGAACTTGGCCTTCATAATAGCCAATGTTAATTAGCACTCATGACAAAAAATTTTCCAACTTGGGCTTGTTGTTAATTGAAATGTTACTGTGAGAGATGAGCATTCAAATCACGTCTGAACTATTTAGTTGATTATTTTAGCTGTATGTTTGCTCAGTGTAAGACAAATAAAGTATGGAGTTCTCAACAAGCTGTAATCTTTTGCCTGTCTTTTACTTTTTTTGTGGTTTAAATCACAAAAACTGAAGCTGAGAATACAGTTTGTCCAACTTGAGTGTAAGGAAGGTCCTTTCCAAAAGGAACTGGACTTGTTCTAATTATTCCTTGTTTTATGGGGACAATCAAAGGTGGTGTGGAGGGTCACCACGTGGAGGTCTGTGCTGAGCCACTCCATACAGTGATGCTATGGAAACCTGAATGTCTGAGTAACACCAAAAGGGGGTAAAAATAACTAGCATGCAGTGGGATTTTTCCAAAATGAAAAAACCTTGTTGATTATCTTTAAAATTCAAAATCTTATTATTATAAAATTATCTACTTGGGAAATCTGCCAGTTTAACTTGGGACTTAATACTGCTGCCTGAGCTGTGCTGAAAATGTGTGAGCCAGGCTACTGAACTACAGCCATCTCAAAACAAAGCATGGTGCTTCAAGCAGGGGGCAGCTGAAGCTTCTTCCATATAGTAAACTACCCTCTTCTTTTCTTAAAATAACTAACACCTGCTATGAGTGGAGCCCTGCACAAAAAAACCATTGCTACAATAGCTACATATCTGCTCTGATAATGTTCAGTATTTCATATATGTTAAGTACTGTGATGTTGTAGTTTGTTCATATAAAAAGAAATGGAGCTCACGGAAGGAGAAACTATTTAGAGAAGTAATTAATTTTTATTTGCATATAGAGACTTGCAATGAGTACAGGTATAGCTGATTTGCAGTGAGTTGATATGGAGGAATGTGGAGCAGTTTTAGCTGATGATGCAAGCACAAGGTCTCCTATTTGATATGGTTTCAAATAACCCATTGGAAATTGGGAGTCCTATGCAAAGTATCAACAGACCACTAGGTATGTGGGCACTCCCAAGAGCTGCTCTTGTAAACTGAAGAAGTGTTCACACAGTTTTTGAAGGTTGAGAAAGAACCATGTGCTCACTTCAGCTGTGATGTCATTACATAGCTGGTATGTGAGTACACCTGTGAATTTATAAAAAAGTCCTGGCTTTGTATTTTCCTGACAGAAAATAAAATTTTATACTATCTGAAATACAGTACCTGAAAGAGTTTTATTAGCTCTTTAAAAATGGAGGGGAATATAACAGTATTCTTTCTCCTTAGATTCCTCCATTATGAAATGTTAGAATGAGCTCACTACAAAATAGCGGCAAATACTCTCCTTGCAAAAGTCAGCTTGAAACATTTTCAATGTCTTCATCAGCCTAGGTAAACCAGCAGCCAGAATGAATTACAGCATCACATTGGCTCCATTAAGGTGAAATCTTGTTTTGTAACTGCCAATGAAGTTCTGTGACTTTTAGAAGAGAGAGAGAGAACCTTGGTCAGTGGAGAGTCTCTCTGGGTGGAAAAAAACCCCTTCCTGCCCCTTTTTTTTTTCCTGGCAATCCTGCACTCCCAGGAGCTCCAGTGCAGGGGCAAACTAAGTTGCTGTGTGCAAATGCTGAAGCAGTAGTCCCCTGGTAAGAAAAGTGGCTGCTGTACTGCTCTTTCTGAAGCCATTAGATGGTCCTAAGTATTTTCAAAGCTTTAAAAATACATGTCTAGGAAACGGTGAAAAGCTGGAAGATCCAACAGCTCTGGTTATCTATAAATACTTAATAGGACAAGATATGATCTTCCTGGTTGGTCCTTGTTAAGGCTGTAAACAACATTTTCTGACCCATGACTTGCCACTAGCTGGTAATATTATTGTGTATTCTAGATTAATGAGTCCTCTTATATCATTTAAATAAACGGATGCTGTCTGCTAACATAGCTAAGAGCATTTGTTAGTTGTAAATGATTTAGAAGACATTCTTTATGGAATAGTTATTCTGAATGTGCTTGTGGTTTGGAAATATTCATGTCAATAAAGACCAGCAAGGGGAGCAGCTCTAATGGAAGAAAAATGAAGGAAATATAATTAGCATTTAATGATTTATTAATGGTTCATAAATATATAAACAAGATCATTATACGAATATCAACAGTTCTAGGCAGTTAAAGGCAGAAAACTGCCAGCACTATGTATTTGGATTAATGATGAAAGCTCCCGCACCCACCTCTGAGTGCTTGGAGCCGCAGTGTTCCCAGCACCCTAGGGGATCACAGGGCTGGGACTGAGGAGTGGAAACTCCCCGAGATGTTTCACTGCTCCATGGCACGGTGCCTCCTGCAGCCCAGCCATGGTGGGCAGCCTCGGGGCAGCAGATGAGAGCTCTGGGTCCCTTGGGCTCTCCTGGTGACTGCACACCTCCTCCATCTTGCTGTGTTTTCTGCTCACCTGGCCTCTCTCCCTGTGGGTAGTATGAGCAGCGCTGGTAGCACTCATAGAAAGATGGGGTAATCCCTTCTGCTTCTCAAACCCTTGCCCTGTGGGTGTTTAAAGGGGAGGCTGAGTGCTCCGGAAGGTCAGAACCTGTTGTCAGCTAAGGAGAAAGGTTGATCCAGATAGCTCCCTCTGTGCCAAAGCTGTTCATTCCTGAATTACATAGTGCAAGAGATGAGGCTGTCCACTGTCCACCAGACTGCAGAGGGAAGCAAAGATTTGGTTTTAAATGTGATTTATTTTAAATTTTTTCTGTCTGATCCAGCTTGGGATTTTACAATGCCATGAGGACAGAAAGCTCTTTCTTGTAAACTATTGCAGATGATCAATGTGTCCTCATTACGTTAAGACAGAGGCAAGAACATTTAGGCAGCTGCCTGTCTGCCTGGGGATTTGCTTCCTAAAATGGAAATACCATTTTTTTGATTGTTACTTGGATAATTTCACAGCACTGAAAATTCCTCCAAGACCAACTAAACAGTCTGAAAACTAACTTTGAGTTAATTAAGCATCTAAAAGATATCCCAGTCACAGAGAAATATACTTCTTTGGGCATTAAAAATACTCTGCATTAT
>NW_009258951.1:4862920-4863218 GCF_000687185.1 Egretta garzetta
TTGGACAGCATCAGGTGACCAAGCCATCTCTGGTGAATCAAATAAAACATGACCAATTATAAAGTGTAGGTTGTTTAATGAGGTAAAATTTCCATCTTCTAGAAGGTGCTTCTTAGAGGCCCCCAGCTGACAGTGTGATGCGGTTTGGGATGACTCAGATGCTCTGAGTCACTACGTGATATTTGACCCATCAAACAATGCAATAAACGCATACAGGATTAAATGCCCAGATGTTCCCATCAGATCATCACTCCTTCCTTCACGACCTTCCCTTAAAACAGCATGTTTCTCTCTGGAC
>NW_009258951.1:4863282-4890650 GCF_000687185.1 Egretta garzetta
AAAGCTGTCTGTAGGATATGGTTGGTAAAGAGAAGTTTTGTGATGTCTTGGCTTGTTGGCATAATTATTATACTTGGCATACGTCTGCTGCTTGTTTTCTGGAGAACGCATGCATTTCACCAAATGGTAGCTGTTATGTGTTAATTTGCTGGCAGAGTTAAGCGTGGTACATGCTGCTCTATCTTGTGAGTACAGAGTTTTTATTACATTTATTATTACATTTATTCAGCTCGCACTCTGGCCACCTTCTTCCCTAATAAACAATGCAATTGGTGTAAATGCGTTCAGTCGGATGTAAAGGGGCAGGAGAGCCAGAGGGGATGCAAAGAGCAAGTGGGTGAACCACTCAGCAATTATTGTGAGCGGCTCCGGACGCTGTTAGTTGAAGATGCCCAAACAAAGCTTGGATGTCATAACAATTTCCAGGGTCTGAGTGGAAAATATGGTTTTTCTCAGTTTGACCATAGCAGAGAGCAGCCACATCCAGGTTGCCAACCGCCTCAACAACCCTTTCTGAGTAGTTTGAATGGTTAATCTACCCAGTTTGTTCTTCCCCTTAGCGCATAACAGAAATGCAGATGAACCCAAACTGAATGGGTTTTGGCGCTCTGGTGTTGAGATTGATGTCTGTTACTCCATCTATGTGAAGAGAAGTAAATATGGACAGCAGGGACGCTGTTTGGTTTGTGATTAATAGGTGGAGAATAACTATCAATGTGTCACTACACTGAATTTAAATTGCATGCTATCCAGCCTATGTTGCAGCCTACAAGCAAGGCTGACTTAAACATTTTATTATTGTCATAAATTTTTACAACTAATAGCTAGCGGTATGTAAGTCAGCAGCTGCTGTTGGGGAGGAAAAACCTGTGAGATAATTTCCTTTCAATACTGACTTTGATTTTGGTTTTTTGAAAATATATTGCATATATATTTGGTCAAAATTCATGAGACAACTGTTGCGTTTTTTTGGCAATACTCTTGATTTGATCTGATCCACGTTTCCAGGCAAACAAGACTGTTGAAAAAGTTAACATTGCTCTGTTTAATGAAAATCCAGCTCATTACCAATGAGAAATTCTCCACTGATGCAAACCTAAGTGTGTAGTAAGGCTTGTCGTAAGGTCCTGTTGCAGAATTAAGAGAATGATGTGTTGTGCACCCTGCCACAGTAGATGGTCTTAGATACTGCTTGATAGCGTAGATGTTACAGCAAAACAAATTCATGCTCTTTGTCTTATGGAATAAGCACGGACCTATCATGGTTCAAGCCTCATTGACAAAATTGCCAACTAAGGTAAAATAATAGCATTGATTACTGGGGATGAAGAAGAATGAGGAATTGATTTTATTTTTTTTAAAAAATCTCATATGTCACTTGCAGAGGTTAAAGTTAGATAATTCATACTAAGTATGAAAAATGAGAGAACAAATAAGAAACCCCTTTAGACCAATTACACAGAATCCATTTGCAGTCTGTAATAAATTTCAGATGACTGCTTAACAAAAATATAGTTTATGGAACTATTTTATATGAAGAAGTGTAGAGGCAGGATAAAAGACCTTCCTACATATTATCTAGATTGTGAGGCTGAATAAAATGGTTCAGCTCATTCTGTGTGTATTTCCATTTAAAAAATATGTGCCCTAAGGAGAGTTTGACTTGATGTATTGCTGTAGTTATCGTGGAAAATGTCTGACAGGAATATTCCTGTACCTCTGCTTAATTACAGGGGCTCAGTTTTGATGGAAATCTGAACTTAAACTACCATGAATATATCCATAGAAAATGCCTTCTCGGAATAAACCCTAAATACCGCTTTCAGAAATTGGACAATTTTTTTCACTTCTGCGGAGAATCAACACTTTCTCATGGAAAAGTCAGAATTTTTTTTAATTTTTCTCAAAATTTTCTTTTTTTAAATTGTGAAAGACTAGAGATGAAAACCATATTTGTCCAGTTCTAATAATCATTAGGGGTATAGAATGCAACCACTTCTGAAGCAAACTCCTCATTTCTGTAAAGAGCAGGTTCATTTTCAGCATGGCAATAGCTCGATCCTGTCATCAGCAAAATTACTGTTAAAACATACAAGGCAATCATGGCAGGTGAGTCTGGCACTATTCATTGCAAGCCATCACTAAAAGGTCAAGGGCTAAGTCTACAGCTAAAAAAAAGTCGGATAACAAATTTTTTGCATGTCTTTTGCAGAAAGCATGATGCTAGCTCATGGTTAAAGGAAAGTGAATCTCTTCAAGTTGCAGTGTCAGATCGGGTTTACCTATCAAATTGTGTTAGGTTATATCACGTACTCAGACGTGACAGCTCAGCTTCACATGTCACAGTACGATGTCACTCTTGGGATAGCTAAAACCCATTTTTTTAAAACAAAGTTTGGAAAACACTGGTTTGCAGGGAAGGGTGTGGGATAAAGCAGAAAGTGAACTAAAGAAATATTGGTTGAATAAAGTTTTAATATCAGGATGCAGACTTGACTTTCCTTTCTTAACTTTTTTACACATTTTAAGCTGGGTTACAGCTTCCTAACTCAGACCTGAGATCTGTCAGGGCAGAATTGCTGTCCATTTGAATGTGAAGGCAGGTAATGGAAGGAGACGTAGATACAAATGCTTGGTAAATGGGAAAGTTTGGAAAGATGCTTTGTAAAGCTGGAGTGGTTTTGTGATGGGAGTAAAGACTAGAAACTTCACAAGTCTCAGCTTGAACTCTTTGGTGATTATATCCCTGTTCACACTGCTTTGAACACTTTCATTACTTTTCTACTGAAGCCCAGAATTTTACAAAGCATCACTTGAACACTAATGTTGAGGAAAATTGCCTGAATGCTGGTAATCATATACAATTACAATAAATACATGGATGTAGCTGGAAGTTTGATTTTCCTCTTTCTGTTTCTTAGACTTTTATTACTCATTAAACTCTAAGCCCGATTTCCTTCACTTAGATCAGTTTTACTACAGTCTTTACTGATCTTACCTTTACTTTATTGATTTGAGTGGGGTTCAACAGGCATAAAAAAATGTAACTAAGAGGAGAATCAATTCCACATTAATTAGCCAGTATGCATGATTTTATGCTGCTTAATGACTCTTGTAATCATCTACAACTGTAGTGACTGGCAATCGTACCCAGGCGGAGCTATACAATAACACGTACCTCTAGCAGCAAATTCACCTGTCTTGCACATTTTAGAGAGTGTCATCTTTTCTATAAAATCATATCTAGATTATAAATGGTGACAGAGAAGTAATGATTATAAACAGCCCCATATGAGCTCAGGCTACTTTTTTTTTTTTTCACACAGCAGAAAGTGCCATGAAAAGGTTTACCAGCTGATGCCTAGTACCTTAATGAGCTTCCTCAGCCTGGGGAGGATTTGTGGGATAAAGCTCTTAGGACCTCATCTAAAGACCACTGAAGCAAGTGTAAATTTTATTTGTTTACAGCCCATTGTACTTTAGTTTTTTTTTAATAGCGATTCCCTGGCTTGTTTGTTTACTTTTTTTTTACCAAGAAAACATTGTGGAAGATTTTGCATTGCAGGAAAGGCTTCAGGGTTCTTCACATTGAAACACTCAGGTAGGGTTGAAACTTCAGTATCTAAATATCTTTGGACCAAGCTATGCAAACAAGTCAGGATCTACTACACTGGAAATGTGCCGTTTTGGGGGCTTCTGCTTTTATCCCTTGGCATGGCACTTTTTCCAGACTCCTTATTTGTGCCCTGTCCCACAATGCTTATTTGATTTGAGGACTGGCCCTTCAGTTTTTTTAATACTTTATTCTAAACCTACTCTTTATATCAGTAGCTTCTTATTCCTTTAGTGCTGTAGGATTTGGTTAACCCTAGGGTTGGATTCTGGCTTAAAAGTTATATGAGGAAGACTTTTTTTTTTTTTTTCCCCAAGCCTTTTTCATATTCTTTTGTCCAGAAGACACCTGGAATCCACAGCTGATGATGCTGTTTCACTGCTGTATTCAATATTGATCAAAATCCCATTTAAGGGTTCCTGGTCTGGGACCATTTTGTGGCAGATGTGTGTGAAATTATCTAAAAATTATTCCTTACAGGGATGCTTAACTTTTATCTGCATAGTAGGCGTGATTCAGTATTAAGCAATGAGTTAGCCTTTGCAATCTGTTCACGTGGTCTATACAATATGGATTGATATACATGCCCTCACAGAAATATAGCTACTGAATGTGTTTTGTAATATAACCTACATTCCTGAACGACTATAAAACTGTAATCCTTTTTATGTTTAATATTTACTCTTCCTTTTATTGCAGGGACACAATGAAACTGATTGCTTAGGTACAGATGACATTATAGTCTGTCTTTACTTTGTCATGCTTTTTTTTTCTTTAACTCTGTGCATTTACACATGAATGGGCCATTGGTTCTAAATGGCAAGAACATCACAGTGAATTATATTCACTTTAGTGATACGGTGTCAAATTCAATCTAGTATAAAATTCCACATCCTTTCAAATGGAGGAAACCATTTTAATTTGTATTATCAGCAACTGAACTTTCCCTTTCATCCTTTCACTGGCTGCACAACTAGATGGGGCTGGGAACTTCATACACAAAGTCTACCAGACATCACTGAAAGCCAGGGTTATTCTAGGAATCACTTAAAATTAATTTCCTTTTCATTATCATACATTAAAATAGGGAGAAAACTGATGTGCCCACTTGCAGGTAAAAATCAAGAAAGTTGTTGCTCAGAGTTGCAGTAATTATCAGTAATGCGTTGCATTTCAGTAGCAGGTCTATGCTGGTTAAAAAACAGTCTGATGCATCTTAGTGCTGCTCTTGCTCTGATTATTTACGTGTGATCGAGCGTCTTAAAACATCAGGTATAGACGGATATCTTGTTAATGCTGGGTGTAGTGCTCCCTGAGAGATTGTCTGTCCTGGAGGCTTTGACAACTGCTTTTGAAGCCATTGGAAGGACCAAAATATATGTTTGATTCAACACCTATGTGACCCAATGGAAATTAATGGACTGTATTTGTACATAGAGTGAAATGTATTTATGGACTTTCTTGTAAGAGGACCTTTAGCTATGAGGTGGATAAAGTGTGGTAGCAACAGCAGAAATAAATGTAGGCCTGGTTTATGCTTATTTTATCAGTTGCAATAGCAGTTGTTGGATGATGCTGTCAGGCACGACCCTTGCTGGCTGCTCTGGTGGCTGTACCACTGACTGCTCCCCTGGCTCTGGATGCAGCCCGAATGCTGATAAAGAGCCATTCAGCACAGTCATCTCACGTATCCAGTATATTTCCAACAGCAGTGTGCCAGGAAAATGAAGTTGTGCTCTCTACCCCTTCTGCTGCACAAAAGACAGCAGCATTTCGCGGGGGCAGGCTTCAGCTGCGCCACTGAGATGATGCCGACAGGAACTCGCTGTATAATTTTTCTGGTGCTAATTTTCCTTGTTCAAGCAGTCAAGAAGCTACAGGGGCATAAAGTGCTCTCCACGCCCTGTTGGCAGCATTCTAGCTGCTCTGCTCCAGTGAAGGTGCTGGTGATCCTGCGCCCATCGGCCGTGCTGGGGAGATGCCTCTGCCACTCGCCTTTGCGCTGGAGAGGGCAGTGAGGGCTGCCTGTGTGGGGCTGGGGTGAGGTGAAGAGCATTTTGGATAACTGTCCAGCATGCTTGAGCAGAGAGGGGGAGATGGCTGCGAATCACAGCTTTAAAGATGCTAAGTGCATAAACTAAAAAAAAAAAAAAAAAATACGGAAGGGCTTGCTCCTTTTCAAGGAGTGGTCTTTGCTGTGATAGCAAAAATAATATTAAATGTAAAGGAGCAGGGGATTGCTCAGAAACTTCAGCTGGTGGAAGTGTGCAAAAAACTTTGGAGATGGGAGAAGTGGTGTGGGGACAGGAAGAATGAGGAGAAGAAACCCTATGGCTGTTGTACCTATAGTATGCTGAGACAGATGGCTCTTTGCTGGAAAGTGCTCCAGTGAGCTCAGTGTATGGGTGGGGTTTGCACCCACTGCACAGTCCTTAGCCACTTTGCTAAGGTTTAGCTGCCACTACAGGGCTCCAAACTGTAGGTAAAGCGCAGGTATTATCCGTAGTGAAAGAGAGGAGGAGGATTAGGCAGGCTGGGATGAAAGCTCGCATGTCCCATTGAGCTGCAGTTAAGCAGAGAGGCTCATACAGGCTATGAGGGCACGAACCGCTATAGGTGAAGGTAAAAACATCAGCCCCACCCATCCCACACAAAGTATGCTGAATGCTTTTTATTACGCTTTTTCTTTTGGTAATTAAAATGAACACACATGCACCGATGGGTGCGTATTCAGGTCTCCTATATTATTTTCCCTGGCACACTGACTCCACAGCTCTGCCAAAAATGAAAAGAAGAGAAGCAAGGTTCACCTTCGTGTGTTTAAGTCTCTGCATAACCAGTTCTGTGGTTTTTTAAGCTTATTTCCCTCCCATGAATTTCCTCCAACAGTTTTGGAAATGTCACTCCTGTGCCTCAATACCTTCACCTTCGTGCGTTTAAGTCTCTGCATAACCAGTTCTGTGTTTTTTTTAAGCTTATTTCCCTCCAATGAATTTCCTCCAGCAGTTTTGGAAATGTCACTCCTGTGCCTCAATACAGAAGAAAACCAGAAACCTTTTCTGTGAGCACGTGTTGCTTGAAAGTAATTTGTGGTCTAGCGAGCTCGGCTGTGGCATGGCTTCAAGCTGCACGGCTCTTGATCCCATTGATTTTAGATGCTGGCCACAATTCTTTGCAGCCCTGGTTCTCGCAGGCTGGCTACATGCAGCTCCATTGTGGAGTTTGTTTCATTTTCAGCCCCATTTTGGGAATTGATTCCAAGTTTGACAGCGGAACGCTAGTGCTCTCTGTTACCTGGATTGCTGAAGTTTCTAAGAGGAATGCGGCAGCACTTATTAAAAAGGGTCCCCAAACCCAAATACTTACATTAGAACCAAGGCACTGAAAATGTATTCTCAACTTGTTACCAAACTTGTATATTTTCAGAAGTAATCCACAGCACGCTAGATGTCAGGTAAAGGAGAAAATAAACTTTTACATTTTTAATGGAATTATTGATTTTAGTTGTGTTGATATGTCCATTAATCTACTACAACAAAATATTCATAAAGACTTCTTAATTTTAGGCCTCTTCTTTTTGTCTTCATTTAAATGTCATGACAAGGTGATTTATGGGGGAGGGGAGGAACTTTAACAGTAAAATTATGTTGTGATACCACCTCAAGAAGCAATACATCAAATACAAACAGCATGCAAATTTTTCTCGTGCCTGCAACTTTATTATCTGTGAAAATCCATAAAAAGGTTATTTTCTCCTTATAGCTAAGGACTAAGAGACTTTACGTTTTTATGCACTTGAGAGCTTCTATTCATCATCATCTTCACAACATTCTGGACAAGATATTTAATAATAATAGTCTCCCAACATTTGTCTTAGCCCGTTGTTGAGAAATGTTAATGACACTTCAGTAGTATTAAAAAATATTAGTAATTAACTGTGCTATTATAAGACCATTACATTTCCTACACATTCACAAATAGTTTTTTTAAATATGCGTAGAAGGTCCTTTTGTGTTCAGGCCTTCAGCATAATGTACATCAGGTACGCTAAATATGCAATGTATGTTTGCAGTCCTTGAGATGACTCAGTGAACGGGGCGTGATGTGGTGACCCTCCTGCTTTAGATAACAGGAAAATAGAGATAGGAAATATGGGCAAATAAGAATGAGTAGGCACATTTTGGGTACAGCTGAAATATGGTGTAGATAAATGTACACATTTGTGTGAGTCATCAAGATTATTTCTCCCCGAACTAGCCTTTTTTATATGGTTTTTTTGGGTTTTTTTTGAACTTCCAATAGACTCACTGTTCTTTATTACCATAATTACCTTAATTTCTGCCTGGAACTTTAAATTTGCAGTATGAGGGAATAATGCTACAGCACAGCCAAAGCGTGCTCTGCAGCATTGACTGATCCTGACAAGTTCTGCTTTAGCCTCTGGCTGCTGTTTATTTTGTCTCTTGCGTTCATTTATCGTAGTATAATCACTGTGGTAGTGTCACTGCAATTTTAGGGAAGGCTTCTATTTCTGAATTTAAAAGAAGAGGTTTTTAGCATGTATTTTGAGGACCAGGAAGATTAAGGCATAGTAGGCAGCCATGAACTTAGGAGAAATGTTGTTATGTTGACTGCAGTTGGTGCTGTTCAGCATACTTAGAGGAATGCTAATTTAGCGTATTATGTATTTATGATGATTTAAGACTGCCGGTACCCTAAATGGTGATGTCTTTTGGTGGTGGTGAGTTTCCTACCAGAATCGGTCTCTGCAATCATTAAGGCATCGTAGGAAAAGAGATGGGTTAGGGACAGAGCTATCAGTTTGGGCTCATTTTGGCTGGTAGGACAGAGGGAGATGAAGGTGGGTGGGGAAAACCCTAGAGAAACTTCCAGTTGTGAACATCTGCAACAGAAGCAGCCAGTGCCAAAGAGGCAATTGAATCTTTGACATTAATACAGGCGGCTTGTGTTTAACTGCCACAAGGAGGTTAAGAGTAGGTTATAATCGCATGTAAAATGTTAGAAATATATTTAAATACCAGATTTGTGCCACTATTCTATGGAGCACAGTAATGCTAAAAGAACTTTTTCAGGCTTCAATTAGCAAGCAGTATGGAGAATAAGGAGAAATATATTTAAGAGGAAAGCCCTAGGTGAAAATAGAAGATGCATTTTGTACAAATTGCAAGCCATCTAATAATGCCAGCTTTTTAATTGCTTCAAAATATGGATACATTTGCATTATTAGGTTGGAGCCATATGTTCTTCATGGGACCTGATAGTCAATAGATTAATTTATGTGCCTTATTCCAGAAAATGAAGTAAACAGTTCTACTTATCATTTATTCATTAGCATTTATTGCGGAAGACTTGATCAGCTGTCTTTGTTTTTCAGTGAATTTTGATTTGGGCTTCTTTCAAAGCATACTGCTCAGTATTTCTGCTGAGCACTTTGAGACATGGTATATGTGGTGCCATGGCTTGTAGTTCCCAAGCGGGTCGTCTTCAAATCTCAATGAATTTTTCATTTGCTTGCAAGTTTCTTGAATCCTTGCAGGCAAGACAGAAGTTTGTTTACTTTAAGACAGCACAGCGATTGAATTATCTTGTTATGGAAAACTAAGTTTAACAGTCATTTGATCAATAATAAGGGAAGTCTTCCTTAAGGAGAAGACCTTGGTATTCTTCATTATTTGTATTCTTGAAAGACAACAGGGAGAGAGGTATGTTTCATGGATTATTTTATTTTTTTTTAAATTTCTGAGTATTAATCCCATTTCTAGCTGTGACGGCTTTCTCATCAGATTGGTTAAGAACTAACATCATCTATGGAAAGTGAGTCTCTCCTTCCACTGAACACGGTTTTTGGGGGGTGGGAAATCCAGAAACAGTCTCATGAAGACAAATACTACAGAGTGCAATGTGTACAGCATAAACTATTCAACGTCTGCTAGGTTTGGTAAATTTGTGGCCTCATTCTGCAGTGATGCAGGGACTAATGCTTTTAGTGCTCAAAGGCACTGGCTGCGATTGCTGGTTATATCCATGGTGGCTGGATGTGTTTATGAGCAGGTGCACATACTAATGCAGGGGGTTTCAGATAGATCGTGAACTCTTGTCATCTTGCCTGTTCAAATTAGGTTGTTGGTTAATATGTTATTTTATTAATATGGTTGTTTAAATGTGTGTTTAATCAAAGTATAGAAAGCCTAACCTATCAAGCTCCAGTGAAGATGATGTCCTGGCTTGGGCACTGTTGTAGGGTAATGAATTTTGTACTTCACATGATGCTCTTCAGCATACTGACAGCTGTGGCCTTTTGCTCACGTAAGGTGGATCTGGAGTCTGACCCTTGGCGATGAATTCTGTGTCAGTGTGGTCATGACTTTTTATGCCTAAATTCTCTAACCGTTCTGCCCAGATGAACTAAAAGCATTGAACTCTTAAAAAAAAAATTGTAGCAATTATGCAAGAAATACCGATAAATTATGCATGAGAATAAATATATTAAATTAAACCACTTTAGATGAGATGGAAGCCAGTTAATGATGTGTGTGCTGTAGAGCAGTGCAGTTGTATGAACACATAGTGTTTGAGATCCACATCCATAACAAACAATGCAATCTGTTACACTTGAAGTTGATGAATTTGAATTCATTTGTTTATAACTTTCTTTTGAAGAGTCAGTCTAATTCTCTGATGTTAGAGCAAGTTCATTGTACTGTATGTAAACATTAAAAAATTTAATCAGATGGCATTAGATTTGTTGAAGTAAACAAACCTCAGTGATAATCATGGGATATTATGGATTTCTGATAATTTCGATCAGTTAAATTTAGTTCAATGTTGTGGAGCTCATTACTGAAAAGAAAATGGTGATTTATTCTATGAGAGGTTATCCTAGCTTAGGACAAATCCCTAGATGTCCCTTGCAGATAGTATCTGGTGAGGAAATCATAAGAAACTGGACATATTACTGGTAGGCAGAAAGTGATAGACTAAAGTACACCTGGAAGTCATGCCAGCTTCCCCAGTACATTCTGTATTGATTCGAACTGACTTTTACACACATTGCAATGCTCCTCAGAGTCTTATAGGAAATAAGGCTGGAAGACATCCTAAATCTTTCCCAATTTGTAATAGAGATGTAAGTCTTTGTGTTCTTAACTCTTCTCACAATTAGAGAATTTCTCCCAACTCTGTCCACGCAATTTACGCCTGTCAGTCTTGGGGTGAGGAACCATGCTCAGAAAGGCTTTTATCTTAATTAGTGAGGAAAAACAGCTGGAAAGTAGAACAGACTCTGCAAAATAAATTATGATATTGCTATCAGGTATTAGAAAATATGTTTTATTGCACTGATAATGTCTTGGCTTTTTTGAAAGCTCAGAGAATTCCCTGTGAAGTCCTGTGTCTGGACGCAGCATTTTATGAGCGTGTGAGCTGATGACTGAGGAGCGTGCAAAGAGAGACAGAGTTTGTTGAAAGGAGAAAGTTGGGAAGAAGGATGATGGATGAGGTTCTGGGAGGATGAAGGGAAGTTTAACTGTTGAGTTTATCCTTTCTGGACTTTCCCATCAAGCCCTCCAGAAGACAACACTTTAGAAGCACAAGCTTTCTTCTGTCCTATGAAAATACTTGATATTCTAAAAAAAAGTTCTAATTTCACACTGGTATGAGGTGGAAACTGAAAAATTAACTCATTGTAAAAGCTTAAAAACTCACAGTGAGAACCTGACAGTTCTATGGGAGAGAGTTTCAGGTCCATCCTAGCTGGTCTAATGCAAATCAGACCTTTCCACTTGGGTCTTCCTTTTTTCCAGTGACAGCCATAACCACCAGACCTTCTCTCCCTATTGCTGCAGAGCTGGCCTGTTTTTACAGCATCCCAGCAAAATGGGCTGTCTGGAGTAGCATGGTTCTGCTCAGGAATCCCCCTGAGATGTAGGAAACTAACCTCCAGAGATGTGGTCTGATTTAGGCACGTGGTTTTCCCTGTCTACTGGGGGGAATGCTTTAATCACTGTGCTGGTTGGACACATTTTAGATCATCTCTGCCTTTCTGTCTCTATCTTGTTTTAAGAAAAAAAATATTTTCTGGAATTGGAAAACATTTTTTAACAATTTTTGTGGAAACTGGCATGTGCATGTTAAAAAGTCTTGGTGTCAACAAATCATCGTTTTCCAAAAAAAAGTGATTTTTCTATGCGTATAATCAACCTATCTTTTATTATTAATAATACTTTATAGTATAAGTATCTGTCTGCTTACAGGGCAGTCCATGGGCAGCTGAGAATGCCTCTGACCTGCAATTCATGGTAGGCCAGGTTTGAACAAATGCCTTAGAGATGAAAGGCTAAGTGCTCAGTTACTAATTTCCTAAACCTTACAGTTAGCTTTATAATCAGTTTGCTTTTTATAATGCCATCAAATAGAAGCACGTCATGATCATTATTAAATGCAATAATAGTATTAAAATACTATTAATTTCTTATAAACCATATTACCAATTGATTCAGTTTATAAAAACATTATGAATTAACATGCTTATTTTTCTGCTCTTTCCTTATCACATAGCAAAAAATATTGTTAGTATTTCTCCAGCCTGTGTAACGACTAAATTTGATGGTAAATAATTCATCTTTTTTTTTTTTTCCCCTCACTGAAAAGCACAGATTCCATCATCAATGCATTATACTATCTTAGTGTTTACCTTCTGAGACGTGCTGCACCCAGAAGTGCTGGGTGAATGCCAGGCTGGAGGAATTCTGCTGCTCTTCCCCTGCAAGGGAGGGACTGCATGGTGGATGGGGCAGCACTATTCCCGTTGTCCCCCTGATAAATCAAAGCTACTGTCTGTGCTGATTGAGGGTAGGGGTGCCGTGATGCCACCTGCACTTGGCTGCACCTCATGAGTGCTGTGCCTTAGATCTGTATTTGCACCTGTGATAAATGTAGGTGATCACTGAAATCCAGGTATAGAGAGGAAAGAATTAATGTAAGTAACAAATGACTTTAATTTTTTTTTAATTGCATGTTCAGACACAGTATTAATAATTTCTAAGTACCCACAAGGGAATTAAAAATTTCTCCTAAGTGCAGTGAAGGAAAAAACCCTTCAATGCCCTTATTACGTACGCTGAAGTGCTGTTAGTGTGACATTCAACTGAGCAAATGGGAGTGGCTTTAAAAGGAATATGTCCTTTTACTTCATCTGCAATGAAAAATGGGGAGTGAGGGTAAAATAAATAGGACTAGAACAGAAATGGGAAGGTCTGGTTCATATTGTGGCATAGAAAAACATAAATTCTTTCTGAGACACTGAAGAAGCTTTGCAGATCAAGATGCTGGAAGGGAACTGTTCCAGCTCCAGTTTGACTATTTTGTATAAGTTTTAGTCTGAAGTTGAAAAGTCTGGTGCATTCGAGAAGGGAACAGGGCTTGTTCCTCTGTAATGCAAAATAGAAGTGGGCTGTTCATCATTAGCCTCAGAAGAAGTATATTTTAACGGTAGGCTGATTTTTCTGTATATTATATAAAGTCCCTTTTTTCAAGAATTAGAAATGGGAAAATGTTCCGGTAAATGAGACACTGAAATATTTAACCCATTTTCAGAGAAGAACAAACACTTAAAATAAAAAAAAAGTTTTTTAAAAAAAAAATCTGCAGAAAAATCAGTAGCTGTCATGCCTCAGATTTAAAGTTGTCCCTCTAAGGTGACCAATGATCTTTGGAAATTGAAGCATGGAGGAGTTATGATTATTAAAATGTTTATTGTTAAGCACAATATGATGGTATTTAATTGCTGTGTACTGATGGATATGCTGTGATACACACAAGGTTGTTTTCTGCCTCGAAGGGTGGAAGTCTGGAGCAGGAAATCTGAGCAGTCAACTAAATTTATCCAAAGCACCCCAGCGAGCTGCTGGGGAGCCGAAGGAGCCAGGTTTCCCACTGGGGAGTGTATTCATGGGCACGGGGGACATGGTGCTGCCTAAACCCCAGCAGCTGCATTTCTCCCCATCTAATGCCTTTTCATCAGAAGATGGCAGCAAAATCTTATGAACCGTAACATTTGCTATCTTGCCTTTCTGTCATTAGGATAGCAGGGATGCTCCAAGGGGTCTGCTGGAGCCTGCTTTGACCTGACTTCCTTCTTCAGCCACCCCAGACAAAGCCGTATTAGATCCTTATTCCATATGTATCGAATGCAGTGGGCTGCATCCTCTCCCTTCTTTCATTTTACAGGACAGCTGCTATAAAGATCCTTTAACAGGGGCTCTCTTCAGACTGCCTAGCAAAAGCAGACTCCAGAAGTGTCATTAACCCAGCTGGGAGCATACAGGACCTCTGTTGCACCACAGTGCTGATAGGCTGATCTTATCCAACTGGGGGAAGTTACGGAGCTTGGAGGGTCCCACTTGGGAGACCCTGGCCATGGTCAGGGCAGCTTTGTCCTTGTGGCATCATGAAGTTGATGTCTTCGGACAAGGCCTGATTCAGGCTTCTGTCCTTCACTTGGACCAACTCTGCTTTGGATGGTCTGCCTTTGGAGGGACCACTCAGGATGGACCATTCCTTGGCTGGTCCTTCCAAGCCCTCTGAGTGTGGGTTTGTGGATGGCCACCTGTGGGTGTCTGACTGTTCATGCCCTTGGCCCAATGGGCCCAAGTGAGTGCTGAGCTTCATGCTAAGGTGTCAGGAGCCAAAACTCAGGTTTCTACATGCCACACTGGCTCTGGCCTCTGCTTTCCAGCCATCACTCTATTTTGGTTAAATACTTAACATTGTGGTTTGGCATCTTTGTGTATATTTCCTCAATGTAGAGTACTTGATTGCTGCAAGGACTCTACTGTTGTGTTGTGGATTCAGCTGGAATAAGCACCAAACATTTGCTGGTTGTTTTAATCTCTTTAATCTATTCTTGGCTCATAGTTGCTTTTTGGGAACTGAGTGCTTATGTTAGAGCTAAGGCTTTCCTGGAGGGGTTTGGCTGAATACTCGTGTCCATCTTTCTATAGAAAGAACATAACCAGAGTCACCATTCACTTCTCCTCCTACAGGAAAAACCAGCTGCACAGCCCTTACGTCTGCTCATGCTCCACAGAAGTGACATATGTTGACTTTTAATATATTTTAATAGGAAATAATAATTGTGTACACTAATGCCTAACAGTATCTTAAAAATAATTATACATGATTCATACAGGAGTCATGATTTGATCTCAAAATTGCATAATTTTTTTAACCCATAAGGCTTTTAGATTAACTTCAAAAATAAGCATTGCATTTCTATAAAGCATTCTGGGTATTTTCTCTCTAAAGAAACATTTGTAATTTATGATCTGTAATTAGAACCCAATTTAATAATTACATGCCCTGCAAAGAAATGTTTCTTGAGCGAGGCTTTGTTCTTATGCAGCTGCTGGAAACACAAAGATGTGGATTATAAGAAATAGTTCAGATGAAAATGAACTGGTGAGTGCAAAGTGATCAGAATTGCTGAACGAAGAGTATATTTTGTCATATGGCCTTTGCAAAATATATGGCATCTAAAGAGGTGTATAAGCATGTATAGCATAAATCACTTTGTATGCAAAAAGATTCTTCTCTGTGACTGATTAATGACATATTTTTATATGAAAATTAGCAAATCAAAGACATGCACGGTTTCTCTTCCCTCTAGGAAATGCCAACACAAAAAAACCTTAGAACTAAGAATTCTGAAACAGTTTTTCTACTGTTTCCTTCCTATGCTCAAAAGGATGCAGAAAACCTTTATCAACTGTATTGTTAAGGTAAGTTAATTCAGAATCGTTTGAGCCTTAAACAGGAATAATTTGAGACTGACCTGATGATGGGTTAAAATTCTTCCCTCAACTATAAAGTTTAGCTAAAGAATCATATAGTCATTTTACTAACTACTTCTTCCAGGCATTATGGTACTTTGGAAATTACTTAATTTGTCGAAATTCATGGCAAAGGGTTTTGTGGTTTGGTGTGTGGTTTTTTTGTGGTGTTTTTTTTTTTTTTTTTTTTTTGAAAAATGCCTGCGTTGAGATGCATATAATACAGATACATATTTCTAGATTGCAGGATATGGTGTATATGAATTGATCATATAAAAAGGCCTATTTCTTGGTAAGATCTTCAGAGAACGCTGTGAAGTTTTAAATTTATGGAAATGGACAAAAAGTGTGCTGTTGACTCGATTCAGTGTATCCGTACACGCATTCTTCCCCTGCTATGTTATATTGCTTATAAGTGTTGAAAAAGGGATTGCATTGGACCCAGGTGATTAATAAAGGGCAAATAATTTATTTTAGAAAATTTAGCTGTTCTAGTTTTTCAATGAATGGTAATTGATTTCCTCTACGAATAATTTCTCAGTGCCATTCATCATTTCAACTGAGATGCCTTAGCATGGCAAGTCACCATGTAGGTCCTCTGAGCTGCAGGAGGTGTGGTCAGAGATGGATCAAATGGTCAGAGATGGACCTGGGGCAGTTGGCAGAGGTCAATGCAGATGTGTTTGCAGCTGCAGAGCCCAGCAGGACATGTCTCCAGGTGCACCAGGGTAAGAAAGCAGTTTAGTTGTGGTTTTCCAAGACTGCTGTATGCAGAGACAAGCGTGCAGGAAACTCACTTTAAGGACTAGTGCTTAAATGTGATTTAAAATATTAATGCAACCTCATTTTCAGGCAGCAGGCCTTTCTTGAGCAAAACCAGATGTTGTACATGGAGAAGAGGAGTCTCAGTTTGGGTTTGGAAGAATATGACAATGTTGAGAAGATTGATCTCACTGAGTCAAGTTCAGGATCTCAGCAGTTTTCTTCTGTCCTTTCTTCTTTAGATTTTAGAAAAGGAGATGTGCAGGGAGGGCAATCAGGTTTGTTTCCTTGCATCATATCATGTGCCAAGAAGTCAAACCCCACAGATTTTTAGGCTGCTGCTGTACCTTTTCCTGCATTTCAGAAGGTTAAAATTGAACTTGTTTTAAATGAAAAGCAAGAGCCCAAGCTAATAAATCAAAGTAGATGTTACCTTGTGATTCATTATTAAAGCTTGATGTGTTCAGCCTGAATCTCCCTGGCATGGGAATGGATTATTTGGCCTTTCCCTGGACCTCTGTCCACAGCTGCGGCTCTGGGCTCACGGTTGCCAATCCAAGTCTGTCTTGCAGTGACACCCTCAATTGCAGAGATAGAACCCCCCACCTGAAGCCTTTTTTTGGCTGTTCCTGGTGTTTTTCATGATGTATTGGTGTTGCTTGACAAGTTTGGTCGCTGGGGGGGCTACAGGGTAGAACTCTGAGAGAAGCTGCCAGAAGCTTCCCCTATGTCTGCTGGAGCCAGCTGGCTCCAAGGCGGACCTGCCACTGGCCAAAAGCTGAGCCCATCAGTGACAGAGGTAGCACCTCTGTGATAACATATTTAAGAAAGGGTAAAAAATGCTGTGCAGCAGCTGGGAGAGAAGGGTGAGAATGTGTGAGAGAAGCAGCTGTGCAGACCCCCAGGTCAGTGCAGCAGGAGGAGCTCCAAGCACCAGAGCAGAGATTCCCGTGCAGCCCATGGTGGGGCAGTCTGTCCCCCTGCAGCCCAGGGAGGCCCACACGGGAGCAGATCCCCACCTGCAGCCCAGGCAGGACCCCATGATGGGGTAGGGGGGGTGCCCAAAGGAGGCTGTGACCCTGGGGGAAGCCCGCGCTGGAGCAGTCTGCTCCTGAAGGACTGCACCCTGTGGGAGGGATGGATCCACACTGGAGCAGTTAGTAAAGAACTGCAGCCTGTGGGAAGGACCCATGCTGGAGCAGTTCATGGAGGACTGTCTGCTGTGGGGGGGACCCCACGCTGGAGCAGGGAGGAGTGTGAGGAGTCCTCCCCCTGGGGAGGAAGGAGCAGCAGGGACAGAATGTGATGAACTGACCCCAAACTCCATTCCCCTGCACTGCTGCGGAGGAGCTGGTGGAGAAAATTAGGAGTGAAGTTGAACTCAGGAAGAAGGGAAGGGGGGTGGGGAGAAGGTGTTTTTAAGATTTGGTTTTATTTCTCATTACCCTACTCTGATTTGATTGGTAATACATGAAACCAATGTCTAAGTCTGTTTTGCCTATGACAGTAATTGGTGAGTGACCTCTCCCTGTCCTTATCTCTACCAACAGGCTTTTAGTTATATTTTCTCTCCCCTGTACGGTTGAGGAGGGGAGTGATAGTGGCATTGATGGGCACCTGGTGTCCAGCCTGGGTCAACCCACCACACGATGACAGACTGTAGGGGAATGGTGCCTGTCATGGCTTTACTGAGGCATCTGTGGTATCTTCTGCAGGTCTGCCCTCCAAGAACCAGCTGTGGTGTTTGGTGTTACTGATGGTATGTCCATAACCTCAGCCAGCCCTTCCTTCTTCAAATATAATGAATGTTTAAAGTGACTTGCAATTGTGCATATAGTTGGTCATCTCCAGCCAGTTTTTTGAAGTAGGCTTGGTTAAGTGGAGCCACCTTCTGAAAACTGTAGGCTCTTACAAATCACAAAATGTAGTTGCAGGTAAGTTGCCAGGACAAGAATATTTGTGGCATCAAGTACCTGCACAACTGGTATGTCAGGACATTGCTACAGCATCACAGGAAAATCCTGAGGTATCCAATGTTTGGAGGAGGTATCTCCTCCTCCCTTCTGACAGCCAAATTGCAGAGCGCTGTGGCTAATTTTACATTCAAAGCCTCTCTAACATTGCATTCCATGTAAAAAAGTGCTGTCTTTGCCTTAGGAACATTATGAAGTGGCCTGAAACTATGCTCAATAGTCTAGGTATTATTTCATACCTCTCACTGAACAAAGAGAGTGATGAGTTGCTTGTCCCCAAATAGATGATGAATATGAAACGTACAACAGGCTGTTTTGGTCCACTGTGAGGACTGATGGATTTGGGCAGTGGTTGGTGTTGGTTTTTTTTCCTGCAGCCAACTTCTATTCAAAATCCTTCCATTCAGCAACTCACCTAAGGAAATTAATTGAGCTGATTTATGTACCTTGGACTCATTTCCATATTTTACCCTACCCTTTCTAAAATAAGTTAAAAACCTATTCACTTTGGAAATCACAACATACAGAGGCTGGGGAACTACCAGGCAAATATTCCAGTCTCATTTCTGTTGAAATATTTCATATTATTGAATTGACCAAGAATTAGGATAATTTTTAATAGCAACATATGGCAATTACTACTGAAAATGTTTGAGATACTTCTGACTTGTTTATATCATTGCTGTAAGTGTTATAAAAACAATGTGAAATTTCCCCGGAATTGAACTATTTGTTTATTTCCACTGGGTAATTTCCTGCAGCCTAAGTGAACTATTAAATTAATCACGCCATATTTAAAGGGCAGCATTTGCATTGGTATGACCAATGAATCATAACCAACAATTTACTTTTTATAGCTGAAAGGGTAAGAGAACATACAGTATTAGTAAATGATCCATAAATATATGTCCTATACAAATGACAGCTGTACATTTAAAATTTTCATTTAGGATAAGATGGGATTTTTTTTTTTTTTTTTTTGCTGATGAAGCCCTGTGGAAAAAGTCAAGGCACTTGTTCACATTGGTGAGTAATTGCAGCTCTTGAGTGATATGAAGCGGCTGGTGTGGCACCTCCTGAACCTTATGCACTGTGGCATGGTAGCCCTCGAGGACTTGGTTGTTAGGGGATTATTTCTTTTTCTTGGCATTTAGTTTGTTTTTAACAAATTCAGCATAGGTGTCTGTTAGGTTAATCTGGAGTTATTTTAGCACGAAAAAGAATATATTTGGGGAAGTCTTTGGAGACTTTCCCTAAAGAAAAAACTGGTTGGGTGAGAATGGGTAGCTAACAATAACCATATAAATTATAGCTAGATGAATCTTACATAATGGAATGGGCTCAGACCATGAACTCCTTAAATTCTAATATAAATTCAGAGGCTATCATTAATTATTCCTTTTATTTTTGTGAGCTGATGATGGCAGCAGCATGAGAAATGTACAGTGCGTGATGGCTCTTCCAATGACTCATTTCTGGCCTCAAGCAAAGCATTTAATGCGTCCATGGCTTACCTGAAAAAGGGGACAGCACTGCTTTTCTCCATGATGGAGCTTGTGCCAGGCTTACTGAATTAATATCTGAAAGATGCTTTGAGTTCCTGAAATAAAAGATGCCTTCGATGATTTGATATTTGCCAGGGAAAATCATAATTTGCTAGCAGCTAATGCAAAAGGAGTCTGAGATACTGCAGGCACCTTCTGTTAAATGCAGAGAAATCCCAAGTTTCTTAAAAAATTGAAGGGGTAATTGATTATATTTTTTTGAGTTAATGTTAGAATCAGAGGAGGATGGCAGTTTGAATTTGTTATATTGGAGACAGATTATCTATCCGAAACTTACTCTAGTATCACCTCTGGGAGGCTGTGATAAATGACGACTTTTCAGTGGCAATTCTTTGCATATCATACGTTACTGGTTGCAGGAGTGCTGCTTTTGCCCTGTATTTCCCCTTGGTGTGCAAAGCTGACCGGACTGCCTCTCCAAATGCAGCCCCCATCTGCCCTGGGCCTGAGACTTGCTCATCCCCCTTGGAGGTGACTCCAGTGAAGATCCACAAGGGTCTTGAGGGAATTCAGATACAGAGAGAAGCAGGGAGCTTGTGCTAGGATGGAAGGAGTGATGGTGGGAGGTGGAGGGATGCTGACAAGTGTGCCAACGAGAGTCTTAGCTGTGCAGAGCTATTAATCCTCCTGCTCCTGTTTGCCTTTGGCAGAAAATAAGACTAGATAGACTTCAGATAAATCAAGCAGTTGGCTGTCTCCTGGCTGACTACTTCTGTAGGTACGTGGCACTAGTGAAGCTCTTGCCTCTGCTGTCTCCTAAGCTGTCCAAGCAGTGGCCTCCTGTGGCTTCCCAAGCTGATGACTTGCAGTTTGCACCACTGCCTGAACAACATCTAGATTTGCAGTGTTTCTGCTTTTCTTTTTTTGTTGTCGTCGTTCCACGCACCTCAAGGGGAAGGTGAAGAGCAGTCACAGTGCAACGAGCTTTCCATGGGGATAGGAGCTTGGTGCAGTTTTGCCAGCATAATTATCTCAGCTAGATACTGATAGCAGCAAAAATCAGCCCCCCTCTCAGCTTTCCTCCCTGAAAAAAACCAAAACCAAACAAACCAAAAACCAAACCAACCAACCAAAAAAAAAAAAAAACCAAAAAAAACCTGACAAGGCTTTCTGTGACCAACCTCTAGTAAGAGTTCAAGAACTGAACTTTTAAAAGGAGAATGCAGGCAGACTAATAAACCCCTGGCTTTGGTAAGTGAGCAAAAAGCCAATATATGTATAGCATCTTGTGTGTTGTCTGTGGGGTATTTCAGGCACGCTCTTCATCCTATGCTCAAAGATGCATCACATTTAGACAAACCTACAACCTAGCCTGCAGCGTTACTCCTCTTGCCTTAAAAAGTGTATAGATATATGTTCATCTATCCATTTGCATAAAGGTGACATTTCTACCAGTTCTAGAAATGGTCACTTAATTCCATATTCTCACAGGTTTTCTTCTTCAATAGTACATGCTAGGTATTATTAATTATTAATTTAATCCCGCAATTTTTGTCATACTAAGTAACCTCCAAATTTCTGGGACTATAAATCCCTCTTTTACAATACACTGAAAATGCAGTGTTTCATGAATATAGATTTACAAATCTCTAATTAAGCTCCTAACACCAAGTGCTTGGGAGACCACCTTAAAAAAACAAGTACCTGATTTTTCCAAAGAGATGGGGCAATAAAATTAAGTTAATGTGGCATTCAGATTTCTTTCAATAACCTTGTTCAAACTTCCAAGTGTGCTCAGAATACAAACGTGCTATTATAGCCCTGAAGAGGGGATGTAATATGGTTGGCCTCTTTTAACGTTGCATGATTTGTGTGACCATAACTGCTCTCATTAGAAATGGAGCTGATGTGCAGTACTGATGTTGCAGAATAGGGGACAGGAGAAAAGGAGCAACTTCTAGACGATGGCTGAAAGCTGGAGCGAGGATTCTCCTTTCCGTAGCTCAAAGCAACTCAGCAATAGTTACTGTTGGCAAATAACAGCTGAAGTGAGAATTGAATTTTCCCTGATGTTCCCGGCCAATCTGTAAATCATCATGTCAATCATTGCTCTTCCCCAACACGAAACCAATGTCTGTTCCCACTAAAGACACCATTAAATTTGATTGTCAGACGTTCATCTCAATATTCTTATCGATCTACAGGACTTTTTTTATAATACCTTGAAAAGGCGATTTCTCATTAACAGAGCCCTGTGGAGCTGGAAAGGAGGAATATTGCACCTTTTTGCAGAAAGCAAAGACAAGCCAAGGGACAGGGCCTAAAAGGCACTTAATAGCACTTTCAGAAGTGCTGGTTTAATTTGCAGTTTCTCAGTTAGATTTTTCCCAGATTTAGAGCAAATCAGCTGTGCTTTCACAGGCAGGAACTGAATGGTTTTTTAAGTTGAGACTCCTCATTGGAAATTCCTGAGATGTGTTAACCGAGCACATAAAGTCTCCTTGTCTGTTCCCATAAAAATGTGTATATATATAAAAAGACACAACCAGATTAGATTAAATCCTTGCCTTAGGACAACAGCAACCACCTGATTTCAAACAACCTACATTCAGGGTCTTCCATGCCAAGGCAATACAATATTTGAGGAGCGAAAGTTTTACTACTGGTAAAATTAGAATTAAATAAATATGTATCTATAGAAGAGGGCTGTGGTGGTTTTGCACAGACTTTTAATTTTAAATTATTTTGCTTTTATTATCCTTACCCCAATGCTTAGGTATGATCTGGCAGTGTTTCTTTGAAGTTTCCTAAATCCTTTTGGCCACATGGGCTTTTTAATTATGCTCAAAACTCTTAAAACTACATCAGCAAAAGTGGTCTTTAGTGTTTGCCTCTTGTAGAGCTGGGGAAAAGCCAAGTTCTGCCTCTTCTATTCTGTAAGTAACGCTTTTGGCAGAGCTTAAGACTGAATACTAAAATATTGAATAATTGACATTCTTAGGCACAAGTGCAGATTTTTCATCGATAGGAGGCGGCTGCTCCTTCAGGTGCTTGTAGAGTGTCTGAACAGGGAAGAATGATCCGTGTTTGGGGCTCTGTTTGAGAAGCTGGTGCAGATGAAGGCTGGGCCGCTGTTGTGGGGCGAACACCTAGAAGGCAGTGGTGTTATTTAACACAGGGGACTAGGGACTGCAAAATATGTAAAAGCTGATTGAAATTGAAAGCTATAGCATTATTTACGTACTTTAATAGCCATATAATTTTTTTTAGTGGATGGAAATATTATTAGAAGCAATGTAAGGGACAGTAAGAGCTAAAAGATGAGTAGGAGAGTAACAAATGACCATAGGAGGGATTAAAAGGAATAAAACATAGAAATGGTGGAGGATGAATATTTGTAACAAAAGAGCAGCTAAATGGAAGGAAAGATAGGCAAACAAAGGTCAGCAGAAGCAGTGATGAAAGGTGAGTGGTTTGCTTTAGACTTGTAGCAGTTCTCCAGAACATCCTGGCATGACACACCTGGACAGGTCGCTCAGCACTACTGGAGGCACAGCAGGGTTTAGGATGAAGATATTGGAAGATGCTCTTAGACTCTTGTCTAGGGTCATATCATAACTGAGCCTGCAAAGCAAACATTTTTCATATAAAAATCTGAATCCCATTTTAGTGAAAATGCTGATAAATTTCTTTGGTCCAAGCGCCATTTCTGTTTGAAAAACTAATTTGAACACTAAATGCACACCTCTCTTACTGCTCAGTTGGATATATGATGTAGGAAAAGCCATGTGTATTTTAGATGGTTGCCTGATATTTAGATTCTTTTATTTTAAAAGTATACTTTACTATTTCAGGTGTTGATTAAGCATAACTTGCTCCTGAGCAGAAAAGCAGAATTTGACAATGAATTTTCAAGTTATTTTTTCTATTTGCAGAATGTGTATAGTTGATTTAACTGTAAGCCAACTGTATTTGCTGAATAATTAATAAAGTAAGTTTTTCATCACCATCTTTAATCATATCTTAAGAAATTGCCTGGAAGACTTTGCCTTTGAGGGCTGACTTGGTCTTTCAGAGAGAACTTTATTATTGAGCCCTTTTCAAGTTTCCTTCACTGCCTTTGACACAGACTAACAGGCCGGTATTGATTTACCCCAGACTGGATGCCCAGTGCTAATCTACATTCAGTTTAAAACCTACTACATTAACAGAATATTTACCTTGTGACACAAACTTCCCAAGGTAAAGCTGGCACCGCCTCCAACTTTTGCTGGCCTGATACAAAGGCACCGCACCGATCAGAAAGTGGCTGGGTACGAGTCGAGGGGACTCATTCACCTCTGTTTGATTCCGAAACTGCTGTGACAGGTTTTGTGCGATGCCTCTCCCCTTCCAGACACCTGAAAATACTCGTATGTTTTGCAATATGTTTCTTAAACTTTTTTTTAAAGTTTCTCCTTGCTGGTAGAGCAGAGGTCCAAGGGAGTCGAGGTCCAAATCTAGTACAAACCATTCCTTTCCTTGCAGAGCAGATCCTCCCTATGAGTAAACTCAGCATTCCCTAGAAGCGCTGCCTGCCTTGCAGGTCGAGAACGGTAGGACACTGCATATCCTGGGGCGGCTTGATATGATTGAGAAGCAAATACCATCTTAAATAGCATCTTTGAGAAATATATACATTTCCAAAGGGAGAAAATCTTTGTATACAGTCTCAGGCTTCTTGTCTCTTCAGCACAGTTTGGTATTTAAACAAATTTTTCAATAATTGAAAATCAAGTTGAGAGGATTCACTATCATATGGACAGGAGACACGCAGTTGCGTGCAACCCAGTTGGCTTTGGCTAATGTCTGGAATCTAGATACTGCCTCAGCTGTAGAGGAAATCCTTCACAATCCTTTCTGATTGACAAAAACGATGAGTCAAAGTCCTAACAGACTGTCTAAGGGAAAATAATAGCAATGCATCTCAAACTCAAAGACAAGACTGAAAAACAAAGCACAGAGACAGTGTGGAGTCTCTTCTAAGAACATAAAAGTAAACTGGTGCAGCACATGCTGCTGCCCTCTTGTGGTGAGCATCTAAAGGGAGAAGGAGTCTTAAAACCTTCCAAAAAACTGTTTTGACAGGGAAACAAGAAGCAAATTTGGTCAAAACAGAAGCCTGAAAATTGAAAAGTGGCAAAAGAAACCCAAATAAGGAAACAAAGAAAACAACAACCCCAAACAAAACCAGGTAACAAAAACTTTCTGTTGCGAAAGTGAGCAGATGGCATCGTAGCCCATGTCCTGCCATTTCTGTAGGGAGGCTTCCTCACCTGTGGCCACCTCGTGATGCCCCCCTGTCCCCTCCAAAGCTACTGTAGATAAGCAGTGTGGCTCCTAATGTATTTTCTTTTTTTTTTTTTTTATTATGTAGCAAAGGGGGAAGGTGTGGAGATAAAGCTGGGAAAGCTGTCAATAGATTCATGCTGGTACCGTGTGCCATATACACAAACACGTTTATATAGGGGCACTCACTGACCAAATTCAATGTGTTAATTCATTGGTCCTAGTTCTTCCTCTCTAATTCACAAACTGCATCTCCTGTCAGTTATGATACTCCTCACGAAAGCCTTGAAACAGTCAGAGAAGGGACTCTTCCCCATTTGTTCAAATATCAAGGCAGTTTGGAGGAAACAGAAGGGGATTCAGTTTAGCAAACTTGGCTCATGTGGCAGATGTTAAAGTACAGAACTTGTTTGTCATCAGCATTCATTGGGAAAGTTTGCTCTCGGAATCACTGAAGAAAACAACCTTGCTTGCATAACAAGCCTAGCAAGCTGCTATATTTTGAAGCAGATGTATTCTTCCCCTGGATCAAATACTTGCCATATAATCCCTCGTCAGGTAAAGGAAAAACTTCATTGTCTGCACCTTCTTCAAATACAGCTGAAAACAGCTTCAGGTTCTGTGTGGGCTTTTTTTCCTTCATTTTCAGATCACTAACTGTGCTGTTCTGGCACTCACAGTATCAACGATAACAGGCCTGTCTGGATAAGGTATCAAAATTTCCAAAGGAGACTTAGATGCCTTCAGTCTCCTGAAGCTCCTTTTACCAGTAGTTGCAGCTTGGTAGAGCTGCAGTGCTCTCAGGGTGCTCACCTCCATTTATTTATGTAGGAAATGGCTTTGCCTTCATGGAAAGCATAGCACATTTGCTCAAAGATAAGACCTTTCAGAGAGAATTTCTAAAAAGATACAGTTCTAGGCCAGTATTGGGCCTTTTGCGATGATCATGGGTTATATTCTGCTGTACCTATGCAGTTAGTTGAGTAGTGACCTCTCATTAGCTATTAGTGGGGATTTTTTTTTTTTCTCGTAAAGGAGTGTTCAGGTGGCACACCTAGAGAGGCACTCTGGCTCTTAAAATGCATCCTTAATTTCTTGTGCTTTAATTGTATGTGATCTCGAGCGATTCAGTGTCAGTTAAGACATAAAAGGTGCTTTATAAATACATAATTTTTCTGCCAAGAGTCCCAAAACATTGATTTCACGTTCTATTTTTAACACAGGGCTATGCTGTTTGAATGCATTTTAAGCAGCACTGAATTTTATAAGTTGTTGTTATAAAGGTAACGAACTGCAGTTATTTCAAGTAATATTGTTTGCAGAGGGTCACTTCAGTAGATTACTAGAGAATAATTTTGTTTTAAACTGAGGTGAAATACAGCCCAAAGAGATTTCATTGGTCTCATTAAAATCTATTTTAAAATGTTATCTCAACAGTCTTTATTGGAAAAGGAGAAGTTAATATTGTACCATGGAGGACCATAGTCATGCTCTCCAAGCCATGACTCAGGCATGTACTGAACTCTTATTCTTTTAGACATTATGCTTGGAAGTGAGTCAGGCAGACAAAATAAGTAAAGCTGAAGGTCAGGAGCATCTCCTGTACCAAGACTGCATGTGTAGATCATGAAGGGCTGAAGAAAGGCCAGCTCTAAAGGAATGAGTTATTAGTATGGCTGAGGGGGTTTTTTTGCTAAAAGCAAATAGAGTTCTGCATGTTTTCAACCTCAAATAATTAAATTTTTTTTAATATCAAAATTCAATAAACCAAATCCTCTGGTGTGACTCATAAAATTTAAGAAAACCTAGTGCTAGAGACAGATTAGTATTTATTGGATGGCTGGCATTTTGAGCAGAGTGGCAGCTGTGAGGTCCAGATCCCACCTGTGCTCCAAGACATCAGGAGGAAACCATCCAATTCCTGCTTGTAATAAAAGCATCCCATGTGCAAAAAAAATTTGTGTTGAAGAAAATTGGTGGCTGTGGCATTACTTACCGATTTTCCCTTTGTGAGCTTCACCGGTTTTGCAACTCAGAGCTACGAAAATTGAGTGACAAGCAATGGGAGAATTTCCTCTGCTGGGTAAATGTCCACATGAACCCAACAAACACCAGGAGCTTTTGGCAATCTGTCTCCCTTGGCCTGTTTCACTCGATCGCGGTTGGAAGGTAAGAACAAATTTCAAAATGTCCAAATAATCCTAAAAGCTTCTTACAATAGCTTGCTGCAAAGTCCCTAAAGTCTTGATATAACAAAATTTATATTGGATGTCAAAACCCAGGAACTGATTTGTAGTTGCATTAAATCTAGTGCAATCCTGGAACAAAATCCAAGTAA
>NW_009258951.1:4890711-4891047 GCF_000687185.1 Egretta garzetta
AAAAGGCTTTTCAACATAAAATTCCAAATATTTCAATTAATCCTTCCCTGGTGCTAGTTGATTAAAATCTTACCCTTGTTAATTAATATACGTGTAAAGTACGTTGGGTAGCCCACATTTAACACTTTAGCATTTCCAGTACTGACACAGAAGAGAAACAAGCATACAAACTAATAATTTACCTAATTTAGAATCAACTACTCAATTCCCAACAAAAGTCTAGTGTGCATTTAAATGGCACATTATGGAGTTATCACTTCTATTTTTCTAATATGTAAATGGGTGAGGACCTCAGAATTTTTGCTGTGCTCACAGAGGAATAATCATTTAATAAAC
>NW_009258951.1:4891086-4934623 GCF_000687185.1 Egretta garzetta
TTTCCAACACCCTTATGCATTTTACCTTCATGTTTAAGGTTGTAAACTTTGATCAGGAATTAAAGTCTACATAAGAGAGGCAACAAAAAGCCCAGGAGGACACCTGCATTTCTCTACTGTACTGAAAGTATGCCCAGCCAAGCCATTGGTATAAACTTGGCTATGATTAAGAATTTTTCTTGCATTTTGTTTTGCATCCCCAATGGTGTGCTGTCCCCCTGCTTCTTCCCTCCTTGCCCGCCAGTGATGGGACCAAAGGAGTGTTTTCCTTTGGAATCACACCCATTCTCACTGTCATTCCTCACTGTCTGCTTGGGACCAGTCATATCAGGAAAGACAGATGTGCTTTGCTTTCTGAATATGTAATTCCCATTGCTTTGCAGATTCTCTGGATTTTTCTTCCCAGTTGTGACATTCTTTTCATTCCTACAAAGGTAAGTTTTTCTGACTTTTGCATTTCTCCTTCCAGCGTGGTGTGGTGTTATACTTGCGCTCTCCTGCTGTAAATGAGGGAGGAACAAAGTGCACAGCTCCCGTAAAAGGGAATGGATAATCCCAGCTGACGCCTGACCTGCAGCTGCAGTGGCTGTGTCCTTTGCAACCACGCGTGAGCATCTATCTAGTGGTAGATGCTTCTGAACATGTTTAACCCCATAGACCTAATGAATTTTTCTTTCAAATAATTGAAAACCTTTTTCTATCAGGTCTCTGTCCCTGCTGTACGCACTCTCAGCAGGGAAATCTGATTCTCTCTGCTTCTACCCAGCTGTGGCTGAGGCCACAGTATTACAAATAACATTATCAGCTATTTTTATTGGCACATCTAGGCCCTAAGATGTGTACTAAACATTTCCCCTTTCAAACTAAGCAAAAGAAATACTTTTCTTTTAAATTGAAAAAAAAAAAAAAAAAATACTCACTTGGGCAGATCCATGCTACTGCATCCCCTACCAGTTCGCGATGCTGTTCATCCTTCTCTGTCATAAATTAGTGAAAAGGTTTCACTCCACCCAAGCACAAAACCCTGGGTTTGTAATCATTCAGTTAAAAACCAATGCAGTCAACGTTGATTGCAAAATCCCATCACTAGTGATGCATTTGCAAAACGTTGAAATTGTGTAGCCAAAGCGATACTGAACCTGCTCTGTATTTTGCAAATCAAACTCTCTTAAAGTAGCTCCCAGCTGTCCAAACATAAGTGGTCCTTCTATAGTTGAATGAATGCAAAGGATTACCCCCATCTGCTTGTTGGCTTTCAAGTTTATCATCCACATGTCCCAAAGCAAAAACCCTGAAAAACAAACCCCTGAAAGTTGCTCAATGGCAGGAAATTATAGCACACAGCACACAACAAATTAAAAAATGACAAGTGCTCCACCTAGCTACTGCTAAGGCAGTGATATTCTATTTTCCACATGCAGCACTGGATCTCCATCCTTACCACTGCGTGCATCATGCAAGAACTGTAATTTAGAGCAGAAGGTCAGGTGCAGCTTTTGGGGAAGAAGATTATCCCTTGAATACCCCATCCATTTACCATTTAGGCTTGGGAGATTCTGCAAATTCACTTGGCATTTTTGCAGGGAGTTCATACTTATAATACACTTATTTTGTGAGACTTATGCACAGAGCTGGATGCTCTTGTGAAGCACGGGCCATATTGCAGCCCTGCAGCAAGCCAAATTTGCTCGGTCTGCAGGAGTGGCACAAGTCTCCTCAGGAACTTAGAATTCCTTCATGGTAGGCGTATTTCTCCCACCGTGAGTGCTGCTGGGGCTGTACTGGGCTGCACAGAGTCTCTGAGGTAACTAAGCAGCAAACAAAGACAGCGTCTGTTGGTGATTTTCCTTGATGGAAAAAAATAATACCTTGTAAAATATGAATTGATACATAATGTATTGATTTATTTAGACTGGAGGCAAATTTCTAATCTGATGTAATATCGTATGGATGCACTTTTCTGTGATGCTCCTCAAACACACACATTGCTGTTCATTCCAAGGCAGCAGCCCCCAAACCACAGTAACCCAATACAAGCAATGAATCTGGTTGTGACTGCAAACCATCAGTGGGACTTTTTAACTGCCCAGTACTTTGGATCTCATCAGCCTGGAAACAGGACCTGCTTCCACATAGTATCCCACAATCCCAGCCTTTGTTGAAGGGGTCCCTTGGGGGATTTGTGGGAAAAGAGGAGGAAGTAGGAGGGGAAAGAAAGGCCAAAGTAGTACCTGCCTCCTCCTCCCTCCCAAATAAAAATTATATGGCTATTTCTGAAGATTGAACTTTGACAAAAAAATCTTCTTTTTTCAAGTGTAGATAGAAACCATACATGATTTAATCTCTCGAACTACTCTTATTATAGCTATTTTCTTTCTACAGTGCTATTTTCATGAAAGGACAGATTAAGAGGTGTGATTTTATTTTATTTAGATTTTATTAATTAGTGGTCTACACAAAAAAAAGGGAGGAATCAATGGATTTTGTTCAACATAATTGAAGTGATAGAGTGGAGTACTGCTTATGTAAAGAAAAGTGAGACAAGAGTGGTCTTTCTTTTGTAACGGAAATCAATTCAGAGCAGTAACCCAGAAACACTTTGAGGAGAAAAAGAATGTGGTCAGGTTCTGATATGCTGACTTTGAGTGAGTTTGCAAAATAAAATTTATTTTTCTGTTGTGGTGGGTGAAACTGCTTGTTGCCAGATCCAGTGTTCAATATAGTCCACAGAAGTCTTTCCTGGAGAAGTTTAGCAAGAGAGGGACATCACCTCTCCCAGCCCATCCTGCCTAGGGACAGTCACACTCAGCCTGTGCTGAGTGCCTCAGGCTCATACGAGGGATGGCATTTGATTTTTTTGTATTTTTATTTTAAGGCTCACAGAGATCACATTTCTTTCTGCTTTAAACTCCACATGATCCTATGGAAACTCTAAAGAGGTATATGTTAGCTTTTCCTTATAACCTTTGGTAGGCAAGCATTTTGAAAATACATTGAGGAAACAAACTGTTGAGAAGGCAAAAAATGATCAGCCAGAAGAAGGGTCATGTATCACTGGGGGTGAATAAAATGCCAGGAAAACCAGACACATGCCCAGATTAGCTAGATTGAAACAGGGGTAAAAGCATAATTTAGAGCAAAACAAACAGGGGGAAAAAAGAAAAACAACCTTACTTTAAAATTTTACTTTTCTGAGAGTGATAACAAAGAAAATAGCCTTTGAAAAATAGAAAAAGACCAAATAGAATCAAATCAACATAGACTCAATTTTTCATTACATGCAGCTTGTTTGAGATGGGTCAGAATCTGTCTTATTGATAGGAAAAAATATATTTTTGCTGATTGACTGGCAAACCTCAAAAATAATATGTTGATTGAGCTGAAATATGGTTTTGCAGGAAAAAAAGAATATGAGAAAAAAATTCCAGTTTATCATTATTGAAAGGGATGCCTGGATAGTTCTGTTCTGAAATTATTTTTTTTTTCCCCTCTGAGGACATCACTGCCTGAAATGAAAATTCACAATATGAGCACAACAGTTTGTCTGATCTAAAACAAAATAAAACAAAAATTATGAAATGTTAAACTTTTCTACAGCTCTTTTCTGCTGTCATCTTTTTTCTTTTTAAGAAATTCAGTCGAATTCCATCTCCTTATTATGCCACTAAATTTGTACCATTTTATGAACCATTACCTTTTTATGTTATCAAAGTAAATAATGTTAAAAACATTATACTGTCACTCAATTTCTATTCCTCACTTCTGGAAGAAAAAAATATTGTCTATGAGGTGCACAGATTTTCCTCTATGAATGAAGGCTTTCTCTTTCCCCTCTCCCCTCGGAGCAAGCAAGTTGTCAGAACAACCGGAGCAGATGAGATTCCTGCAGGAGCCAGGACCACCGGGCAGACCCCAGGCACAGGTGAATTTTCTCTCTACACTACAGCTCATTACACAGTTCTCCTACTAAATCTCATACTCTTGCAGTGTCTTATACCATTATTAGCACTTTATCTTTTGGCTTTCAGTGCCATTCTAGAACTTGCTTGCGTGTCAGAAGGAATTTTAAAGCAAACACTTGAAAAACCAAAATGAAATAAGTGTGTCTTGGTGAATGCAGATACTGTTTAGTCACAAACTCATTGCCTTTGGTAAAATTAAATAAGTTGGATTCAGATTGTTAAAGGGATTTAGCATGTAACGCTGCAGTTAGCTGATACTGAGTGGGTTCAGTTACGGTCCAGTGCTAGACAGACTGGTAGCACAAGTGAGCATTTTCTAAATTCATCTGCGAATACACTGTACCAAAAAAGTAGGCTAAAAACCCAAGGCCATTTGTACGTTAGAAGGTTCACTACCAGAATTGCTAGATCACTATTAATTTATTTGACAACTTTTAGGTTCATTTTGGATATTAGAGCTGTCATTGTAAAATACTTCCATTTTTCCTTCAACACCGCTTTGAGATGGATCTGCTTTGAAGCTGTGTCAAAGTAGCTCTGAATCAGGAGAAACTTTAAAATTTTTAAGTTGAAAGTCTAAACAGCCTCAATATGCTGTATAAAATTGTTCTGAGGATTGAACCTCCTACCATGGTACCCTGGAGCATTCAGTCACTTTCAATAAATCTCTTTTAATAATTTCTCACTTGTCCTTATTATTACTAACAGCCAGAGCATCTCAAGGCAATGTCAGAGCAAAGGCTTTGGCTAGATGCAGGAGTAAGGTTTATTTCAAAGTTAACATGAAGGAAAAGTAAACCACATGTGAACTTACTGGGAAAAGTGACTTTTTTTGCATGAATTTATGGATGGCTGGTGTCAATTCTGTCAAAAAAGTCACAGTTTCTTTGATTTCAAGAAGTTATGTTACGGGGTAAGTATATTGAGAATGGAGTTTTGGAGGTCTGTTTTTCTCACCTTTAAAGCTTTGCTTTTATTAGTTTTCTTTCATTATCTCTGGAAAAGCTACATTCAGCATCTGCTGGGAATATCCGCCATTAAATCATTTCTGAGGGATACGGATCTGGGCTACTTGACTTTTTCCCAGTCCTTTAACAAAAAATACCTAACCATAATGTTCCACTAAAAAATATCCTGTGAGTTTGGGGAGGGGGTTTAATGTACTTTAAGTACCTTATGTTAATTGCAAGCCCCTTTATTGATCTCCACCATATGATGGAGTATTCAAGCTGGAGAGTACTCCCTTGTCTTCAGCTGGATGCTGGACTTGCCCCAATTGCCAATGCATTTATTCAGATAGTGATAGAAGTCTAATTCCTAATTCTTACCCAAGTAATTATATGAATAAATAAAGGTAATTCCCTATGTGAAGTGAGCTGGATCAAAGCAAAAGGTTGGCCAACAAGACTTTTGGCACCTTTTGTGAGGTTGACTCTTTAGCATGCAGGCCACAAGGCTATTCCCAGGTTCCTCCCCCCTCCCCCCCGCAACCAAGTTCTGTGGTCCCAATGGTATTCTGTGCCCTAAAATTGATTTTCCCATGATCAATTTATTTAAAAAAATGTGGGTTTAAGAAAACCCCTAAAGCTCCACCCCACCCTTTAGCCAAAGTGAAAAGATTCAGTCTCAGGGCTACACCATTAATGAATGTGCATTTCTCTCACTGAAAACTATTCCCAGTCCCATCTGAAGCCATTTTTATTTGGCAGAAGATGGTGCTCCCTGGAGCACAGTATCTGGTAAAGAAGGACAAAATCAGGAAGAAACCATTCATTTTTGGTGTTTTTATGTTTGGTTTGGTTGGGTTTTGTTGTTGTTGTTGTTGTAGGACTGCCAGGAAGAGTTCTCAAACAAGGTTTGGGAAGAGCGAGGGAAGCGAATTCTTTCTTTATGGTTGCTCTTTTCTCATAAACGAACACTCAGCTTTGCTACCAGTCTATCATAGATGAGATTTAATCTATATAAAACACTTGACAACTGCTGTGATAATTTCAGCCTCCCAGTTTATGAGATTATAAAAGGCAGTTTACCCTCACCAGTCTGTAAAGGGCTGAGCTTGGGTATGCTGCAGTTGATAAATCAGACTATTCATTTTGAGGCTGAGAGAAGCTGAAGCCTGGTACTGCCCTGTGACCAGGCTACATTGTATGGCTGTATGGCTTTGACAGAAAGAAATAATTTTGTATGATGTCATTGGTGCTGTAACGCAATGAAAAGAATCTGGCTCCAAGTGCACCTTTCAAAATATAGCCAGTATAACTAATGCTGCTGGTTACGGGGGAGATGGGAGCACAGATATGGTAATCACTAGATTGCGTTAGTATAAAATAATATGTGGGACATTAGGACAGAAAACAGCAGTTCCTTGCCTACAATGAGCCTTTTAATCAAGCAAATGTAATTCACAAAGCTTGTGAACTCGGGTGGCTTTTCTCATTTGGGCTCCTGTTGCCGTCCTGTGCAGACAGATGTGCAGCTCCAGACTGATGGAGGCTTCACCACACCAGGGCTGTGTGGCAAGGGCCTCCTGTGCTGATGGGCGCGGGGCAGCACCTATATCATGTTGCTGTCCTTACCCTTGGCAGCCCTACCACCGTTTACAGCAGACATTTGCTGATAGCAAGCGAAGTACAGCAGTGATTGGGGAGTTAATGGAGCAGAACCTATTTTTCACTGTTTCTGTCAGTACTTCACAGTACCGAGGGGAAAAGAGAGCTGTAAAATAGTAGAGCGTGACTTTTGAACCATCATTTTTGCTTTCCCTCCTGTGGTTCTGGGTAAGGCTGTTATGAATCTTGAAAGTTCTGTGATTCAGAGGTCTGGAGGCATTAGCTGCCAGGGCACCTGACTTGGCCTTGCACCTCAAGGAGAGGATCTTGACTGCGGAGACGTCCAAAATGCCTCTCTCCTTGGTCACACCGGCTCTCCTGGGCTGTGCAATCGGGCAACAATGTTTTTATTAAAATACTTATGAATATTTCCAGTCTGTCTTAAAAATACTAGTATTTGGCAAAGAAAAAAATGGTAATCCATTTTGCCAAGGCAGTGTGAGCAAGAGACTTCTGCATGGGATTGCTGTCCCTGGGTGCCAGTCGTGCTCAGGGAGGGCATGCAAACTCGGCCCAAGTGGAAGAGCCCTCAGGAGGGAGGACACCAATGTCCTTTCTTCTACCCAAACATGAAGTTTAGTGAAACCTGGAGGAAAGCAATGATGTCTTCTATTCTGTGAAATTTGATTGAACCTGGTTGAAGACTTCAAATGGAAGAGAAGGAGCCTGCTGCAGGGAGCAGGATGCCTGAGCAACTGTCTGCATCTCAACTCTACAGGAATCTGGGTAAGAACACATTAATTCTCTCAGAGGATTGGTTTCCTGAAGGGGAAGGTAAAGACTAAGATTTAGATTTCTTCCTGATTAATAAGACTCTGGCTTATAACGAGAAAAGACAGAGATATCATGAAGTCTTACAAAAGGTCCAGAGATAGCAGCGTAGTAGTCCTGACAACGCTGAACTCGGTGGTCCAGAAACATGACAATAGAAGCAGATATATCTTTTAATTAAATATTTCACATATCAGTTGTAATTATTTCCAATTAGCACTAACGAAGTAAGGATGGTACAAACAAGCAATATAATCTGGTGATAAGCATTTTTTAATTAATATGAATGGCATGGATACTACTAATTGACTCAGTTTGGTGATTATTTTTTTTTAAGATACATTGGTGTTGAAAGTCTCTTACTTTCTTGACCTTGTCTTCTCTTCCATTGCAACATTTTTTGCTAGTTATAATTAAAATATTTTGAATCACAGAATGGCAAGGGTTGGAAGGGACCTCGGGAGATCACCCAGTCCAACCCCCCTGCAGTCAGCAGGGACACCGCCAACTAGATCAGGTTGCTCAGAGCCCCATCCAACCTGGCCTTGAATGTTTCCAGGGATGGGGCCTCCACTACCTCTCTGGGCAACCTGTTCCAGTGGTTTACCACCCTCATTGTAAAGAATTTTTTCCTTATATCTAGCCTAACCTAATAATTAAAATATTTTGAATCACAGAATGGCAAGGGTTGGAAGGGACCTCGGGAGATCACCCAGTCCAACCCCCCTGCTAAAGCAGGTTCCCCTAGAGCATGTTACACAGGACTTCATCCAGGCGGGCTTTGAATATCTCCAGAGAAGGAGACTCCACAACCTCCCTGGGCAGCCTGTGCCAGTGCTCCGTCACCCTCAGAATAAAGAAGTTTTTCCTCATATTCAACTGAAACCTCTTATGTTTCAGTTTGTGCCCATTGCCCCTTGTCCAGTCGCTGGGCACCACTGAGAAGAGTCTGGCTCTGTCCTTGTGACATCCACCCTTGAGATATTTGTACATATTAATGAGATCCCCTCTCAGTCTTCTCTTCTTCAGGTTAAACAAGCCCAACTCCCTCAGTTTTTCCTCATAGGGGAGATGCTCCAGTCCTCTCATCAACCTTGTTGCTCTCCTCTGGACTCTCTCCAAGAGTTCTTCATATTTTTTGAACTGGGGGGCCTAGAACTGGACACAGTACTCCAGGTGAGGTCTCACCAGTGCTTTTACCCAAGAAAGAATATTGTCTCATATTTATACTTTATATTATTTTACTTATATATACTTTATCATTTATATTTTTTATTAAAACAGACTTACACCCACTTTTATTGATTCGCATAGTCTTAGGCAGACTTACTGATGAAACTAAATTCTTGCCTCATCTTCATTGCTGTAGTTCCCATTATTAACAGTACGACTGAAAATTGGATGTTTGTGAGGCATACCAGTAAAAACAAGAGCACCATGCAATAAGGACATAATCTCAAATGTCAAAACCATCAAACTGAATTAGAAATCTTCTTGCATTCTTAGATATTGACACTCTTTATCAATATTCAGGATTCCTTTTAGGAAACCCAGGCACAGAATATTGTGTAACTTATTCTGATGAGGAATCCAATATACAATTTTCTACAAAGGATGGCTTTGCCAACCTGAATAAAACCTTCAAATAATAATAAATCACATCCAGTAGATTTATGTGAATGGCTTTTCTCTGTAGTCATTTCATATAGTGCATGATGTAGCCATCATATTTTTATTCTGGGCTGGCCTGGGGTGTCTGAGACCCAGCTCAGCCCCTCATATGCTATTTTGGCTTTCTGTTGAACTGCCAATTTTGTGCCAATCCAAATATTCTGTAAAGATTTGTAGAAAAAAATAAAACCAAAGGCACATTTTTTACAGGTCAAATTTTTCCTGGACTTCGATACAGGCAACTCATCCATCTTTTGCAGAGCTATGCAGTTGCTGGGAATTTTCAGAGAAAAAATAACCACGTCTAGGATTGGACTATAAAGCTTTGGGGATGGAAGCAGAAATTAGAAACCCACTCCTGGTAATCATGGTCCTCTCACTGCTTCTGACAGCAGAATGAATTTGTTTTACAATTTGAGCGTCAATCTTTTCCTTTGATTTAATTTAATCTGCTGCAGTAGCTGTGGGACCTCAATGACTCCTGGTGGTACAGTAAGTGCTGCCACTGTTAAATAGTGTCTTCATTCCCTTCCTTATCAGTACAGAAGGGAGAGTATGCACAACTGCATTAAAACCTGAGAAACATTGATTAAAAAGATAGTATTTTTGGCGCAGTCTCGTTTAGTCTTTTAAAAGCCATCAGAGAGGGTAATTACATCAGACCCAGGCCCCAGATCTAGGGCTGACAGATACCCTTAATTCCCTTTGGTCTCCGTGGAACTTGTGAACTTTAAGCGTATTTCAATATCAGCCCTTGGACAGGAGATCATCAGTCTTTCCATTACTAAAATTACTTATTTTTAAAACACATAAGGCGATAGCACTTAAAGAGAGGAGAAAAAAATTAAATCATAAAAATGAATAACAATTATTTTCTCTGCACATTTTAGGTGAACAGTATGTAGTCCTTGTCATAATAAATCACGAAACGTCCAATTTTGTGAGCTGAAGGGACCTTTGTGCAATTCAAGGAATTTTAGCAAGCAAAATGAACTATGAGAGAACAGCAGTTTTATTAAACTGCCTACATTTCTAAGACAGATTGTGTGGTTAACTGGCAAATTGGGGAGTCTATAAATAAAATATGTAAGAAGCAGCAGACTACAAGCTCCTTGTTTTATACACAGACAGTTTGTCCCTATCAGTAAATATGTTTTAAAAGCTGCTGCATAGTTTGACAAGAACTGCCTTTTCTAGGCACTCAGGCATGTTTGAAATTAGATTATGTCATCATGGACCAAATCTCATTGTGCTGGTGATATTAGTGGATGATATGTAATAATAAATGTATTTGCTGTTTGCTTTGGTTCATATCCCTAGGGGCCCATTTTCCTCTTGGTGGAGGTAATTAGACCTAAAATTCTTTCTCTCTCTCGATAACAGATTCTCCACAGCTCACAAAATACTGAAGGTACTAATAGAAAAGTATGAATTTCATTTTGTCCATTGCTAAAAGTACTTTACTTTGCAGCAGGCTCACAGATACCATCCAGCTAAATGAAACAGGACTAGAAAGGAGGTATAAAATTACTTTGAATGAGATTTATTGATTTTTATTTTTTTAAAAATACTTAAGACTTGCTCTTTTTTTGTTTCCGTCATGAGTTTTATTAAGATTTTATGAGAAACTTAAGCAGGGAATTCAGCCCTGTATGGGTCAGACAAACCTTATGTGGAGAGTCCTTCAGAAATGACCCCCCCTTTTGGGCAGGGGGGCTGCTGTGCATAATAACCGCTATGGACTGGAAAGGACATTTCTCTGCTTCCCTTGGATCACAGGCAGCTTTGGGGGAAGTCAGGATTTTATATATCTAGGTCTTTTTAGAGTATCTGATGGCCTGAAATTATTGAATGAAGTTTCTTCTGAGCTCAGGGCTGGAGTCTGTCTTGCCCTGAGCTATGGGGCTGAAAGTACATAAGAAGATTTTCCTCCCAAGCCCTCTGAAGCCAAGCCAGACCATTCTTTCTGGCTTTCCTTGGGATGTGGAAAGCAGAGGACCTTCTGGTTGTTAGTGATATTTATCGGCTCTTTCCACAGGAGGAAGGACCTGTAATATATAAAAACTCTGTGGATATTGTGCCTTGCAGAAGATTGAAAATTGTTGCATCCTCAAAATTTCTAACACCTCATTAAACTTGATGGACTCTGGAGGAAGCCTAGAAACACGTTAGGAAAGTAATGATGGTAAACTGATTTGGTGATCAACGAACAAATAACACATTATTGCAGCAGAAATTAAGCTGTTTTGAGGCTTTTAAACCAAATCTTCATTTCTTAGAAGCTAAAGGCAAAGCAGTCAATCAGATGTCCTTTTTTTTTTTTTTTTTTTTTAACTGAAAGGGTTAAACAGTGTTATTGTCTTTCTTCAGTAAAGCCAAACTTTACAGGCCATTAAAGCTGAGTTGGGTTGTTACCTACATGCTAGCCTTTAATACAAGCAGGGGAAAACCAAACCAACCAAAACCCAAATTAGAAGACAGATTTAGGCAGAACCAGGAAATCTTAAAAACCTGCCTAGTAGACTGAATTACAAAACATCCCAGGAGCTGGAGCCCCAGCTCACTGAGAAAAACACAGAGCTGTAAAAGTAAGAAGTAATCTAGCCTAGGACAAAGTTTTTCAAAGCCTGCACTACTTCAGTGAGCAGCTAGCTAACTGGCTTCAGCAGCTCAAAGTCCTGCTTTTTTTTTTTCTCACAGCAGTAGATAACCCAGGCCCGAACCTGAAACAATTACTAACAGAAGTAGCACTTATTTCTATTAATTCAGTGCTATTGACTCGTTGAGGTAGTTATGTGGTCCTGACCCCACAGCAGCTGAGCACTGCCAAGAATTGGATTTCCATTTGTGGTTAAAGCTCACGGTGCCTGTGGCCTTGCTACCTGCCCTGTGCCGCAGCCGAGCCGTAGCCCTAAATACCATGAGGTCCGGAGCTAAGGGACTTCCCAGAGTCAGTCGCAAGCTGGGTATTAAAAGGTCCTGAACAGTTTTAATGTTTCTTAATAAGGGCTGGTTATTAATGAGTATATCCTCATCACCCAGTGCCACACCTAAATGTAAGTTTTTAGGAATGTGACCCTAGGATAAAGGACAGATTCCCCCATATCTTTTAGGTATAGGAAAAGCTAAAATAAGAAATTTGACAGGCTGAACCGAGGGTAAAGTTCCACGTGGGCAAATTCAAAGCAGAAGAAAAAGAGAAATGTATAGTATTACATAAATCATCTCCATTGTACCTTACTTCCAACTTCTGTGCATCCAGAACCCCCATTTGCCTGTAGGTACAGTAGATATGGAATGCTCATAAATCAGCGTGGCATAGGCGCAAATCCCTTTGGTCTGTGTTTTGTAAACTCTTGTTTCCAGGTTGCTCCCTGTTCCCGAAGCAGGAGAAGTGGCACAGCCAGCTCGCTGTGTGCTCTGCAGATGGGTTGCCCATTGCAGCATTTAGCTACATTTGGTGCTCGGGGTTTGGATTTTTATTTTTTTGGCTAGCCAGGAGCAGCAGTTGCATTTTGGGGACTGATCCAAACCTCATGGTTGAACATACACGGGCAGAGCAGGAGTCTCCCTGGCCCTGGTCCACTGCAGCAGGATGAGTGCTGGAGCCAGTGCATCTGTTACCCTCTCTGACTTTGAGGCGCTGTTGAATTTATTCCTCTCTTCACCAGCTATTCCCTGAATCTCTGCAGTACATGTTAACAGGCAGCTATATGTCAGTGCTACGAATGCTATATAGGAACATTAAAACAGATTTGGAAATAGAAACCCTGCTTTCAGTGCTAGGAAGAAGTTTGCTAGGTGCAAACTCTGCCTGCTGCCTGTATGCTTTGACCTCTCACAAAATCAGTTATTTGAAAGAAACAGATGAAAGTTTCAAATAGGAATATATTTCAGTTTGATTACATTGCCCATATACTAGAAAAATATTTTTATATATGCACCTACAACTCCAGACTGCTTTTACCTTTGTAAAAATCTCCATTTGATCAAATGGGAGTGAAATCATGCACCGCTGCAGCTATATGTAGTAGTGTCAGTATTACTTGAAAATTTATGTAGACGTTCCTCCTATAGAAGTTGAATGGCAGACTTTCTGTAGGCTTTGTCAACCACTCCTTGGACTTCCAGAACCATATATTATAATGTAGAAAACACACTGACAGAATGTTTACCATGTTCCTCATAGCTCTCCTCTATGGGCTCTAGTTTGTAAACTTAGGGCCAGACCTTTCCAAAAATCTTTCAGACTTGCAGAAAGCCAAAGGATTTACAGCTGGCACCAGAATGTCTGAAGTGTTGGTTCTGGTCTTGCCTTCTGATAGGGAATGGTGATTTCCTTATACTGGCCTTAATGGAGTGTCTCCATTGAACCTTCCATGGTGAGGCACGACAATTTGTTTTTGCAGACCCTGAGAGGAAAATGGATGTGTGTGAGGTCATACTGTGACGCTGTTTGTCATCTAGAAAATCATATGCCCAAATGACTTCATTTTCTGCCATTTTAGTCCCGAGTTTTTCATCTTTGCCAAAGCACTTGAAACCACTGAGATTAACTGGAGTAAAACCAGGTAACTAGTCATGATGAATCAGGGTGACAGAACTGCATGGCAAAATTTTGAATTTCAAATTACTTTTAATTAATCTAATTAAAATTAATTGCTTCTGCTTCTTTGGAGAGTCTAGTTTGGAATGAGTATTTTCATCTTCCAGATCTAGCCCTTCATCTCTCCTCATTTGCTTTGAAGTGAGTCTTTACAGCACTGACATTAGCTAAGAGGGCTATATTAAGAAAGTGGAAAAGCTCTGCTTGTCTATCACATTCCAGGATGGTTAGCTGAATTTTATAAACACAGCTTTGGTAGAAAAAATAGTCATTAATGGGAGATGCAGTAAAAAAGGTATAGTTTGTGTGAAAGCTCTTAGAGGCATTATAGAGCTCTTTCCTCTTTAATGGCTATGTGTTAAAATGACCATTGGCTTTCTATGCGTTCCTGTTAACAGTTTTTTATTAATTTTGGGTCAAATACAGTGAAAATTCAATACAATTAATTTCTTATATATATTTGTGTTTGACTCTTAGGTAAAAATGTGACTTAATTTAAAAATAGAACTGTTCGAAATGATTGACAACTGCTCCAGTTTCCATTAAACTCTTTGGAAAGGCTCAATATTGGCTAAGGATATGATTGTCTGCACTGGTGTCCATCAAAAGTCACTGTTTGCCAAGAACTGCCACGTGTTACCCTCTGAGATACTGCAGTTTCAGAATATAGCAGATGATTCTTGTCATACCTGTGCTGTTATTTAAGATGCAATACTGACCTTGAATGGTGATTATTGTATACTATCGCCTGAAAGTGCCTATCACATGGTGAAACTATATAAATAACAGGAATACACCATCTATGTGACTTAATTATCATTGAATAAACTTGTTTCACCTTTTAGATATTGAAAGGTTTGATGACTAGGTACTCCTTAGCATTTCCTAAGTCTACCAACCAAAAGTACCTTAGGACACCACTTGGGATAATACTTGAACACCATACAGGAGACACAATAATGTAAAATACATGTTCATTTGCCCTTCACTTGCTTTTAATTGTTTTATTTCATTATTTAGATTACTATTAAAAAGAAAAAAAAATCTAGTTTTAAAGGCATTTCTTTTTTTCACAACCAAGGTTTCATCCGCTGTGGTCCTGCAGTGAATGAATTATTGTGGATTTATGAACATATTAATCATCTCCATGGAAACAGTTTGCAGTTTCACAGGAGTTTGACTTCCCTGCATGACAATAAAAAAGGAAGGATCTGAAAAAGCGTAGCTGAGGGGGGAGATAAAGCACGCCTTCCAGCTCTGGCTCAGTCAAAAGTTATCAACAGCCGCAATCTACTCCTGGGTCTGGGAGAGAAATCAGCCCTTCCAGCTTGTGCGTGACTAACAGTGACCACAAGACCTTTGCAATCTGCAGGCAAGAGCTTAGGTCGTGTATTGTACAACAGACTCAATGTGCCCTCCATGGAAATTGTGTTTGTAAGAGTAAATTTATATTTATTTATTTATTTATTTATTTTTCACAAGGGTGTTATTTAAGGAAGCAACTATCTGGTTATGTATTTGGCAATGGTTTGAAACTGGGGACCTCAGTAAATGAGACACATTAACTAGAGAGGAAAAGATGTCCAGTGTGAGGCTGAACAGAAGTGTTGATCAATAAAAGAAATGTGAGATGTTCAGTACAAGGGAACAAAAATAAATAATGACATTTTAAGAACATACTGTATAGAGCAAAACTCAAAGAGGGAGAAAAAATAATAAAAAAAACTCACCTTTTTTTTTTAACTAGAACTCCAGGACTATTGTAGGACTCTATATATGCTCCTTGTCTATGCAAATGGGAAGTCTTTTAGGCAGAAGTATGGGCTGCCAGGTTTGAATAGCTAAATGCAGGATCTATTCCCAAGGAAGAGGCTTGATTTCACAGAAGATGACATTCATTACCGTATATTTGAGCCTATACTGCAAGGTGGTAGCAGCCCCTTGTCTTTAAATGCTTGTCTTTAATGGGAGTTGCTTGACAAACAACCTGTGGGACACCATTGAGGCACAGGGCTAACCAGAAAAGAAGTATCTGTAAAATTTTGGGAATGAAAGATGTCTCCCATGGTATTTCATGGTCTGATCCTGAGTCTTCCAAATCCTGCATTAATTTCTGTCAAGAGGATTTATGAATGCCCTTCTTTACCTAAGAACAGGATCATGGTTCTTCAAGGCTGCAGTTATCAGAACCTAAAATAGCTGTTAGTAGCATATCAACAAACAGCCAAATGAAGAGTCCAAGAACAAATTACATTGATGTAATGAACTCAACTCACACAGAATCACAGAATGTCAAGGGTTGGAAGGGACCTCAGGAGATCATCTCGTCCAACCCCCCTGCTAAGGCAGGTTCCCCTAGAGCATGTTACACAGGACTTCATCCAGGAGGGCTTTGAATATCTCCAGACAAGGAGACTCCACAGCCCCCCTGGGCAGCCTGTGCCAGTGCTCTGTCACCCTCAGAGTAAAGAAGTTTTTCCTCATATTCAACTGAAACCTCTTATGTTTCAGTTTGTGCCCATTGCCCCTTGTCCTGTCGCTGGGCACCACTGAGAAGAGTCTGGCTCCGTCCTCGTGACACCCACCCTTAAGATATTTGTACATATTAATGAGGTCCCCTCTCAGTCTTCTCTTCTTCAGGCTGAACAAGCCCAACTCTCTCAGCCTTTCCTCATAGAGGAGATGCTCCAGTCCCTTTATCATCCTAGTTGCTCTCCTCTGGACTCTTTCTAGGAGTTCCTCATCTTTCTTGAACAAAAGACAAGAACAAACTCATAACAGAAACCTGCTGTGAGATGTTCTAAAGAGATTATAAGAGTATAAATGGAATGGCAATCACCTTTCCAAAAAAAAGGAATAAAAAAATATGTGGATCATAAAGCAAACAGAAAATAAATAGATGATGATGATTATGGTCCATTTTCATAATTATTTTATGTACTATTTTGCTCTAAAAGTAGCTTAACATTCTTGTTGCCAAATAAATTTACAGAGATGAGCCACTGTATGTAAATAATCTACATTAGGATGGTGTTTGGTTTTTCCTATCAGGTCAACAAGGACATAGGTAAGAGAGCTTTCTGCTATCTGAAGTTCAAACGGGTATCTTGTGTGGATATCATGAGACAAGCTGATACAGTGAAACTTCCAACCAGCATTGTGGTGACTGAGATATTCCTCTGATGGCGGTGATAACTAGATGGACGCGATCAAATAACTATTAAATGGAATAACTGTACATACGGGTAGTGAGTGTTGTAGTGCTGTGTCTTTTCCCAGATGCTGGCATCCACACAGCAAGCAATTGGGTATTCATTCCCATCCATTAGTTCACAATCTACGAGCCAAAGTCCTGTAATAGTCTGAGAACGGAGAAGTTGTCTGCTGACATGAAAATTGCTGAAAACCACTCTTTTCTTTTTAAATGCCACGTATCTGCTTTCCAGCATTTCTTTGGACTTGATGTCAAGTGTCTCGAGGGCACATGGAAAGCTCCCGCTGATGGGATGCTGGGGGCAGTGCTGTGGGTGATGGGAAAAGGTGAAGGACCAGTGAGCTGAGCCAAAAACTACGCCTTCGGAAATTTTAACTTTGTTTTGACTTGTTTTCAGAGTAGCTAAATCACTCTGTGTCTTGATGTCACCAACTGTAAGGCTTAACGTCCCAAATGAACTCTTCTGGTTAATTAAGTAAATTCTGTAAAGCCAGATGGAGCAAAGAAAAAATTCCATGCAAATATACACCAACATGAGTTATTACTGTACGCATCTGGGTTTTACTTTAGTTTTTGGAGCTTCAAGATACACACAATGTGATGAATTATGTTTATTTAAGTATATTATTATTTTTTCCCTGGTTATTCCACTTGGGCACAATGCTGCAGTGCACAGCTACATGGCTTCCAGAGCTAAGCTGGTGTCTTCATGACTTTGTGCTAAACATTTTAAACGTACTAAAGTTTTGGTGAGACTTTCATAGCCCTTCTGATTCACCACAACCAGAACAAAAACATCAAATCCTTATTTATTGTCTACGTAGCGATGCACTTAACAGAAGACCTAGCTACATGCAAGTTGTTACTGGTGTTTTTATAAAATAGACTACGCGATTTCACGTTATAAAGTACTCTGCCAGGGAATTTGCTAAAAATAGCCTGCATATTATTCAGAATTTGGTCTTTGCTGGTCTTCAGTTTTGTCTGTTTTGTTTTTAGGCAGCATGTGATTGTCCTTCACTGTCCGAGTTCAGGCCATATTGAGTTACTTTGTTCCCTGTGGTTGCTTCCTTCACTGTTCAGGTTATCCAAAGCCATCCAGGTCTTCCAGCAGCTGCCCGGCATTCATGAAATGGGAATTAGCTCTGAAGTATCAGGTTAAAACACAACCAACACTTCTCCCAGAAAAGGTACTCTTAGAAATTAATTATGGTCGTAAAGCTGCCAATAGTTTCTTTCCATAACATTCAGTCTTATTGCTCAGGCAGAACTGATCTCTACAGCTGAAGTTCTTCATCTTAGTAATAGTCCCCTAAGTCACTTTTTGGTGATGATCATATTCTTTATTGACCTGAATGTGAAAACCCCACAGCCTATTATAATGTGTCAAATACTTCTAGTGAATATTTTCAGAAAGGTTCCACTAATCAGAGCTGTGGTTGACTACGCTCTTAAAAACTGTGTGTGGATTGAAGGAAAGCGTTAAATTTGGTCAAAGCAAGAGAGAATGGAACATACTTTGGCTCAATTGAACCACCAACACTTAAGATGAGAGGAGTTTTAGCTTCTATTGAGAAAGATTCTTTAATGGAACAAACTGTTTTTAATCTGTAGGTTTTGAACATTGCTGTGTTTGCTTGATAATTCCCTGGACTGTGTCAATATCCTAGTTATATTATATGAAGAAATAAATATACACTATGTAACAGAGTAAAAAAAATGCTAATGTTCTTACTAAAAACCTTGCGAAGTTGAAATCAGCTGGAGGAAGCTAGCGAGGTCACCTGACCTTGTCAGCACTGGGTATGCATGCCATTACTCTAGGTAAAGATACAGCATCTAAATATAACTACATTTTGGGTTAAACCACATTCTCTGGGTAAACCACTCACCTGTCACTGAGCATTAAAGCAGAGGGCTGGGAAATTGTTGTGGTTTAACCCGACAAGCAACCAAGCACCACACAGCCGCTCGCTCTCTGCCCCACCCCCGCCCCAAGTGGGATGGGGGAGAGAATCAGAAAAAAGGTAAAACCCATGGGTTGAGGTAAAGACAGTTTAATAAAACAGCAGAGGAAAAGAATAACAATAGTAATAATGATAATAGTAATACAACATACAGAATATACAAAAGAAGTCACACAATGCAATTGCTCACCACCCTCTGGCAAATGCCCATCCCATCCCCAAGCAGTGATCACTCTCCCCTCCCCAGCCAACTCCCCCCAGTTTATATACTGGGCATGACGCCATATGGTCTGGAATAGCCCTTGGGCCAGTTGGGGTCAGCTGTCCTGGCTGTGCCCCCTCCCAGCCCCTTGTGCCCCTGGCAGAGCAAGGGAAGCTGAAAGTCCTTGCCTGGTGTAAGCCCTGCTCAGCCACAACTGAACCATCAGGGTGTTAGCAACATTCTTCTCATCCCAAATCCAAAAGACAGCGCTGTGCCAGCTACTGGGAAGAAAATTAACTCTGTCCCAGGACAAACTAAAATGACCTGTGCTCTTTCTCCTGATGTGTGACCTTTAGCAAATCACACACAACTGCACTTTCAGAAATGGCTTCTTATTTTCAGTTCTACTTTCCAAGCATCCTTTATTCATTATGTGAATGACTTTAGGCAATAAGATATGAAGACTGGGCCAGCTGTCTGAAAAAAAGGAACCACTGAAAAATAGGGCTAAAAAATATACTTTTCTTTCTCTGTGCTCTGCAGTTTTACGATGAAGATGTAACACCTACCTAATAAGCCTTTACTAACCCCAACTGTGCTTATAGAAGTTAAGCTCCTGAGAAAACCTAGGGAGGTGCAATGCACTGTTTACTCTTATTCAAGCTAATAGAGTCAAACCATTTATTTTTAAATACACCCTGCAGAGCACCAGGAGGGATGTGTGGTGGTGCTCACTCTCTGCCCTTTGCAGAGGGCTGCTAGCAGGGACATGCCTGGAAGTGCCTACAGCTGGAAGAATTCCATCTGCATTCTCTCTCAGCTGTGGCTGTGCTGCAGACCTGGAACAGCTGCTGCCAGCAGAGCACCTTGGGGAGGGAGGGGGGCTCTGGGGAGGAGATTTATCAAAAACGGAAGGGTGGAGGCAGTGGAGGATAAAGCATGGTTATTTGTTGTTGGTGTGGAGTCCATGGGCTGAAGTGTATGGGAAGTTTGGGTGTTCCTGCTAGCCTGTTTCTGGGAATGGAGCAGTTGTCGCTTTCAAGGTAAGGAGAGTGAGTTGTGATAAGCTTCTCATTGAATAGGAGATTGAGGCTGGATTTTGTTCCCCTGGGTTGTTGCTTCCTGTTAAGCTGCTGTAGGAGAGATGATGTACACAGAGTGGTTAACAGTTCGCTTGCAGTGGCTATATATATATATATGTATGTATATGCACTCATGAGCCATGTCTATGATCTGAGATCCAGCAGCCTCCTGGGCCTGTGTGTGAGCATAGGCTGTGCCTTATACTGGTGTCAGGGTGGAATCTGGGTGTTTGCTTTCCCCTATGCTTTGGGAAGCAACTCTGTAGGAATGAGGCTTCCAAGTTTTGCCTTGAGCCTTGGGGTGGTTTCCCATCAAATTTTGCCTTTCCTTGGTTGAAAGAAATGATAGGAAGGGGCCTTGAGAAAGAGGCTGTGGCTGGCTGACATGGCAGGGGGCTGTAAGGTCTCTCTCAGACCTCTATTTTCATGGTTTCAGCTGCTTTTGTATTCATCCTGCTTTTCAGCTCAAAATCCTGTTATAGTGAAGTCTCCTAAAATTTACTGTCCTGATGACTGATTCTGGTCATTAATCACCTGAAGGGGAGTGGGTCACTTGCTTGGTAGTAAAATGCGTTACCTGTGAGTGAGTGCCCAGGGCAGAGTGGTGCAGTGTGCTGTCGTTACTCAGCGTTGTGAAGGGTAAACAAGAAAAAAACACAAGCAGGATGTGTGGTGTGGAAGAAAACCTGTGTGGATACAGTAAGATGGAGCATGGTCTCTTGCTGGATCCTTTTTCATGAGAAACATCCTATAGCAGTAAGACCACTGCTTTGATTTTTCTTCTATGCTGACCTTTACACCTGGGAACTTTCAGCATCTTGCATATAATGCAAACTAGAAGAATCAACTCCTTCCCAGTACAATTTCCACTCTTTAGGTCTCAGAAGTGGCTGAATAAGACTACTTAAGGCTACCTGTAAGTCCTGGTGGACCAACCTTATAGCTTTGTAGGCTTCAAAGCAGAAGTTCAGCTTGGTCTGTGGCTGCTGAGCCCAGAGGAGTTTTTTTTCTGGCTGAACATCCCAGTGCCAAACTTCTCCCCTCTGATGTTTAGAAAAATGTTTGCTGTTACTGGCTTAAGTTGTAATGGACCATCTGGTGGTACCACAAAAATTGTATATGCCCTAGCAACATTTCTAATAAATTGAGATTTTTGAAGAGGAAGCGATTGGACAGGCATGCAGTACTGTTTGTAGGTATTTCCTGTAGCGGACTGACTTATCTTGGTCTGTCAGCTGGTGTTTACAGCCTGAAGGATCAGGCCCTTGTTCTGATGCATGAAAAATTTGCTAATTATAAACAATGTAGCAGCTGGAAAACCCCACAACAAACCAGCAGTATGCCTCTCTGAGTCAGGTTTGGTTGATGAACCAGAAGATCCTCCAAAATCAACCCTCTAGGATTGGGACTTGCATAAGAGCCTGTGGCAAACTTTTTTTTTTTCTTTTTTCCCCTCCCATCCCATGTTGTTCTCTGTATTTGATAGTCTGGAGGTTGTGCTTTGTAACAGCTCATTAAGTTTTTGCCTCTGGGCTGCTGAGATGAAGCTTACCAGGATGTAAGAAAAAAAAAATAAACCAAACCACAAAACCCCTGGGGCATGGACCTCCTTCCTCCTCCCCCCCTCCCCCCCCCCAAAAAAAAAAAAAAACCCACAAAAAGAAAAAACCTGAAAAGACAAAATTATTGGGTTAGTACTTACTCCTGTTGAACTTGCAGTTAACTTGTCTGAAAAGGAAACAAAATCAGTCATAGGCAATGCTTTTTATGCCTGACAGACTGAAAGATAATCAAATTAAGGTGTTCAGTTTGCTTTCCTATTAATTATCAGATCCTCCAAATTCCTATTGATCTGAACAAAGTTAATTCTCTGAGGAAAACAGAATACACCCCTCTTACTTTAATCTAAAAGGAACCATTCCTCTGTATGTTGTTTAACATGATGCAAGACCTGCCTTCCTAATCGATGCTATCTAGAGCATTTTGAATGTTCTGCAGAATCCTTATGGTAAGAGGAAAAGTATGAGGCCTAAAGAACAAAGAGGTTTTGTGAGCATCCTTATGGTAAGAGGTATGAGGCCTAAAGAACAAAGAGGTTTTGTGAGTGTGTATATATTGTATAAAAAGTTTTTTTTTCCCTTGCACTTCCAAGCTGACCGTGCACAGGCTTCAGCCAACAGGTGTCCACATAGATGCAACAGCAACCACTGAACTTCAGGGACAGGGAAAATAACCATAGCTGTTCTCCTAGATGCTGTAATTTAGCACGGCAAAACAGTACTGTTCTCTGCATCTGACCACGTATCTGGAGGAGAATGAGTGACACCACCATTGTTTGTGTTGTCATGAAATTGTTCAGCTACCTCAGTAGCTCAGCTGCATAATCAATCATTTCCAACAATTAAGACAATGCAGTTCGTTGGCAGCTGACAACCTAAAGTGCCAGCTGCCAATTTCTCTAGCTTGTGGGTTTTTTGGTTTTAAAATTCCACATGGATGGGAGTCACCCAACATTTCTTTCTTTTCATAATAACTTTTCCTGCTGTGTCTCACAAGCATTTATCACAGGGCACGACAGCTGAGTCAGCACAATTGTTGAGGTGAGATCTTTGTTAACATGGAAATCATAAGTTTTGTTGGTGGCATAGCAGCACTCCTCAGAGTTTCTAAATAAGATGGATAAAGAGGCTAAAGAACTGCAGTATTAACTATTTTTATAACTTGCTTCTCTTTCTTGTGAAAGAACATTAGCGGTATTCAGTATTTCCAATTTCTGAAGAATATACCAATATTCATTTAAGGCCCTTGGTTTAATGTTTCAAAACCTGCCAGCAATAAAGAGTTGATGCATCTTGCTGCCATTGATCTTTAGGAATCTATTTTTCTGGAGTAGACCTGCTAAAATGTCCTGCCTTGTGAAACTCTTTCAGCAGAGTAGATAGCTCTTTACAATCTTTAACATGTTTCTCCAAGTAGTCCGGTAACTGTGTGTATTATGATGCTTTTCTTGGGGGGTGGTGATGGAGGAATATTACTTGACTGGAAGTCTTTCTGCTTTGTCCTGTTGTATGTACTGATGATTTGCCTACATAATGCAAATAGTTTAGATTCGGGGAAATAATCTGTAATACAGCCCTACAGTTTACTTCCCAGCTTTGCATAGCACTGTATAGAATCTCCAAATACACCTATATGTTACGCTCGTAGAGCTTCAGCAAGTGTGAATTCAACATGAGGCTAGTTGAAGGAGGAATTGGGTAGCCTATGTTAGACAGAGCAGCTGTCCTTATGGAAAGGAGGCAGAAAGATGATATTGAAAATTGTTGGGTGAGAGGCGAATGGTTAATATGCCCTTGCAATAATAAGGGGCTTATTTATGCTACCTTAATGTTTTGTAACACTGGTATTTGCTTTAATGTTTAGTATCTCTCTGCTTAAAGCACACTGAGAAGCATTTAGCACAGTGGTTTTTGCCCTTATGGAAGCAGACAGCCGAGATCATCCTGTGCCTGTTGGACTCAGTGATAGCTCTGGGGCTGAGATCCAACGCCGTATGGGCAGTCCTGCTGTGGCTCCTGGGCATTGCTGGAATCTAAACCCAGCTCCTTACAACCAATAACACTACTTCTAATTATGCAAGCTAGCATAAGCAAGTCTCATGCTGCAGATCATAAATTAATCACAGACTTAGGGATTACTTTTTTTTTCTTCCCTGCTTGCTCATATGCAAGGGTGAACTCTGATTACTGAATGCCGAAAGAGAAGGAATGGTCCTTGGCTAACAGGAGTCTGACTGTGGCTGCTGCTCAAAGAGCAGGTATTTGGCGGGATGGGCTAGCAACTGCAGAGCTTATGCTAAAATACTGCAGTCATGTGTCTGCAGGGTTGTTAGGATCACTTCTGCTCAACTGTGGTCAACATTTATTTTGGCACTGGTAGGAGCGAAGGCTGTTAGAAAGGTTGTGACCACACAGTTTTCTTTCTAAGCCGGCTAGCAGTTTTGCTTTGTGTACATATTTGCTCCCTTGACCATCCCGCACCTTAACCCAGATCACTGGATTTGTTCTCCAAGAGTTTTGGAGTATTGATTCTGAAGAAGAAAATCCAGATGGAAGACTTCCCCCTTTTCCATGATGTTTTGTGACATGCTTCTTTCACATTTTGATTTCTATGATTGTAATGTTCTCAAATGTTGTTTCTCTTTAGATTTTAATCAAATCTTTCCTGTATTAATGGCTTTTGCTTCAAAACTTCATAACTGGTTAGATTTTTATCAAGCACTTGTAATAATTTGCTTACTGCAAATCCTCACAGAATGAAATCAATCTTACAGAAACATTCAGTGACAGAAATCCATCTGCTCACATTACTGCCTGGTTGTGTTTCAGGGTTTACTTTTCCTCAGTGTTTCCCTATATTGATAGGGTTGTGCATGAATTAGTGTGAACTACATCTAGTAAATCTACAATCAATGCATAGGTATCTTTGGTTTTGTTTTTTTTTCAAGAGACTTTCCTTTTTCCTTGCTTTAACTGTATTAAACTTTGCACATTTGCCTTAGTATATATTGAACCTCAGTGTCTACTTGCCTTGCCAAATCAGCTTTGCATTCGATGGCATGTCTCAAATATTTGTCCTTTAGAAACTAGGTGGACTTTATTTTAACTTGCCGTTTAGTTTTGTAATAAAACCAATGTATTCTTCCACAAAGAGAACTGTATTTTAAAGAATAATAAGGAAGTTGTATATTTAGTTCTACCTTCTTGCTACAGCTGTTAGGCACTGATGGTGTCCACTGAGGCATGGATGAGATCTTTTCATGAAGGAATCTAGAAACAAAGCCTTGGTTCCCGTATGGATTTCTTTCAGGAGCTGGAAATATATAAAAACCATCACAGAAAGAACAGACAAGTTGGAGAAGGCTGCAGGTTGTTGCTTTATATTCTTTCCAACTCTTCTGAGCTGCTTTTTTGGTGGCATCTGGAAAAGTGCTGCTCTCTGAATGAGATGTGGTCAAAAAGCAGTAGGCGCTTTGTATTTAAAGAAACAAGAAAGGAGTTTTGGATTAAAGATAAATGAGATAAGAGAGGTTGAGGATGCCTTTGCAGTAAGTGAGTTGGCAGAACTTTGAACTAGAGCAAAAAACCAAGTGCAATGAAGACACAGAGCATGCCTCTGCAGCGTCCCGCAAATCTGTAAGCGATTGGAGACTTGTCTCACCGCTCTGGTAAAGAGGTGGCCAAGTCATAAACAATAAAGTTGATTATACAAGAAACCATTAAGTTTATTTAGAGAAGGGATGATGAGAAGCTTTAGCTTCCTTGTGATTTAAGCCATGCATTGAAAGTCCTTTGTCATGAGTGAACTGTTTCTGAATGTCTGCTCAAGGCAAGAGGGTTGAAGTATTTTTATATTTTTAGCTATTTTCTACGCTTGTGGTTTTTATATGCTAATATGTTTGTTTCTTTCCAGCCTTTAGAATATTCATTTCACAAAGTCTAAAATTTGACACCTGCTGTAGCTTGTATTATCACTTTCACCCTTAGAAACCCAGAAATTATTAAGGTGGAGTAATTGCTATCCGATTATATAATAACTACTTTAATCCAGAATCATAATATGATTTAAAATGAACCCTTTTGTGCCATTGATTTCAGAATAATTACTGTTATATTGTACTTCTGCAAGAGTTATTCTCAGTTAACCACTTGAAAATAATATGCTCTACTTATTGAAAAAAATAAATCTGATTATCCCCCAGAGCTCAATATTCTTCCTACATCTGCGCCTCAATTGTATGGAGGCACATAATCGTAATGTTTGCTGGTGACCTGAGAGATGCTGAAATAGGCTCCTTTCTGTACCCAGTCTAAGAAATATCAATAGGCCTAATACCTAATTCAAAGTAGACTTTTTAAATGGTGGTGTTTTTTCCCCTCTGAACCAGGGAGATGGTAACTCTTCAGGCCTGATGGGTTTGTCAATTATGTTTAATCATGAAAGAGTGATAAAGACACAAGGAAAATGTTTTCTTTTTTTTTCTTTTCTCTTCCTCTCTCCTACCTCTGACTTTCACTTGTGTGTATATATACATAAAGTTTCCCAGTAAGACTGTCAAATTAGGATCTGTCAGTCTATTTGAAGTAAGACTGACTAGGAAGGAGAAGATATCTGTACTTATATCTATAAGGAAAATATCATGTGATTCTTCACAGGTCTGTGGGAGCATTGCCATTTTGAATGCAGAGCACTTTTGTAAGTCTTTACAGAAATGGAAGAAAATATTTTTACCTTGTTTATCTGTAGAGCCATTGTATTTGGCAATGAAAGAAGATGGTGGCACATCAAAGAGTGTTTCAAGCCAGCAAGGAAAATTATCTAAATAGGAAAGGTCCTTGAATTCTCTGTCCTGCAACCACCCAATTCAAGGCCCTCGGAGCACGACATAGCCCTAATGATGGTAAGAGAAATGAAAGGTCGTTGGTGCTAGCAGGTTCAAGAGAAAAGTCGGTCAGCTGTCCTTCTGAACTCTTAAATTCATACCTTGGTGGGAAAGGGGATTTTCAATAGGGAAATCATGGGGAAATTGTGTATTCTCAGCTCTTCCTGATTCCACAGAAGCTCATGTGTGGCCCCTTCCCTTCTGTATGGCAGAGGTGGAGAGGAGGGAAGGGCGTTTGACCATTCATTCCCTTTGCATCTTCCCCAGCTGAGAGAGCAGGAAAGAGTTTTGCTCCTTTAGTTATTGACAAAGCCTTTTTTTTTGAAGAGATGAGAGCTACTACATTCTCTATCTGAAAATTACTTGGATGAAACAGATTGATAAATGGAAAATATTATAGTGGAATGAATGACAAGACACTAATATTTTACTGAAGCATGCATTTAGCTACAGCATTTGTTTGTTGCTAATAACTATAATGAGTTAACACCTCTTTGTCACAGAAGATCCAAAATTAAATCTCTGATCTTCTTTATAGGTCACCTTTGGAGTGGCTACAGGAAAAGATATTGTTAAAAAGAGATCCGAGTTTTACAGCTTTTGTTATATGCAGACAAGATTGTCACATCTTTTGAATGAGCTTAAGAATATAGGTCAGCAAATTTGAGAGCACATGAGCAGGCTGATAAAACAAAAGTTGAAAGACTGACTAATGTGTCAAGTATTAGTTGCTGCAAGATTTCACTTGTCCCCTGCAGCATGAGGACTAAGTAAATAATTTACAAAACTCACGTTAGTCCTCATGGTGATACTAAAAGATTGTTTCATGAATTTATAAATTTCTTCTGGGAAGACATTTCAATGGTTTTGGAGCTGTGGTGCTGAGGCATGTGTTCTTTTGGTCTGTCTAGTTTTAAATAAGTGATTTTCCCCCACTCCTTCAGGATGCGTAGCTATGCTGTTCACTATTTCTGGAAGGTCATGCTGAAAACTCCTGTTACTGGAGTAAAATATAGCATATTTTAGAGTACAGTTCAAACTGTTATTGAAATGAAAGGTAAATTAGTACTGAAAGTGCAAAGCAAGTGAGTGCTGAGTCAGAAATTACTTTGCTTGTACATTTTTTCCTCCTGTGTGTAACAGAAGAGCAATACTAATCTCATCAAAACACATAATCCTCTTTGATAAACCTACAACCCTTTTGAATTTATTGCTGCCCCACATGTTTTTTGGGCAAGTTCTCCCTGCCTGAATTCTTCAATTTCCCTCTTGGTATTGGACCCTGTTTATCTGTGGAAGTATTGACATTGCCACTGTCCATCTGAGCCTGCTGGCCATGGAAATTTTATAGTGGTGACTGCTCCTCCGTGTGCTGGTGACTGCCGTCTGTCTAGAATGTGGCTGGTGTCTTGGTGGCCGGGGGTGTGTGTCAAAAAGCCTTTAGACGCTTGTCCTGTTTATCTTAACCGTGGGGCTCGGGTCACCGCCAAAGGAAAGCATATTTATAGCTTGAGTATTTTATTTTAGCACTGCCCTCCTGAAGGCATTTCTGATTCCTTCAGGTTCATTGGTCTCCATGAGACTCCTTCTGGTTTCTCTGCTTCAGGCAGAGTTCCCTGATTCAATGCCAGTCTTCCCTTACATTGTTTACAGAAGGTTTTTCTTCTAAATATGCATTGCCCTTTGGATTTTATAAATGATCATCACCTTCTGGTTTTGGCACTTTAAGAACCCTGAGCAAGTTTGAGGAATGGCTTGTTTTGGATCATCTTTCCCTTTTTTTCTTTCCTAAAGCCCTTTATTAATTTAAACAAATAGGTTATTTATAGCAGACCTCTTGAGCCAGGTCAGCCTCCCGTGCTCAGAAATCATTGCGAAGCTGCTATGAGTCTACGTCATCATGATGCTTTTAAATGAAGGAAGGTGAGCAGCAGAGTGATATCTGCTGCTTCTGTATGCATTCCCACCACCATTCCCACCTGTACTCCCCTGGAGTCAACCCCTGGGATGTTTATAACATACTTCTTGGCATGTCTTCACAGAGACGTTCCTGTGAATTTCCTGGTTTTTTGGAAGAAAAGAGCTGTAAATTATCTCTGTGGGAATTTCTTGGGTTTCATATTTTTTTTTATAAGAAAAACTATATGAAGCAAAAGTATATGTCTAGGCAGAAGCGGTTTGCTAATGTTCAAAATCTAATTTGAAAACTACATTCTTTCAGTCTTCACATGAAGGCAGTGAATTCAAAGCTTTAATACACTCTCTGGAAACAAAGCTTTACATCTTGTCCTCCTGTTGTCCCTGTCCTGTCTCCCCCCTTATTTCCTGGACTCTTTTATTTACCACTTCAATACTCTTCCCTCTCCCTTAAGCTTCCTACTCCCTGGGTTTTCCTTCACTAGTTAGAAAAAAGATAAAACAAAGTTGCCTATTAATCTGCTGTTCCCAGGAGATGGCAGAAAACAGGGAGTAAATAGGGCTTGATAAAAAGTTCGTTTCCCATGGATAAATAAGGAAGAGGTTGATGTGTTTGGGTGTTTTGCTCTTGTTTGTTTTTCTCTTGACTTGTACCACTTTACCCTGATGCACCCTTTCTTCTCTTCTTGGGTGTCTTTGTTCACCTACCAGAACTTTGAAAGTGCTCATGTTAGTGCAAAAAAAACCCAAACCAAAAACCTAGGCTCAAATCTGTGACAAATATTTGCTGACAAAAAGCTACTGAAGATCAGATCCAATGGGAGAGGCTGATGATGAGCAGGGATGATCAGGGCCCTCAGAGCAGTGGGGAGCTATGACTTTTGTCCAAGGGAGGTTCTGCTAGGCCACCTCTGTGACAGCCATGGCTTGAGTTGCAAGTGGCTTCCTCATTCAGAGACTGAGCATTGCACCCTCCCGCCTCCTGTGCTTGAACTGCCTGCTGCACAGTATTGCTCAAATGCTGTTCTCCAACAGTGACCAGATGCACCTCCTGAATAATCACATTTGGATTTTATTGCTTCCTATTTTTAACTTAAGCCCTAAAACGCTGAGACAGCTAAATGTGTTCTGAGCCACTTTATAAATCCCAATAGTTCAAACATATGACCTGTGTTAAGTTGGTTAGGATATACACTCTTCAATGTTTTTGCAAGAAAAGGATTACTTCAACACTATTCTAGGCTAGGATTTACAAGATCTTGTCATTAAATATGCATTTTTATGCCGTTTCCAAAACATGACTTTCATTTTATTGCTAAAGTGGTATAAATTCCACTGCAAACACTCACAGTTTGCTATGAAATGCTATTTATAGGGGAAACAAATGTAGCTGCAATCCTATATTGATGCTTTACTGGCCCAAGACGAGCTGTATTTCATACCTGACAATTACGAACAGAAAAGCAAGAAAAGGAAATGCTGTTTCAAGTGATTGTGGGTTTCGTGTGGCATCGTAGGAGATAACACCAAATAGTGACTAACAAGATTACTGATCAGGAGTATTTGAAATACCAAATCAGGGTGACAATAACACATTGTCCTTTTATGCCGTCTCTGTAGGTCTAACTGTTCTCAGTTATTATCGATTAATGGTCTCTTCAGAGGACTGTGCAACCGCAGCATTTGCTGAGAACTTGGACTTGGAGATACTCCTTGAATGCCTTGAGTGGTTGAGCTCTCTGTGTGTTGTACAAGGAGCTACAGTTCCTATGCTGAAGGGCTGCTGCACGTCAGTAGTTGTTACCCGCACTGGTGTAACTGCCCAGGAAGAGCCCTATTTCCCTCTGGGCTTGCCTATTCAAATGATCTCTTCTGAGCATGCAGAAGCACCTGTCCTCACTATGGTGCTGGAAACCATGAAGGGGAAGGGTGTAGAATAAAACATCGGAAGGCTCTTGCATGAAGTACTGATTGCATCTCTAATCTCATATTTTATAGTGGGATATAAACCCCTATGTTCTATACTTCATCCAAAACAAACGCTGTAACTATTCAATTTTAAAACTTATTTTAGTCCCTGTTGACAAAAAAAGCTGGTGATGCCAGTGTAAGTGGGCCAATACTCCTTTTTTGCTTCCCTGTATCAGGGGCTGGGGACAGCAGTAAGAAGAGTGCCAATATGAATACAACTAGTCCTTAGGTTTTAGAGATATCAGCAGTGCTGAGGATACAAATATCTGGTTGTGGTGGCTTCAGACTTTGCAATCAATTTGTTGTTATTGGTCTTCTAAAATGAAGAGATGCCAAATATCCCCAAATGCCTCTTGCTCGTTTCTTTGTTCTTTTTCAATGCTGTGTAATGGAAGCAGAAAACTGCTGGTGTTGGTTAATCCTCTGAAAACCTGGAGCTCTTGTAAGAGCTGTTGGATTTCTTGAGCTGATTTCAGGGTAGCTTGTTCTGGGGAATTAAAGATGACTCTAGGTTAATATTTTCAACAGACAAAAACTTAAAGCAGGAAACTGCCCTCACTCTGCGGTCACCAGCTGATCGGGTTGGTACCAAAGCAGTTACCCCAGCAAACAAGGATTTTGACTGAAGGAATGCTAACTCCAGCTGGATTAGTCGCAGATCTGGGCTGCATGGGAGGCTTCATCTCTCTGTGTGAGATGGACAGACCAGGGAATAAAATACTTCTGTTGGAAGTAAATATTTTTCTTCCTTCCAGAATTTGCAGATTTTGTAGCTGTCTTTATGTGTGTGGGTACTAAAGCGTTTGGCACTTAATGACAATTTTTCCTTTCTTTATATTTCAAAGGGATTTCCTTACAAGTAAAAAAAAAAAAATCTCTGTCATGTCTTAGCAGTCAAATTGTACAAAATGCAGAGCAACTGATAGCATTTTAATGTTAGTAGGTTTGAGACTTACTGTAGCGATCACTCGTATGTCTTAACAGGGATTAGGTGAGAAAAAACTTAGAGTTGAGATTGACTTCTTGGAAATTTTGAAATGATAATCCAAATAAATTCAGAAAAACAGCTTGTGCATCGTTCTCACCCCAACACGAATAAGTATGTAAAAACCTACAAATTAGAAATAAAATTGATGTAAGTAATACAAATGAGCTGATGCAAGCCACTGTAATCTGAGATTCCTTATGATTAAATCCAAAATGATAAAACAAGTTTATACCACTAAAGCTTTGTAAATTAGTTTGTCTCAGTGAAGATGCTATGGGTGGATGGTAAATTGTGTTAGTTCTGATGTCGTGGTAATTGCACAGTTCTGAGGTCTTAATTGTGTGGCTGCAAATAACAACTTTGCCCGTACTTTCTTGACATATTGAGTTTGAAGAGCTCCTGTCTCCAAGCAGTCCATTGCCATGCTGAGATCTATTTTGTCAATGACTACAGGATGCTTCACTCAGTATGCATATCTGTTGGGAAAGTGCTAATTTTCCTGGCAAGTGAAGGACTGAACATCTGCCAGTCTTCACTTCCCAGGCAGCAAACAGTGCAAGGAAACCACTTTCCACACTGTTGAGGTGTCAGTGCTGTCACAGCGTGTATTAATACTGAATGGGAGACATATTCATTCCTAAGCACTGGATGGTCAATGTGCTAAAATAGGTAGCCTGATTTTTGTCAATCAATTAAAGCTTAATTTAATAAGATGATTTGGTGTGGGGTTTTTTTGAGACACTAAGTAGTTATAGGATAGATGTGATGATGAATTAAATGCAACACTTTACACGCCATCCTCAATTCAAAATATAAAAACCCCACTAACACACCTACACCAATACCCAAGGAACAAGACCTCAACTTCAAGAGTGTTTTCTTTATTTAAAAATTCCTTTCCTACAGCTCTCATTTGGTTAATGTGGTTTTCATAATGAGACTGTTGAACATCTGCTGTATTTGGGAAATTGAGGAAGACGAGGCCGTTTGGAAAAGTCTGTGTGTCTGTGGGGAGGGAGCCCTGTTCTGAGAACACCACCCAGCTGCCTTACAAGTTTCAGTGTAATCAGGTTTCATTACAATGTGGTATTATGTGTGGAGCAAGGTTATAAAAGCAAATGAAATGATAGCAGGTTCATTTATAACTCAGTTAATGTACAGTTTAACTATTTTTACATACCCTGTTGAAAAAAAAGAAGCCTTTAAAATACCAACTTTTTTTTTTTTTAATCTTTACTAGCATGGTTGTTGCAAACAGACCCTGGGAAATTACGTGCTCTAAAGAGAGCAGCTGCCTCTGCTCATTGCATACTGGAGGTCAGGTGTGAAAAAGTGTATGTCCCTCTGGGGAGAATGGGCAAGAAATACCTGTGGTGTGTGGTTATGTGCCAACTACTTAAATAAATTCTCTGTGAAACTATCAGAACTCACCTGTCAAACCTTTTGCTTACTTCTTCTGAATGCATGTTTAATGCAAAAATAAATATCTTCAGACAGTATTAAACCTGCCAAAATGAGTAAGGAATATACAGCTGGTCCAGATTGGCTGAATATTTAACAGGCTGGCACTGGACTTCTGGTCTTGCTTGATTCTTTTATTATTATTATTTTCTCTTCCTGCTTAAAGAAACAAACAAACAAAAAACCACCAAACCAAAAAACAACCCCCCCCAAACTTCCCAAACCCACATACAGTGTCCGTGGAAGGACTAGAACTGTCCTGGTGTTGAGTACTTTGCAAATTCCTATCTTGACCTGAGTGATTTAAGCATGCTGTTTGATTTCTGTATTTATAAAGAAACTTCTTTGGTTGAGACCATGATAATATATACTGCATGTCGGTGATTGCAGCTGGACTGAGGGAGCTCTCAGAGCATGAGTCGGTTTTCTGACAACAGCTGCTTGGGGCAGCGTCATTCCATGTTGGGAATATTAAGGACGCATCTTCTTGCTGTAATTATTAAGCACTTCTAGCTCTTTCCCCCGCCCTGCCGCATGTCTTTGTCGGGAAGTGCAACCACGTTGGCTGGCAGCTGGGAATTTATAGTGTGTGTGTGCTTTGAAGTGAAGGGTTTGCAAGGAAAATTACAGTTGCATCTATGAGACTCGGGAAAGGGAATATATTCTCAGTTTAACAATGTGGTTAGTGGAAAGGCTTTCTTTCAAGAAGTGGCAATGTAAATTTCTCATACTGAAAAAAAATTTTATTACTAAATCTCATTTAAATGCTACAGGGGAACTTGCCTATTGACTCTTCAGGCTACAGGTACACAAAATAATAAATAAGCAGCAAATTAAAAAGCAAGCAAACTGCCTGACAGAAGCATTTACAGTAAATAATATATGTCAATTATATGCCGAGGCCTTTCCAAACGAACAGTTCTTCCCAGTCTGGTGAAGAGCACAGAGCAGATGCTTCTGTGCATCTCTGCACCAGTGCTGAGTGACGGCTTCACCCTTCGCTGTGCTGTACAGTTTGAAATGCAGTAGGCGTAGGATGAACATCTTTGCTACTGATAAGATAAAAGGATATAAAGAAATCTGTCTGAAACTATCCATTTGCTTCTAAGACTTTTCTTCTAGCTGAAAATACTAGCAAAGGGTTGTCAGCACAAATGAGGCTGCTGGATGTAAAAAGTGATGGGACGGCAAAATTACTCCAGTGCTTCTCCAACATTTGCTTAAATAAACCCTACTTATTAAATTTTTTTCACCCATGGCTCTCCTTTCATATACCTTGGCTGTGTTGCATTTAATGTCAAATTTTGTGACAGATTTTACTGCTGGGCTTGTAGGTGTAGGAGTCTCCAAATACTTAAAACGCGTATGGATGAGATGAATGAAGCACCACTAGCAACTAGTAGCTAAACAAAGCTAACCAGTGCAAATTACCTCTTCTTAAATAGAGTTAATCAGGTAAGAAATACTAATCTCTCTGTATAAAGCCCTCTGTTCTCTTAATTAAAACGTTGCTAAAGGTAATGTGGAGGGAGTAGCTGTTAGAACAGCAAAGGTTAGGCAAGCCATTTATACTGGATACTTAAATAAATCTTAGATAGCTTGTCATTATCTCACAGTATCCTTGTGTTAAAGAAATATATCTGACCTTGAGCTAAATCTTCCAGTTCAGGATATTTCTGTTGAGATGTGTTATATGCACACTGAAAGTAAAGAGTCCTCAAGAGACAGGCCTGTATACTTTCATAAAGTTTCACTTTGGCAAGTAAATGGTATTGTCAACAATTTTCTCCTCCCCTTTTTCTTTTCTTTCTTTTTGGAAGTCTTTTGGGGTCTAAGCCATGATTACTGCGCTGCTGAAGCTGAAAAGGATGTTGATGTGGAAAAGCATTAAGCCGCGCTGCCTGTGGTGGGGTTGATAGCTGTAACCAGTTATCTGCCGTTGATGTTCTCTTCCTTAAACTACTTTTGTGAAAAGCTATTCACAGAGGTACATCGTAACTCATGGGAACATACGGTGTCGTTTCTAACAGTTACAGTCTGGGAAACTTAATTTTTATGAATGAGATAATAAATATTGACATTCAGGATTCAGTAGGATAAAACATTTCCCTCCCTCTCCCCCCACCCCGTTCTTATTTTAACTAAATAAATTAAATAGTAAAATGATAAGCTACTCTAGAGGGTTTTTTTTTTTTATTTATTTCATTTTGGCTTATACATGATCTGTATTTATGGAGGTTGAATAGGAACATTGAACATCTGGTTGCATCTGCTTGCTTGCTCAGTCTTTCTTCGTAAGGTCTTAGGGAAACCTGTTCCCAAACTTGGAGTGGGATATAGAATTGTGGGGAGGAAAGGGGGAGCCTCCCCCCAGTCCTGAATTATTATTTCTAGTAGGTGCAGAGAATACTGCTGTTATGTAAAAATGGCAGTGAAATAGAGAGAAAAGCAATGGCTTTTTCAGTGATGTACAGTAAAGGAGTTGCTCTAGATATGTATAAAAACTGCAGAGACAGATCTTTAGTTTTGCATTAAAGAGATAAAATTGCCAAGCCCCACCTGAACAGGCCATCTTGTTCTCAAACTGTTAACGATCTGTGTGGTGTTTCTGGTAACTCTGAAGCACAAAATTTGGCCTGTTTGCCTTGATGCTCAGTTTTGTGCTCTATTCTGGATATATATACCTGGGATCAATCACAAGAAATGAGTTGTTTTTTACACAGGCATTTTTACTATGTTAATTAGTGTAAAATATTATCCTACAAGTATCAAGTTTGTCTTTGCGCTTATTTTATAATGTTCCAGAATAAGCAAGACTCCAAAACCGCAGAAGTATGAGAGCGTGACTAGGTAGTGCAATGGATAATTTAAAGGCAGTTGAAAAAAATTGCAAATATTTAAAATGTCCTAGATATGCATAAGAGATTAATACCTACCTGATAATTTCCACACACTTCACAAATGATAGGGAGATGTAAAGTAAATTTGATTCCTTTTTCTTGAGATCTTGCATTTTGAGCTACTTTATTAGAAAAGCCATAGCACTTAAAAATGAATCTTTTTTTTTTTCTCAAGGCAGAAAGAAAATCTGGGATGAGTCCTATTTTTCCCCCTCATCCCCAAATTTGAGGTTAGAGTTGTCATAGCCTCAGGCCAAGGGGGGTCTACAGGAGCTCCTTATGCTAGAAATTATCACTTTATGTGGTTCTGCTTTCTGAGGTCTGTTCCCTTGAGCACAGAGTCTTGGTGATGCTCAAGTTTTAGACCAGGAGTTTGTAAATTGTCAGACTTGCCTACAAATGGTGACCTTCTTTTTGGGAACACTTTGCGTATCCTAAAGCTTTGAAGGAGCTATCTTATGCCGTTATTGTCTCTGATCCAATACAACTCTGTGCAGCCTTGCAAAACCCTATCTGCAGCAACACTGATGTAACTGAGATGCCGTGTCCCACCTGTGGTGGTACCTGAAGCTTCATGAGATGTTTAGTTTGGGTACCAGATAACAGGCAAGTCATCCAAGTTACCTAGGGATGGTTTGAAACTGGAGATAATCCATTGCCTCTGGGTCTTTTGTTTCAAAGAAAGATTGTAATCGCTGCTGTTCAGCATCAGCTCCTCGTGGCAGGCAGCCAGGAGCGATGAAGCAGCATTACACCCGGCAAAGTCTTGAATGTCAACACAGAGAAATGCCAGCATAAAACACAGGTAGGCTCTAGATCTAAGCCAGGCTCACACTTTAAATTCTGAGGTGTTTAAAAGGCCCAAGGTGATACTTTTATGAAACTTGTTTAATGAATTTAAAATATTTATTAGAAAGGCCCGGTGAGATGTTACAATTAAAAAGGAAAGTCTGATTTATAAGGATGATCTTTTGATTAGACATATGCTGAACTCTCTGAAAATTGGCTGGTGCACAGGGCGTTGGTAACAAGCTTTTCATGTCTAAAGCTTTTGATCTATTAAGGTAAGAAATGAAGAGAAAGTTGGGTATGTGAAGCATGTAACTTGCAGTGACTGCTTTCCTTGGGCTTGCTGCTGGGAGGGAGGGAGATACTGCCGTCAGTTAAACTAAACTGTAATTTGGATAGGAATCTGAGTATTGGAAAAGCCTGTTAGAAGTAAGGCGATCTCACCCTTGAGCGGTGTGACTGTGAGGCAAGGCAGCCCCGCAGGTGGGAGATCTGAGCAAGGCGCATCTGTGTCCGAGTGTCCAGCATTAATTTTACTGGTGTGATATGATTATGGGATTTCTGATTCAGGCAGATAGAAGGAGGAACTGGGGAAAAATGAATTGTTATTTTTCTTTTTACTTCTAGTAGTTTCAGAAGGTGTATGCTGGCGCATAGGGCAGTGTGTTCTGTAGCATATTCTGTAGATGCTCTGTAGTAATGTTGAAGTCAAACGCAGCAATTAGTTTCCATTACTGCTGGAAGGAAGTTCTGGAATTCCAGAATACTTTATGTTGGAAACCTGAATTCTGCAGCTCCATGGAGGCTTTGTATAAATCCTATGTGTCTTGGGATATGTGGCATCTCACGGTGCTTCTCATGTCTTTCAGTAATAATAACTTCTAATTTCTTGTGTTATTGCAGGTGATCTCATTGTATCTTGAGGGTCTGTTCCAAGCAATAAGGATGGGTAGTAAGAAATTAAAATTAAATAGTAAAATTTCAAAACTGTAGTGGAGGAGTTTGACATTTGATCTCCAGAGCTCTGCTAAATTTCCCAAACAAGCTATAAAAACTCCAGCAAACGTTTCAAAAACTATGTGAGCAAATGTCCCTGGGAACAATTTTTTTCCAAAAGGCTTTCGGTGTGAAGAGGTGCTCTGATAGGGAAAGGCTATTTCTTTGTGCTATATTATGTAGCTTTTCAGGTGCTATTATTGTAATTAACATTTGAAGTCAGAAAAGACATGTTTATTAAAAAAACTTTATCTACAGATAATAGTAATGTGTATATATGTCTGTCTTCAGCCTCTGCATGTATAAAAAAGTCAAGTGACAGGCTGCATTAAAGTCTGTGTTAGAAAAGAGAGAAACCAAGTAAACTACCCCTCTGCCCCAGTTGCTCGTTCCGTCTCTGTTATTACAGGCACCTCTAAAAATCCTATTTCACCCTGATGGGTGGAGTGAATTTAAACAATCCCACTTTGCAGAAAGCCTGGAAAAACGGCCAATATATCTATAATAAATATGCCCTTTATCAATATTTATTGTATAACATAAAATTGAACATTAGGAATATAAAAATATCCATTCTTTTTTGCTGCTCTCCATTCAATTTTTCCTATCAGCCTCTGACTGACTGCCAGCTGTTGTGGATGGAGAAGTTTTTCTCTTGTTCAGTGTGGATAAATCTGGCTCCACTGAACCCCTGCTTATCACTTTTCCTTCCCTCACCCACTCTTCCAGCAGCTTGGCTCGGCATTTCCAACTGTAGCTTCCGCTCCACATGGTGTTGGACTCCAAGGGCACCACCCTGTCCATCACCCAACTCCCTTCAGTTTGCTGCTGATTTTTTTTTTTTTTAGCTCTGATTTTTCTGACAAGCAGACAGGGCACTACCTGTCACTTTGAGGAAAGGGAGCCTTACAGTGAAATTTACAATAAAATTTTTCAATTTGTATAGAAAATGAAAGAAAGTATTGGACAAATTCACCAGAGATCATGCCTGGCGTCCCTCTCTGCTGAGCTGTGGCCTTGCATACATCTGCCAGTTTTTAGCAAACAGCTTTTAGCTGTTCGGTGGTAAATCAGATGCAACCTCTTTAACTCACTTTGACAATAGAAAATGCCCCCACTGTACAGGATAAATGGAAAAATACCATGTTTGCAGAGAGGTGGGCAGCAGCCTGATGGACACCCCTGTCTCACGGTCAGATACAGTCGTGGCATGAGCGGTCAGGAAGGATCTGGGACTTCCCTGGACTGACCATGTCTATCCTGTATAAACCCTTGTGCTCTGCTTTATAAATTCAGTATTTTCTGGGCACACATGCACCCGTAGGCTGGTGTGGGTGAGCAGGAGCAGATATAGCAAAACCCAACAAGTTCACTAGGGATTAACTTGCTGGACCTGATACTCCTCTGTGGCAGGGAAGGAATCACAGGTGAGATAGATGTGTATTTTGGGTGTTCTTGCCCTCATCTGTATGAAGGAACTAAACTTCAAAACAAAACCTCCTCCTCTTTGAAGTGGCACAAGGTCAGACCTGCTAAGCCAGGCTTGGACCTTGCACCAGAGCCCATTGCTGTGTCTCATTCTGCTGGAAGAGTAATGCTGCCCATGCTGAAAATGAATTTGATGTCACCCTCTGATTTTGAAGTTACTAGTTTAATCTTCCCTCTCTTGCTCAAAGCAGTAGTCATCTTCAATCAGTTCTCAGGAACACTGGTTATCTGTTCTTCAGTCTTTGGAAAAAAAAAAAAAGTATTTTTTTAGTTTAACATGCTGTTCCTCAGGATTCTGATTAAGCACAAATTATCCTGCCATCAAATTGAGCAATTTTAGTGCAAAATTAGTGCAAAAATAAAGCCCATTAGAAGGGAATACTGACACAGGGACTGATGGGTGGAAAATGTAGATATTGGACAGACAGCCTGGGACCTTTTTTCAGCTGTATAAATCCACTTCTAGCATCCAAGGGGAGAAGCCAACCATTTACTGTTGGCCTGGATTTATCTGCGGTATTTTCAAGTGAATTGAGCTTGAATACGTGCTATTTTTAAAGAGTCCCAAGAGTGTTTGGGATGTGGAGAAAATGGGGAGGATGACCAAGTTAAAGCTGAAGCTGTAGCATAAAGTGGATAAATGTTAGAATTAGGTGACATACATATAAAAAGTGCCAGTAATTCATCCTGATGTGATCCATACAGATGTTTTACCCAGTACTCCTGAGAAGCAGTTAGAAGTTCTCTAGAGTATGGTTCAGAACAGGTTGCATAGTTTTGCTTTTTTTATTAGGTCATTTATATTTACAGAATTTCTGGATTCTTCTTTTATGTGGCAGAGGAGATTCCCTTGTAGCATATACAAAATACTTGGTTTGGAAAGGCTGCTGAGATGTGCAGCATAGCCTCAAAATGTGGCTGATGGATGCATCTTTAATCAAAGACGCATGCATGTAAAATAGATGCCTGGAAGCTATTTTCAAGCTGTGGAGAGTGGAGATGCTCTGGTAAATTGTTGACCTAAAAGTGCTGGATATCAAACTAGAAGCTATTTAAATGAGTTTGTAATAGGTGCCTGGCTGAATAAATGTTAATTTTGGTTTGATTTTAGGAAACCAGGGCATAGAAAGGACAGAAGGGGAGTGACAAATAACTCTATGGAAAAGTTGGAACCTGTAACTTCCAAGTGCCTAAACAACAGTTAAGTTTTAGGAGTGTTTTGTGACTGTTTCACGTAAGAGATGGGTAACTTTAACCATTCATCTACCTTCTGCTTTGGGCTCAGTCTCTTTGGTGGCTTGAAGGGAGATGCTGCCAGGAGTTTCTCCCTTCTGTAGCTTATCCCCTCTCTCTTGAAACCCCAATCACTGGATTAAAAAAAAAAAAAAAACAAAACAAAACAAAACAAAAAAAAAACCACCACATGTAAAAGGATGGTGAAAATATGACTGGAGTAGCTGCACAGTATCTGATGGATCTATGATCCTCCCTTGGAGCAGTACCTGAATGACTGGAGGTTCTGTCATGTATTTTGGTTTTGTAACCTATCTGTTAAAGATGAGGATGCTATTGCTTCTGCTTTCCAGCCAATGATCTAGATTTCTCAGGGAAGCTCATGGTGTAGAAACTGGAGACCGTGCCAACATCTGACAAACCATTTCCTAAGCTTTTGCCTTTGCTACTAGACCAAAAAGACTTCATAAATTTTCCAGTGTTGCTTTGCAGTTCTTATATTCCTCCTTGGAGGAGAAGAGCAAATTAATAGGGAGAGACTTGAGGGTTACAGAGGTTTTGGGGATCATCAGGAAAACTTCCTTATGAGCAAGGGAGCTGTAAGATGCGCTAGGATTTTGTCTGCTCAGGGTTAATTTAGCTCATTGTACTTTCCCAGGAGCAAGTCTAGTGGTCTTTCAGAGTTTACCAGCCCATCTTTCAGGGCCTGTGTAAAGAGACCAGGTACAAGGTGCCTGAAATAGGCACTGAAGCTGCTGAAGCCCCAGGTCTTGCTGGCGTTTTGTCTTGCGGACACTTTATTCTGTGGCATGCTGTGCTCTGTGTGCCTTTCTCTAGGACAGCTGGCTGCACTTCAGGGGGCCTTTCAAGACAAAACATGCTAGAAAAAATAAATTATTATTATTATTGTGCAGCTATCGTGGTTATGAATGTTTAATTTATAGACTCCAGACTGTGGCCAAACTCCATGCAAGGAACAAGAGGAAAAAAAAAAAGGAGTAATTATATGCTAAAATGGCTGAAATCCTTTGCTACTATACCTTTTCAAAGTGTGTTTTAGTTCTCCTCTGTATTCCACTGCACAGACAGCTATGTGAGGAGCACTGGCATCAGTGTGCACCTGCTGGATATTTCTGATAAATATTTTAACAAGTGCTTTTGTCAAATCAAACATGTGCAATTATTTTCAGTATTTTAAGGTTGAATCTCTTTGGTTTGGGGTTTTTTTTGGTGGTGGTTTTTTTTTTTTTCTCTCCCCTCCTTGAACTGAAGGAAGAATTGTCATGTATGTTAGTTGTGGGGTCACTGTGGAGGGACATAGCTTAGACACTGCTGGCTATTGGGCCAGATTTAATGTGAATTAAAGGATTTGCAGGTCCATGGGAGGGGATATAAGCTCTAGTTCAGAAGCAGGTAAGGAGAAGGAAGATGCTATAGCATCTCTCCCTTACCTACATTTCGTAGCCCATCCCTCTCAAAATATCTGCTGCCACCAGATGCAACTTAACTTCACAGCAGATCAGCATTCAGTTAGTCCTTCCATCTTCTTTTAATAAATATTTTAAAGATAACCCGAAATACACCTAAGGAATGTAGCCACAGGTTTCGGTGGGAAATGTATCTGATGTCTATCCTGTATGATTCATTCCAACCATAAGCTCTCATTAACTTAAAAAAAAAAATAACAGGTTGAATAGTGTAGTTTTTGTGTGTGTGTTGTAAAATCTTAGAATTTTCTCTTGCTGCTTAAAAAAACAAGAAGGTTTTAATATTGCTTCTAGAGGAGAAGAAAAGTCTTTTAGACATTGTGTCTTGTCCTGTTGGTGCTTTCTGTGTTTAAAAACTCCTTTTAATAACAGGCCTGATTCTGCAGTGATTTCTTTGGGGAGAAATCTGAATTGGTGAGGACGTTCTGAATGGGAGCTTAATCTGTCCTTAAGAGGTGCATTTGGTCAAGCCTCTGGTGGCCTCTAGCCTTCACAAGACTAGCTTACCTGCACCAGGTTTACCTCTTGAATATTGCTAGGATTGGGGCTTTTACTACTTGATTTAATCATCATGTAAGGATTCATTATTTTTTTTAATATTACTGCAAAAGAGCAGGTAGAGTGAAACACGGATGTGTATTTTCTGCATTGGAATAAATTTTTGAAGTAGTACAATATAATTTGGCTTAATTTTCTGTCAAAACATTTTAGAACTCTGATCAGTTTGGTGTGAATCTTGCTGCTTGAACGCAGTGCTCTGTGTGCAGTGATTAACAGCTGGTTTTGGGCTACAACATGGTAATATGGAGAGAAAAGAAGAATCTACTGGGGGAACTCAAAATATATTGCAAATCTTATCTAGGTGGAATAAAATTATCCAACTTGACACTGCAGAAAATGTGGGGATATCATCTTAGGATGTGCGATTAAACCAAGTTTTATTTCTTATCGTGATATCTTGTTTTGTGTTGACAGAGTGCAAGTTATAAGAAATTGCTATGTATTTTGTAAATAGCTGCATTTCCTAGTCCATGCTTTGTCCTGCAATATTTTTAAGATCACAGACTCTTCACAATATAGAAAACTAAGAATATGTGGGCTTTGGGTGTGTTTGTGCGGCCTTTCCAACCCCCAAATCATGTAACTCAATTTTTTTATCACAACTATTTAAGTCAAAAATGAAGACTGATACTCTCTCTGAACTTCACTTCTGGTGAGCTGCGATGTGAGGTTGGCAGCAATCTGTTTCTCGAACAGGGAAAATGCTGTAGAACAAAGCTTTATTTGATGTGAAATCCAGAAGGATGATATTGTGGATCATTTTAATAATGTTAATTTTGTAATGCTAATGAACTTTCTATCTCTTCCTTGGTTTTATTGGGTGGGAGAGTTGCAAATTAAGGAAAGCAGATATTAGAATTACAAGGGCAATCATGCTTCATAATCACCACCCAGCAGAGGCTTTTATTTCAGCAATGAACAGGAAACAGTAGCATTCAGGACAGTAGCATTAATTTTATTGCCTTGGTAGGCAGGTCCAAATTAACCAATTACAGGCATATGATGAAGTGAAAAATCACAGCTGGAGTACAACAGCTGCACAGAGCTTTTGCTGCACCCCAGATGATGATTTCTAAAGCTCAAGGTAGGATTCTTAAAGATATTTAGGCTCCTTCCTTCTGAAAACACCTGGAATTGGGAACCAATTACAGACTTTTTTTAATGTATTTGGCTTGCAAGATTTTTTTTTATATGCTTGAGTAAAAGAAAACTCTATGCAA
>NW_009258951.1:4934841-4964064 GCF_000687185.1 Egretta garzetta
GAAATATGGTTGTTAAATCAGAATTCACATCTGTTGATGTAACTGCTTTGTCAGTAGTGTGGGTGTTTTGTTTTTTTTTTTTTATTCCCCCCATCCCATCCCGCTTAGCTCAGAGTGAGTGCAGATGGGGAAAAGCGTGGTTATTTCTGACAACGGTTGTGTGAGTTCTTTGCACATGACACAACTGGGTAGCAAGGAGAGGCTGAATGATGAGACGTCTCAGGATTGAAGGGCAGCCTTATGGCAGATTTTGTTCTCCCTGACTTCAGGAGTCATTTGCAATATGTGATTATATTTTATCTCGTATTACTTTGAAAGCAGGCTGGGCAGTATCTATTTTTTTCTCTTACTTGAGCTGTGCTCTTGGAGTGCTTGAATACTTTGTTTTTTCTTCATTTATTTTTCTGGAAGTGGTTCAAAAGACATTTGGAGAAGTTAATGAGACAATTTGTAATTTATTTTGTTTTTTTTTTCTTTTGGGGGTGATCCAAAGCCATTTGAAGGCAATAGAATGGTCTCATTGACTCTGAAGAGCTATGTGTTAGGCCCTCAATGAGAATTGTTTTTAGTCTATTGACAATTAGGTGATATCTCCATATGTGAAATTAGAAAATACAAGTATAAACATTATAGCGCAAAATGTTTTAGTGTTACTTTGCAGTTCTGTTTTCCAGCATCCTGCAATTATACTGCCTTGCTGGTCCTAGATGTGGTGGGGCAGACTAGTATTCCGGTACAGGAACCACTTTCAAATAACCAGAGATTATTAGACCGATAATTACTGGTACCAAAAAAGAAAGATAAGAAAGGAAGTTAAAATCCAGATTTGTTGTGGCAGTGGGGATTTTTGGCAATGGGGATTTTTGGCAATAGTGAGGACAAGGCTTCTTCTTGGTCATTATGGGTCCTAAAGAAGCTGTATCGGTGGACACAGGTATAGTTACTCCTGCCAAGAGACTGGAGGTGGACTGGCTGACCTCATACTAAGTCCCTTGCAGCTCTATTTTGTGTTCGTGGTGGTGGGGTTGTGAAAACTCTTAATGGTGCATTAATTAAACATTAGTGTATTGCTGTGATAGCAAAGTAGAGCGTAAATATAAATGTGAGGGAAGACATTGAGATAAAAGGAGAACTGAAGTTGCTCTCACTGGTAAATAAGGCTCAATGTCACCCCTTTTATTTGCTACCTGCTGAAGGCGAGGAGGGAAATGTATATTTGCAGCTATGTTAATATTAGCACATTCAAAATTGAAGACAAAACAAAACTGACCTATAGGTGCTTCCCTTTGGTTTGCTAGTTGTTCTATTAACTAGTTTAGGGAAGGGTTCACCCAGGGATGTTTCGCCGGCAGACGGCAGTGTGCCTGCTGTGACTAAATGTGCTCATTCCCAATACCTCCCGTGTCAGCCTCATTATACGAGACATGAATTACAGGGGCAGATGTATAATCTGGGAACAGTTCCAGACCCATCTTTTAAACAATGAGGTGCTCCATGCTGATTGCACCAAGTATGTTCCTCTGTACCCACGCCAGCAGCCACAACGAAGGTCTGCTTTGAGTTGTGCTGCTTGGTAGCCAAGTCAGGTGGGGAAACTGTTGCAGCGGCTGCCCATCATCAACATGTTAGCTCAATCAATCTTCAATGAGGAGTGTCTTGCTGATGTCTGGAAACTTCCTCAGATGTGAATTTTATTAAAGTGGTGTTGGCTTCTTTTCTAGAATAGCTTTGCTCAATTCTGAAGTGGCCTCAGTTGCAATTTTTACTCTTTGTCCCATTAATAACTTCCTGTTATTTATTAAACTGACAAGGTAGTTGATGTATAAGGTTACTCTGTCTACACTTGGACTTCTTTAATATTGCTAGCTTTTTATTTTGGGGTGAATCCATAGTAGCTTGGTTATGTTTCACTTAATGAGGCTTCAGTGTGAGGTGGAGGCAAATGTAGCCTCAGACCCCCACCCTTGTATGCACATTAAGTGCTCGCTCTTCTCTGCTCATGTGTGCTAAGAAAGAAGTGCTGTGTTTCTCAGCGGAGCTGTGCACAGCCAACTCAACCTCCCCTTGTAAACCTTAAGTTTCTCAGAAATACAAGGAAATGACTCTCCTGATATAATTTTTTTTTTTTTCCCAAAGTAACATACAGTTGCTGACTAATATCTGGCTACGGTTCGGATTGCTTTGGTGGGAAGTATTAATGCTTTATGACATCTCAGGGGTATGGTTAATAGCTTTATCAGATAATTACAGTGCTGGAAACAATGTGATGTGTGTTCTGTCGTGGGGATTTGAGACGCACCCCATCTCACAAGGCTCTCAGTATTAATATCTCTACTTCTCTCATCCATTTCAAATAGCAAAGGATGAGCTGGAACAGATGGTTGCGCTTTGTCCCTGTTGTCCTAGCTCAAATCCCAGACCTGCTTGTTCTCCCCCATCACCCCCAGGAAAGCTCTATGCTACAACCTGTAGTTGGCTCTTCTCCAATTCTTACACCTAGGAGAGGTCGTACGTGCCTCTTCCAAGGACATTTTACAGGATAAGGGACTCTCTGCTCTGAGGGAGGAATTCAGAGCAGTCGCGTCTGTACCCAGTGAAGACTTTGGTGTAGGCTGCACACTCGGCGCTGGATTAGGGTGGTGGAATAAAAGGCCAAGGTTCTTGTTGTCTACTCGTTGATGTATCTGCTGTGGGGATTTTATAACTTGGGCTCGAGCGTATGAAACACAGGGCTTGTGAGCATCTTGGGGACAGTGCTTCATTCCTGGCTGGTGCAGGGAAGACCGAGTCACAGTTTCTAAATATGATGGCAGTTGGTATTAACAATAAGCAGGGTCATAAGCGGTAGGGAAGAAAATGGGAGTCTGAGGAGATGTTTGTCTCTCTTAACCTTCTTGGGCTGGTAACATAACTTGCTGTAAGATTAACTAGTCTTTGTTATAATCTTCTCTGATGAAATCCAACCTTAAATGCTCATCTGAAGTGTAATCTTCCATTGTAGAAGTCATTGAGGGCTGGACAACTGCCCTTGCAGGAAGGAGCAAGAAGTGCACAGGGACCTTCTGCTATGCTCTGCAGCCACTACTTGCTCTGTGTGACCTCTCTGTGGACCCCTGCCTGTTGGGGAGGTTTTGTGCCCTAAAACCAAGCTTGTAAGGTGTACTTCATGATGTGTTCCTTGTTTTGGCCAGATAAAATGTGTCTCAGAACAGAAAATGATGCTAGTAGTATTTGTGTGGTTACAGATATAAACGAATATTCTTGCGGAGACAGAGGTTTGATTAAAACTTGGATGAGTTAGATAAAAAAAATTCTTCTCCATCATCAAAAGTAGCATCAAGACATGACCTCTCTGTGTCCAGACACGCTGCAAGCCAGAAGCCAAATTTAAATGTGACTAGCCTCCCTGTGGCTTAAAAATCAAAAAACAACCAACCAAAAAATCCCCCAACTTACTGACTTTCCAAACTCATTGCACACAGTCCTATGTGCTGCACCATTAAAACATGTAGGCAGGAATTGCCTTTTACTGCTTTTGGCCTTTCATCTCCTGTGCATGCTGGGACAGGTCCCCAGTGTTTGTTAGCTATTTGGTGGGGGCTATGGAGAGATCTGACTTTAAAAGTACAAACTCCTCTTAGAAATAGTAAACTGGTGGCAAATGAGTTTGAACGTCTTGGCAAGACTCTTCAAGGACGTTGTGTGACCTCTCTGCTAGGAGCCACAAGTGCCAAGTTTTTCTGTACTGGTACTTGGGCACATCCCTTGACATGGAAATGATGAGCCACACAGTGTTCCATCAGTCTGAACATTTAACATCGCAGTCTAATTAGGCCACGATCTTGTATAGAGTACAAAATATAAGGCCTTCATGGTGTAGACAGTAATTTCATACTAGATGTATAATTTATTTTAGTTAAGTCTGGCTGTGTTACTTGTATAACAGCCAATCTTGGAGAAAAGAAATATTTCTAATATTTTTGCACCTTCCACAAAGTTACCTGGCTAATTCAGGTGAAGTGTTTTACTACAGCACGAAGACATGAGGCTGTGCTCAACTGCTGTGTAATGATCATAATATAAAGTAAATACTTTTAAGACACTTGGACAGAAGGAAGTTTGGAAATCAAGTGCTCTTAGATGATACCATTTTTGGAGGCCTGGATCCCTCCTGTTGATAGGTTGGTCACATACTTATATATTTATTTTTGTATATATTAAAAAAAAAAAGTCAAGACTTCTGTCTTTCAGTCCATCCCAGCAGCTGTAAAATGATTTTTTTTTTGCAATCCATCCAACTAGCTTTTAAGAGTTAATTTCTACTCTGAAAGTGTCCTGAAACATTAACTACGCAGTTTTCAAAGCCCTCCTGTTCTCCTATAAGCTCATCAGAAAAGAACATGACATTGCCATCCTTCTTGTGTGAACCTTTCAAAGGCGAGTGTTTTTTCTTTCTCTGAGGAATACCTCTGTTTAGATTTATGTCCTTCACAAAACATTTTGCAGTAGTTAGTGTTTTTTTAAAATCAAGGAGATAAATCATATTTAGAATGGCAGTGATTAGTATGACCTTTCATTAAAAACTTGGAAAAATGAAGGGGGGGAAATAGTTGAGCTTTTAGTCTTAACTTTTCAAAAAACTTGAATTATTTTCTTTGGTGAAGGACAAATTTTAAGTCGCGCATCATCAAATATTCAATATATTTGCTGCTTATGTAAAAGAGTAACTCTATCCTAGTGAGATAGAGGAGATTAAAACAAGCAGGCTGCATTCCTAAATTCAATTGTTTTCCTGGGAGATGCCATGCAGCTTGGCAATAGATTGACACTGTGTCAAATCTGTTTCTTTAAAATTGCACTCAAACGAGTTGCCCTCTAAATGTGTCCCTGAAAACTGTACCGGCTGATGCGGTACCTAATGAAATTACTGAATTAAATTTCTGAGAAATTATTATCTGAACGCACGAAGCCCTTTCAGACTGTATCATTTGTTTGAACATTAAATTAAGCAATCTCCCTTCCAAAGAGCTCCGAAGAGCGTTTAAAAGGGCCAGCAGTACGTCTTCTGCTCCCTCTGGAGGAAAACACGTTTACTTTGCCTGTTTGTTCTCTACTCAATAATTGAACTCTTTGCGAAGGGTGTATCAACAATAAATTGACAAATCGGGGAGGACACTGTTTACTAAGGTAAAATTAGACCTGTGTCATAGGTCTCGAAATGCATCACAGCGCTCGATGAAAAGGTAATGGCTGATGCCTTGAGCCAGCCACCGCTTGACAGCACTAACTGGGAAGGATATTTGATGATGACTTTGAGCAAATGCAGTCAATAGCCAATATATCCTCCTGAAGTCGGGCGCAGCCCTTGTTTTACTATCAGTCCTTATCGGTCTGGACATTGCAAAAAGAGATGCCATATGTGTGGGTATTGGATAAAGATTAAAGTCCACGGGTTTTGTTTTTTTTTATCAACTCCAATGTTGAGCTGGCTGAATAGAGGTCAGCAAAAAGTTCAATCACCTGACCACCTGTCGGGGAAAGCCCAGCATTACATTTTAATATGAACTGTGATTAGGAAAAAAAAGGCACATGCTAGTACTCCTTGCAAATGCTCTTTCTTTCTGCCCAGTCTCCTGGCATGAAGGAGACCATATGACCATCTCTGTATTAAGGAATAATTAAAAATGCACTTCTGGCACTGGGGTTGGCATGGCAAAGCTTGGAAATGGGACTTCATAAAGCTTTAGAAATATAAAGGAACTCTCTTCCTCTTCACTGTGATTAAAATATGGGTGTCACCGCTGGTTGCTTGATTAAACTTTCCAAATCCAAGTAGGTACAAACCAGAGTGCATTTTAACTATGTGCTGCTGTGCACATAAAATATGCAATATCAAAGAACATAGACAAGGAAATTCTGGCGAGGAATAGATAAGTCAACTGGGATAGGATTAAGGGGTCCTAATTTTGGACATTGGTGTTTGCATGAGAATGATTTCTTAAGGGAAGTCAAAGTATCTCAGAGCAGGCAGTCTGACATGCTTCTCCAGCTGGGGGAGTCTTTTTAATTTTTATCCTTTTCCCCTCTTATTAGTATCTTTGCTGAAAAGCTTGACTAGATCTAGAGTTTTCAAGGCTGAAGAACATAGGAAGAGCATAATGCAATTTCATTTTCGCATGTGAGAGATCTGTCCTGTCTAAGCAGCCTGTTAGGATGCAATTTATTTTATTTATACCAAAACATCTGGTAGTTGACGAATATGGAGCTAGTTATGTGCTCTTAAGAACATATATCTAAAGGGCTTTTGTAAGGAGTGGTGTTTTTTTTTGTTTTTTTTTTTTTCTGAAAGCGCTGCCAATTAGCTTTAGTATCTGCAAATGAATGACGACTTGGAAAAGGCTGTGTCTGAGGCAGATCTGGCTAAGCTTTAAAGAAACGCAAAAAAAGCAGTAATTAAAATTAGCAGCAAAAAGTAGAACTTGCTTGATGTGGTACTGTCAATGAAATCAAAACCTTATGAGTTAATGATGGCTTTTGATAGTATTTTCATCAACTGTAACGTTCCTGGAGAACAGGCTTGTTTTTCAGTGATTGACCATCACCTGTTCATGGAAACAAGCTATTGGCAGTCTATGATACACAGATAACCTAAAAACCATTTTTATTGATAAAAAAATATTTTTTTTTTCAATTTAAACAGAGAGGAGGTGCATTTTTGGCCAATGTGAATTACTAAAGTCAATGACACCATGCTGGAGAGATGCATTTCCCTTCTGACAGGGGAGAGCATGGGCAGCTGGAGCTTTTGACCAAGAATCCTAAAAACTAAAAAAAAAAAAGAAAAAAAAAAAAAATCAAGTTTTCAGACCTCTAGGGTGTTCAAAGGATACTTTAGGCTTCTGACGGGCTCTAGTTGAATACTGCGTAGCTGCTGGAGGCAGGATGCCAGCCTTGCTGCCAAAAGTCACCCACACGTGGCAGAGCTCATAAAAGCTCCTGCTAACAGGGAGGCACCTAATCAGGTGGGATGCTCTCACCCACTCCACAGAAATAGTCCCTTTCCTCTGGTGCTTGCAAGATACACTGAACATCATTAAAGAAATGGATGTCAGGCAGCAGCTGCCTGAAGTTTGAATGTCCTTCCCAAGAGCACGGCCGAGCTGAGCGGGTATGGTGTTCCCCCAGCACTCACATAACTCCCTTAGACATAATGAGGGTTGTGCATTTGTGTTGAGAAAAGGCAGCTACTCTTAATTGCTTTAAAAAGGATTTTATTTCATCCATTAAAATGAAAAATCTCCTGTAGCAACAGTGTATACAAATATGTTTTCATGGATCTGTTTTGTGCTTTCCTTTAAATGAATGGTAGCAAAAACCCCATACCTTCTCATGGAAAATATTTAGCACATGCAACAGAGCAAGAACCGAAAAAAATCAATGTAGTTTAAAATAAACTATTATTATTTTTAATGAAAATGATTCAGACTTGAAAAGTTCTGTTACAAATAGAGGGAGTCTGCTGATAGGTTTGTGTATTTTAACTACTTAAATAATTTGGACAAATGGTGGTCCAAGTGGCTAACAAAAACTTACCCCCAAAGACACAGTGGTGCTTTATTGCATATTAGCTGATGTTTCTTACCATGCAAAGTTAGTTCCCTCTTAGCAAAATACCTTTTCTGTTCTGCTAGGCAATTTAAAATTAAAGGTTGACAGGACATGCTAATGAAATAAAGCAATAAATATTTTCTGACAGGTGCAAAATACAGTACTTGTTCAATAAGATTATATTTTTGGAAAATTTTGCTTGGTAAATCTAATTTGTGTCGGTTCAATATTGGCTTGAACATCTAGTTCTAATTTATTGAAAGCACCAGGAAGACTATAACCATTTGTTTAGCACAAAGTGTTCAATCTATAAGAACGAACTTCATGAAATTTAATTTTCTGGGCAAAAAGACAATCAAAGCAAGCAAAGCAGCATAAAACCTGTGTCCCTTCTTCCTCTGAACAAAGGAAGAAGCGACATATGTTTGAAAGCATTGGCCCAGTGCTAGCAGTGACCTTGCCGATATCATTCCCATGAAGAGGACTGTGCAGGAGCTCAGGAGAGATTTTTCAGACTCGCTATTGATTTCTTACACAGAATATCAGAGATTCAGTTTACACAGGAAAAACTTGGATCAGCTGCACTGGTGTTACTGCTTTTCCTTTTCAGTATGGGAAGATTTAGAGTTTAGGCATGCTCTAACTACTCTGCAGGTGGTTGAAACTACAGCCTCAGAGGATGAAAACACTTGGTTTATCATAAGGTAAATGGAAAAACCTCTGTGAAATAAAATAATTTGACGGTTTTTTAGCTGTTGCTCACTTTTATTTCTGTGATCACCATTAGTCCAAACAGCCTGATACTCTGGCCCATTTCTAGGCCATTCTTGCAGAGGCTTTTTCTGGATTGACAATGCAACAGTGAGGCTCTGACTGTCCTTCAGGCCAGTATGCTCGAGGTGGGGATGAGATTGTGAGGGAATTTTCCTACTATTTATTTAACACTGTAGTTGATTTGAATTCATGCATTTACACTTGTGTGAGACTCTAAAGGTCAGCAAATGAGTACATCAGACACTTTAAATACGTATTTTATTCCACATGTTTTTTTTTAAGGACCTCCCTTCTGCTAAGGGCAGGATCAGGATAGAGTTAACCTTGTTACTCCCTTAATTTATTCTGATGGCTTCAGAGCACTACAGCTCCAGGAGGAGGCATGTACTGAGCAGGACCCCAATTTTACAAGTGTTTATCAGAGGTGCCTCAGTCAGGGGTCCTGGAATAGGCTGGGATTAATCATTGCAGTGAAGGTCTTTGCAAGACTTGCCCATTGGACCTTGACCAATCTATTATAAAGCTATTGAAGAGTTTTGTCCTGTTTACAAGATATCAGATGTGACTTGGAGCATATTTACAGTGTGTAACACCTAGTGGCCTGTGGGCTAGAGTCCCGACTTCTGCTGTGCATAAAATGGTGCATTACTTCAGAGAACATTAATTCTGTACAGTTGTTTAGCCTGAAATCCCGAAAACTGAAGATTCCCACATGTGCATGGCTGGCACATTTTAGGATGCCTCTGTGGTTATTTGGCTCTCATGAGCTCTGGTGAGGATGCAGCAGGAGAAGAAACCAAAGGTTCTGTCTTAGCAGGTTCTGTAAATTTGGGGTTTTGTGCTATGTTGGTAGTGCCAGGTTCAATGTCGTGAATGGATCACTTGTGTTTCTATCTATTGCCACTTCAAACAAAGCATTGATAATTGAAGCTACTAGAGACCATCTGATATTTCTAGCTTACTGTACAGAAAGCAGCTGGTTGTATTGAACGCTGCTTTGTGGTATCATTTGGCAAATGACTTCTGATGACAATCACAAACTAACAACTCTAAACTGCAGTCTGTAGGAGAGACTGCAACTTTTAAACTAGCTTTAATCCAGGCAAACCAGTTCAAGGGAACAAAACCAGTGAAGAGACAGTGACCAGACCCTACTAATATGTAGTATTTGCATCTTACAAAGAGCTTGTAGACTTCTACGCACTCAAGGCTGGAAGGCTTCATCTTTCTGGCTGTAGTGACTTGACTTTTTTTCTCTCTTTATTTCTGCTTAAATCCAGCTGTTGTTGTTGTTGTTGTAACTTCTCTTGATGATGTTATAGCCATGGTTTGCATATTTTTCAGCATTAAAAATGATGGCAAAGAGAGCTCAGTCACAAAATTAAATAAAAAGTTGAATGTACTCCTTGCATGATAGAAGTAATTTGTTCAGCAGTGGAGTAGAAAGCAGAGTTACTATTTTCCAGCTAATAAAACTTGCAGAATCTGTACTGATTATACTATGGTTATATAAAAACATAGATATACTTACCTCCTGAACTTCTGAAGCCTGCAACTCTGCAGTATCCTTGCACCAAAATGCAAACAGAGGGTCATAATTTTGTTAAGAAACCCCCCCCCCCCCATGTGTCTTGCTCTATAACTCATCCTTACTGGCTTTGTTACTCAGTTTCCCTACCATTATGCCAAATCTTCAAGTAAAGGTCAAATCTAATAATTATCCTGAGTGAGCATTTAAAACCTGGTCTGCTTTACTGTTAGTATCGCTTACAGCCTTTGCCTGCATTTGGGTACCAAGGCGTGCATGTTTCTGGAGGTCTCATTCTCCTTCCTTTAATGAGTTTGTGGAGTCATTGTTTTTAGGGTAGTTAATCTTTATAGGTAAAATGATACATCTGAGATAATAGCAAGGAGATGATGGCAACATCAGACCCCTAGTTTCTGCTCGCTCTGTCATTTATATTTATTATGCTGCACACTGACCTGCTGAAGTTGTAAGTGTTACATTAAAATGATTAAATTCCAAATATCACAGCTTTATTATGTTTCCCACTGTGGTTTATTTTTGAGGGGAATATGTAATGAACTTTAGTGAAAACCAGAAGCAATCATCTCTCCCAAGGCCTTGGCTCTTGGATTTCAGAAAAAGTGGTAATTGGTGGTCAGAGATCATTAGCATCTTTTTGGGGGACTGGAAATCCTGCAAACATTTTTCCTTTGCCTTCTGACTTGCAGAAATTTTGTTGTGTGGTTTTTTTTTTTTTCTTTTATGCAAACACTCAGCTCATGATCTAATTGGTGTAAATAAATGTAGACTAACCTGACTGCTAATTAAGCATGGTTAACAAGATACTGGTTTTATTATAAGCTGTCTTTCATGTTTTCTATTGCTCTCTTATTGGATATTGCACAAAGCTGCTGTTCCTTCAGCTTTGCAAGATTTTTCAAAGATGCTTATGATGGCAATTTTAAAACCGATTAGCATCATACCTAGCTGGGATCACCAGCCGTGATGCTGACTTATCAGATTCCGGGGCAGACCCTCATGTGTGAATCTTTTAGCTTTGTGAAAGACTGGTTCATGGTGGTGAGGATTTTCTAGGTTTATAACTATTTAAAAAATATAACTAGAATTAGTGGGGTATTTAATTAAAAACAAGAGTTTCTTGGAATTGTGATTTATTTTTTTTTTTAAAACTGGGGTTAGTGAAGTGTGTTCAAATTTGAGCCATCTGACTTTGTGCTGCAGCAGAGGAGGAGCTGATGGCAATGCTGGATGATTAACAAGTACTGAGAAGCAGTGATTGCTTAAACCATGTCTGTCTTACCTGCACAGGAAAACTGTACATCAAAATTATTTTTGCCTCTAACTGCCCACACAATTTGATATGAACAGCTGTCTCGGTTGAAGAGATGCAGCCTGAGATATCAGCAGTGTGGCAAGGCTGGGAATTGTGCTGTCTGGCAAAGTTATGTGGGAAGATCTAAAACCCATGTATGTTATTAAGTGATACTTCTGACATTATGGCTTTTGGGTATTGGTTCTATTTACTTCAACAATTTTTGGATTTATTTTTTTTCCCTAATGAAAGTGTAAGGGGAATATTTCTCAGTTTTGTACGGTGAAAGCTCAACAAACCCCATAAAAATTCTCAAAAAAGAGAAAAATCTATATGGGGTATTTATAGTCAATTATTCTTCTGATTCTTCCGTTCTTCAACTTGCAATTTTTACGTGAACTTCAGCTTTATTCGTTTTACACTCCAGCAAGCTTTGCAAATAAATACTGATGGTTAAGGAGAGTTACTGATCTATTCTTAAGCCCTGCTTTACAGTAGCTCTAATACTGGGGCTGTCTGCATCATATTGATCAATGTTAGATTAGAAGCTTATTCCTCGTAGGTGGCTCATTTGTGCACCTTTTAAACATATAGTCATGATACGGCCTAAACTTTAACAGGTATAAAAATAGAAATTGGCTGTATCTTTGTCAACTTTACTATTACTTTTCTTTAAAAAATTGAGCCTATGCTCAATTGAGCAGTATAGCTCTGCGACTGCAGAGTCATGAGATACAGACCAGAGAAAACTCACAGGAGGGCTGATTCAGGTATGTTTTGCTTATTAAATTTCTGCAAAATGGGGAAAGATTCTTCTTATCTTCTGCCAAAAAGTTCTAGTTATTACACAGGTTTTGCACTACAGTGGCAACAAGAACTGCAGTTTTTATACACATGTGCTCTATCCTTATCGGCAAGTAAAAATTGGTGTCTCCTGCTTTTCAGAAATCCCACTTCCAGTTATATCACTGCGATCTTTGGGTTAATTTTCATGTAGTCTTCAGCCTCAGCATTTTGACCCCAAACTGTGTAGCTCTGAATACCATATATAAATGTTTCTGATAGGTATCTTTAGCAGCAGCACCTGAATATCAGCATTAAAGCATGTTCTATTCTATTGTGAGGATTAAGGAAGACAGTTGTGGACAAGTGTGCTAAGGTAAGGATTAATATGTTTCTGTCTATGCACTAATTAATTATATCACTTCTAGTATTTAAAATAGCTTTCTTTGCGCAGCTTCTCCACACTTGTTTTTCAGGATGTCTTTGTTGTGGTAAAACAATAAATATGTAAAACATCTATCAAAGCACTCTGCTACAGTTCTGAATCCTTGAACAGAAGTGTCCACATAACTGCGTCTGAATTTTGTTACATTATGGATTTATTTTTTTTATATTCTCATAAGAGTAACTTAAACAGTTGGCATCTTGTACAGCGTCGTACTAACAAAAGAGCCTAAACTTCTAGCTCTGGATATAATTAATTCTGGAGCTCAAACATCTCTTTGGCCATAAGAGACCACATGGTAGTCTTCAATAGACTTCTACCCTGATATTTGCCCAAGAGCTGGAAGGACATATGTTGAGCACATGATCCCTCTGCATTTTCTGTGGGGTTTTTTGTTTTGTTTGGGGAGAAGATAACTCTGCTGTGGGGGTGTGCTTGTGGCAGGAGTGGCAGTCTGAAGTTTGAGCCACAGCTGGGGTTTTTTGCCACCTTTAAGGAGAAATTACTGTACACTTCTATATGTTTGTACACCGAGTATACAGGAGCATTTGCGGAAGTCTAAAACACCCAGCACTTGAAGTAAAGCAATATTACTTCTGGCTGTCAGACATTATGAAATTGAAAATTATGAACTTCTAAATCAACACAGATGTGCCAAGATAAGAGCCCAGATTCCTGGAAATTACATGGCTATCAGCACTTGTGGACAGAATTGAGGAGGGAACTTGTAACCTGCAGTAATAGACTTGGCTTTCAACCCCATTTCTGCATAAGAAAGAAAACTAAGAACATGTCAATACCTCAACCCCTTTTTATGCTGTTCGTGAAGATGTATGAAGGATGTATCCGATCTTCAATTGATGGAGCGGTTTAATTGCTAATTGCCTTGTACACAAGTGTGACTTAATCCGTGTGAACCACATAGCTGAAACTACAGCTTCATGTTTCTGAAACACTCACTTCAAAGGCTGTTTTATGCAGCTTCTTGTAAAAGGTAGCTTCGCTAACTGATGCTCTGCAGCCAAAAAAAAGGTGATGCGTCCGGTTGTCAGATGTTATCTAATCATTATGAATAAGAAGCAGAAAAAGAATTGTGTTCATCTGGGATATTTTTATACAACATGTCACTGTGCGTTATCTCCATTGTTCAAGACTTACCCTGTTGCTATTAAAGCACAATTTCCAGTACCCGTAACATCCTACCCCTGCCGAAGCTGGGGCAGCAGTGCCTGCCACCTGGCCATCGATCCCGATACAAGCCAAAGGGTTATTCAGTGCCGTACCTCTGTCATCTTTGTCATTCCTCCATCAGCCTCGCGTGTTTAATGCAAAAAGGCAGCACTGGGCTAATCCGTTCTGGAGTGGGATGCTGCATCCTTGGCACGGGTGGATCCAGGCAGCTCTGCCAGCTGGGTAGGTTTGCAGCAACACTGTCAAATGTCTTAATGTTTCTAAAATATTGGGATATATCTTGAGTTGCAGATGACTCTGCAAAAATTTAATCTCTTGAGCAAAAAGTGTCTGTGGTTGGTATCTGCTGGAATCTCTTTGGAAAATTTCAGCAGTTTCTGAGGATGCCAGTTGAGAAAACGCACTGTTTTGCCAGTTAAACAAAGCGCTGACAATCATTGATGTATAAATTAAACAGACCAAACCCTCTTGTGTCCTCATGCTTTTGAGAAAAGGAATTAATTTTTACTCTTTTTATTAAGAAGCAGACTTTACATTTCTTCTGTCCTCATTTGAAAATCCCTGTTATTTTTCCAAAGTGCATGTGCCTTTGAAAAACTGTAATTTGAACTTGGCGGGGGGAGGGGGGAAGGCCCTGTCTGTAGGAGGGGGCTAGGGAAAGGGGTAGGATGTGTCCTGGCACCTTTGATAAGGAGGCTTGGACCAGCTGCCAAAATGTGGAGATCAAAAGACTCCTGAGCCAGTCTAGCTTAATGCGTTGGGGAAGGAGTTAGATGATGTATCTGTGAAAGAAAGAAGGTTGAGGTGGGTCAGGCAGTACAGGAAACAAAAATGGGAAAAATATCCGCTTTGCTGGATTTGAATACATGAAAACAAACCCCAAAAGGTAACGTAAGATCTGAAGGGTGGGCATTGCTGCTTCCCTAACCTGAGTGGAGGGAGCCTTGGTGTAGTATATGGCCATGCAATTAATGCTTCTTCATAACACCTAAAAGCCTGCAAAAGGAATTACAATTCTGCGTTTCTTTTTTCTCTTAGTCCTTGGTTTAGGATAGTCATTTAAAAAGCAGTGTCTCAATGAGACATACAACACCACATGTGAAATCAGTTTCTCAAATATTTCCAGGCAAACAAGTAAAACTTGTATACAAAGTGCAGAAGTTGCATTTTGATGCACATACTACCTGAACGTGTGTATTGTGAAAGGACACGTTTGAATGCCATGGTGATAATGTGCTTCATATAAAGTCTAAAGTGATAATTGTTACTTTGAGTTTTCATGGGCTTGAATAGGTATTTAATTTGGATTTAACAGAACAGATGTATCAAATTAGCAATACTTATTTGACAGAAATAACTGTAAATATCATACTATTTAAAATCTGACAATCAGGAAGCATCCAACAGATGTGCCACTAACATCGCATCAAATGTGTGGCCTACTGAAGTTATGCTCCTTGTTTCTAGGTTACTCATTTATTCACTTATGCAAATTGACTTCTAAAATATTTCTGAGTCTAACTTAATTCCGGGTGAGATGAACAGGAGTCTTTCTAGTGAATTGAACAGGACTTGGACTTGGTCCTACCTCCACAGTGCTTTGCAGTGTGGAGGATGGGGATGTTCCTTGGGGAGCCTGGGGCGTGTTTGGCTCCAAGAGCTAGCAGACAGCAATGGAGAAATCAAGCACAAGTAACCTTCTACCCCAAAGGATGGGGGCAGAAAGCTGGCTCCATCACGGCCAGTATGGGAATGATGTCAAGACTGTACTTCTGTGAATAAAAGTTGCAAAACTAATTAATGAGAAAATAAGGCAGCGAGTGCAGGGAAAATACTGGAAATTATCGTGCCCTTCTCTTGCAATGCAGTGGCATTGAGTGCTGCCCAGCAAAGATCAGAGGACTTAGATTGTCATGGTCATTATGATCTTTTCTGGTTTATTTTTTCTTTGCATAGTTTTTGTATTTTTTACACCTTATTAACCTTCATTATACATTTTGCAATACTGTTTATCTTGCATGTAGAATTCGCTTTTATCCTTCTGGCAGGCACTGAAAATGCTTGGTCTTTTCCTTAGTCCCTGGACTACTTTGGAAAGTTGGTACCCTGCTTCATCCATCCATCCATCTATGTGAAGACAAGACAGCCTTCAACATCTGCCCTCTCCCTGCTGTTAAACCCTGTGCAGAGGTGGGAGTTTGTTGGGACAGGGCAGGACCGACTCTGACAAGATGTCTCTCTCCACCTTCTCTCTTTTCCCATTTGCTTCAAGGTTTAGCAAGCCCTCACCTGCTGAGATATCCCAGAGTAGCCTTCTGCCATTGTAAACTTTGCCAAAGAGCTTCTCTGGTGCCTCAGAATTAGAGGCTCCTGATACCTTTGGGCTCTGAGTCAAAGCAGTAAACTGCGCAGAGACAACAGGAACGCCAAAAGCACCCCAATGTTAAGTCTGTTACAAACCAGATAAGGGACCAGTGCTAGATAGAGTTAGCTAGATAGAGATCAAGTTTTTTATCTTTGCGAAGTCAAGTTAAATAGTACAGATGTGCTATCTATTGCAAGGATGTTTCTTGACTACTGTCTTCAAGGGAAAAATAGAACCTGCTTATAGAGACTTTTCACCAAGAATGACTTGCTGAGATAAATCAAACACTTCTGTATTTCATGTGTTTGCCAATCAGCTTAAAGTTCTAGGTCAATCTAAACTGATTGACAAAAGTTTATTAAAATAATAAGTTAACTTTACTCAGTTACCTTCGTTTTTCATATCAGTTCTTTCTACTTCTCCTTTATGTATTCTGTGCTTTTGATACACTTAGTATGAAATACTAGGTGTACTCTTGATATAAGCAATACTTTTACTATAAAAACCTCAACATTCACAATGATTTAATGCATCTTTTGGGATTTCACTGTCTTCATGAGAAAAGGGAATTTCCAGTAAAACGCACAGTAACATAGAGAGATAGCAGATAGCTCTGTCCTAAACTTTGAATAAAATTTCTCATAATGTGTGCTAGGAATATAAAATCCTTCTTAAATTCTATATTTGACCACATCAACATCCTTTTAATGCTCTTATTTGTAAGTGGAAGGACTATTCCTTCCCACATATAACCATGTAACTTTTGTGGATAATGACAGGAACTGCGTATGGAAAGGAATATTCTGAAAATATCTTTTTTTTTTTTTTTTTTTAATGTGGTGATGATAATTAATGGTTATCTAGTGAGTAATAGAATAGTGAAGTGAGAGTAGTGAAGTAGAAAATGTAGTCTTCATTTTGATTAAACACAAGAGTCCTAAGGGCCAGAAATCTTTATGGGTTTCTTGGTTTGATATGGGAGCCCATGCCATCCGTTTGTGAAGGTCCATGACAAAGAATCACTGATTCACATTCAAATCTTTCCTCCAAAGGTTGGACTATGCTTTGGGAGGGGGAGTTAACTAGAATCCAAATGCATTGTGCCCCCAAATAGAACCTGAATTGCAATGTTCAATCACAAGGTGGCAGTTATGCTTCACAGATAACTTTTTTTTTTTTTTCCACTCTTACTTGCATTTGAGCTCCAAAAAATGCCAGTGTGTGTATCCTGGCTAAATTCACCTTTTTTTTTTTTTTTTTTTTCTACGAATGAACATTCTTTACATATCTGAAAGAGGATCTCTTAGTACATCTATAGGTTTCAACTGTAATTCAATCTTATAGCCAACATACACAGTAAGACTATTAATAGAAGTAAGATTGCAAAGCTTCATTTTATTTTCACATACCTGCAGTCCATACTGTGAATTTTCATTAAAATTATTTGTGTCAGAGTAACTAAAATTGTTCCTACTGGTATTTTTAAATTTTGGTCACAAGTGAATTATCTGTTTATCTTTATTTTGCTATTCCTTAAATCCTCTTTATTCAAAACTGATACCTACTTCCATATACAGTCTGTATGAGTAGCATGGTGAGCTGCTGGATTCAAGTTGCTAGATTCAAAAAAGTTTCTTTGTTTTACCTGCTGTAAATTTTTATCAGGTTCTGTGCATAGGTATATAATAAACTCCTGAATGATATTTCATACTTGCCTTGACTTTCTATAGGAATCAGGACATACCTTACCAACTGCTATTGCATGAGCTGTTCTAGGATGTGTTTCCTCCTCTTCTCAATCCTTATCAGTCCTGAAGTTGCTAATCTTGTGATAATTGTATGGTCTTTTTGGCTTTTTCTTGGTTTTGGGTTAATTTGTTTCATTTCTCACACAGAAATTGGTTTGCTCTGTTTTTTTGAGACAAAGTTTTCTCTTGGCATCTTCTTCTGTGATTGCATTGGGAGCACAAGAGCCAAAATGAACAAATGTTTCTTGGAGATGCCCAATGAAATAGCACGTAGCCGGGACTTGTGTGCCTCACTCAGAGGCAGACGTAGCTGGGAAAGTGTAATATGGTGGTTGATGTTTATTTTCTTCCCCCAAAGTTGGCTTTTGGCTGGGGAAAAAAGTGAAAAATATTGCCATGAGAAGGAGTGCAGCAGCTTTTGACCTTGTGCCTTCACCACATCCCCAGGATGAGAGCTCTGGTTTTCTTCTTCCAGGGAATTCAGCATAGTCGCTACCATTAACTTGCTACTTAAAAATTGTCTAAAAGGAAACCAAAGGTGACCTTTTCCACTCAGCGGAGATGACTAAAAGCAATACTTAGCATGATGCCCAAGACAGCATCTGTATTCAGTCTGCTTACCATAAGGGCTTCAGGAGGACTGCACTTAGTGACCGCGCTCCCAACAGTGGACAGCAGGGGATGTTCAGCCCCCAAGTACCCAGTTTGTCCTTGTTTTCATTTCTTCCTCTCTGAATATGTATACAGAGTAAATGCTTTCTTTTGTCTTTACCAAACTGCGTCATCTTATTGCTTGATTTTCTCATGAGCAAAAAAAAAAAAAGGCCAAACCATCCCTTTTGGCCTTTTACCACCACTGATGAACTGTTCTGCTGTTTTGCTTTGGCTGCTTTTGGTCATGAGCATCTTCAGTGTTTCTGAGGCAGGACTCTGATTTTTTTTTTTTTTTTTTTTTTAATAAAAAAAAAGCCTTTTCCACAGGATGCTACACATTTGTTATGCACTGCAGAACATGATGCTAATTATTTGAAAGCACAGTTATTTTGTTAGTCTTAAACTGTACATGCTTGCTTCTGTTACAGCAGGAAAAATGAGGAGGTTCAGACTGTGTGTGTGTGCATAGGCATGTACAAGATTAAGCCAAAATTTATCTGGTGCTTTTTCTTGTGCTGATTCTGTTGCCACGGTTAATTGTGTGTCTTGATGGTGGCAAAGACTGGTGGGCTTGGATCCCTGGAAAAGATAAAGTACAGGGTTGGTGTTACTGCTTGTCGTAAGTGTAGGTATCTCTGAAGTGTCACCAGTAATTTTCCTTTCCTCGTGCAAGGGATAAGGGTGATAGAGCTGGAGGAAGAGCTGTGTTTTATGTTATACCTTAATGATTAAAACATGTGTCCAGTTTATTGAAGACACGGGTTTCATTCCTCTCTTCTCCTGGGCATGTTTTATGACTTGAAGATGGTCTGTCCCAGCAAACACCTAAAGGAGAACGAAAACTCTTGCTTTTTCCTCCTGTTGGGCACTGTCAGAAAACACCAAATATTCTGAGTCCTTCTGAAGATTTATTCTTGTAAATCCCTGGTTTTGGCCAGGATCTGGTGGGGCTGGAGCAGGTCCTGTGGGCAGGTGGAAGTTGGGCTTTGGGTGGTCGGAAAACTGCGGGGCCACAGCTGGGCGGTGAGGGGCAGCAGCTGTGCAGGGGCTTTCAGCATTGCAGCTTGTGCTGATGCACTTAAAACCTTAATCTAGATACTCAAATTCTCTTTTTGGATCCTACCCAAAAAGATGATAATTTGGTCACTCTACCCTTCTGTCAATAGTCCCTCAGAAGACTCTGTGAATAAGCATGCTGGTTATCTTTTTTCACAACAGTAATAAATTACTATGCTGTGTTGTTTCTCATACTTGATATTCATGCTGTACCTTTTCCTCATATCCCTACCCTGGCTGTTCTTAATGTGCAATGTCAACTCCTGTCCCCGTCAATGGAAGCTATGGACAAGATCTCATCTGGATCACTGGAAGAAGATAAAGGCCCCAGATAATTCATATAAAAAATAATTAACTGTGCTCAACTGCAGCATATGTTTTTCCAAGAGGCATCCAACTTGTTTTCAGGGAGGCTTAGCATTGTGGACGGTTTGATGGGGTAACAGGCAACTAATAAATAGTCAACAGCAGAAATCAGCAATGTAGGTGGCTTGTAGCTCAAAGCTTTTTGATTTTATTTTTTTTTTTTCCCTAGCCTTTTCAGGCACTTCCTTTTTCACTTCAGAATAAATCTAACAATCTTCAAAACAGTGTTTATCTAAACAAAGCCCATGGTGTATAATTCAACCTTACTGCAGCGCTATACGCAGATTACCATTTTTCCCATAGTAATTTCCTAAAATAACTTCTTTGTGTTTCCTTATTTTGTGTGTGAATTCCTTTTTTTTTTTATTATTATTATTTTTGAATGCCAGTCAGAATCACTGTTTCCACTTTGCTGAGCTATGGAAACCAGAAATCCCTTGCTATGGAGCTGATAGTATAAGAGGATGCTGCACGTAGGTCAGCAAATAATCTGAACAGTGTCTGGATGGGATGCCCAGCAAGGATTGGACCTCCTTTGTATAACATAAAAGCACTGGAGCAATGCAGAAAGGCTTCCATAACCCTATTTGTTCATATGCTAATGAGCAGACTTGGGTTGTGTGGTCTTTTGTATCCCTTAGGACTTTCCTGCTTGGTCCAGCACAGAGAAGCTTGTGGTGCTGCTTGTTTCCAGCAAGGCTGCACACTCGTGCCGTAGGACAGTTCATGTGGGCAACACGGAAGCCTGTGTAACATTAGGGACTTAATCTTTGTATTAGCTCTTAAGCACAAATATAAAATTGTTTTTGTGGCATTTGCGTGGCTTTATATCTGACCCTGAGGTAAAGTGTAGGTGGTATTACCCATACGTCATGCATCTGTTCTCTTTGCTAAATCAAAGGAATTGACAGCTAAATTGTTGCAGGTTTTGGTTAAGTTCAATTTTATGAGGGGGTGTCAAGATAAATATTTGATTAAATCATGAAGAATGAAGGATTTAGACAGAAAAGCGAGCAGTCACAAAGTTGTTTGGTTTTCTTCCTGGAGAGTTCATATTTCCTAGTTTCCTTCTCTGCCTAAAATTCTCTATTGAGGATTTTCCTGCGTGATCCCGGTGTCTGTGACTCACAGTTGTGTGGTAAGGATAAACGGTCAGCGCCAATAGACAGATAGTTGCCTTTGTGTTATATTAATGGCATGCTTTAGGGTAGAACTGTTTGTGCTCATCAGAAGACAGACAGGAAGGAGATCTGGAGTCCCAAGCATACCTGACCCTGCTCTATGTGTGTAGCTGGAGAAAACATTGCTGGCTGGTCCCTGTTCTTATGAAATGGCTAATGAATGACTCAGTGGGCAAATCTAAACCCTAATGTCTCTAAAATTGTTTCCGGTGGGAATAAGGTTTTTTTAATGATCTCATGTGGGTTTTATTGTCAAAGCATTTATTTGCTTACTCATAGATTAGCCAGAGGTGTTGCTTGCTGCCAGTCATATAGGCAATGGAATAAATGCTGCACAATCTGGTCTGCAGTTCTTTGTCTAGTGGAAAAGACTCCAAACTCATACCTATTCAGGTTACTTTTGCTGTTTGGGATGAAGCTCTTCCAGTTTTGGACCAAACTTTTAGGAATATTTCTGTCTCTACAATAAAGTGAGATGTGTCCCTGAGCTGTGTGGCCAGCACTGCCAGTTATTTTGATATCCAAATGGATTTTGGTAGGAATGCAGGGTCCAAGTGTGGATCTGGACCTAAATGGTTCCAAAACATTTCAGTAGACTGAGATATTTATCCTTTACCTTAGGATAAGGAGATTTTCTTTATGTATTTCCTTAATCTGCTCTTTGTTTTTGAAAAATTACTTATCAAATTTCAGTGCTTTGATATGTTTGGGTTTTTTTTTTTTTTAATCTTTCATTTTGGATCTTTATTATCCCTGTCCTAGTATTTGAATAACTGTTGTGTGTGCGTGGTTTACTTATGGAATAGTGATGGCATTGAAAGATACAAATTGTGAAAGCAGAAGCAGGGTTATTGTTATTGCTCAGGGGTGCCCCTGAAAATACAAACAAGCCTGAAACATGATTCCCCCTCTTCTGTTTTCAGACCTTCACATGTGTGTGAAACTACTGGGAAATATTAACTGTCCCTCATTTATATATGAAAAACTCCAGGTTTTTCAATCAGGCTGCCTGCACCCGCTTTCCATTGATTTTTAGAGTATTTGGTTTTCATGGGTTTTCTTGTTTGTTCATAACGTAGAACTGAGTAAAGATCGGTTTATTTCCTAAAAAACTTATTACTGTTACGGAAAGGTTTTATTCAAATCTCTTTCTACGTTTACTGCTGCCTCTCTTTTAAAGTCATGAATCTCCACCAATGAGGACAAATAACTAGCAAGGCATTCTTGGTTATTCTGACATCCCATTAAATTATCAAGGAATGTTTTATTTTCTGAATCTATGTGTTGTCTGGAGAACTTCTTGATCTGTTTTCTTTTTCATGGTTCCCTTGAAATGGTTCCCTTGAAATGTGTATAATAATTGGACCTATAATAATAATATTCTGTTACACCTCTTTGCAAAACAAATATAATGTGTTGTCCCGTGCCTCTGTGGTACAACATATGCTTTGCTCTGTGTTTTTTTTGAAGACTGATTGTTAGTGTAGAGACACGTGGAGTAAATAGCTGGTAAGAAATATAGCTGTGCCATATGGTTTCAAATGTTGTTGAGACACTTGTGGTTTTTCCTTCATGTTTTTTGTTTGGGTTTAAGCATATGGTGGAGGTGAGCATGCTAGATAACTTCTGCCATAAAGCAAATGCAGGATAATGCCAAATATATTTACCGTATGTATATTCATAGTATCATCACACAAGTATTAGTTAGAAGGATAATGCATATATACAGGAATAGCAACAGCTATATTTTTTTTTTCCCCATGAAAGAACTGCTTATTAAAACATTGAGGAGTAATAACTACTTGTGATTCTCTCCTCTCCATGTTCTGCATAATGGAGTACTACACATTTGCAATGTAAGAGTAATGTATCCCCATCAGCATTTATTGCAGAAATGACAAATTATGTTTTCCAGTTTTGTCTAAGTGAAAGTTGGGTATATTGTCTTGGAAAATTGGTATCTGAAAATCTGGCGTGAGGTAGATGCTATAAGTGAAAAATAGGCGGTACCATTTCATTGAATGATCTTTGTTAGTAATGTTCTTGGCTCATAAAAATAATTTTAGTACTGATAATATTTATATTGATGCTAAACATCCTGACAAAACACTCTAAATTGATTTTATTAATAATATAATAGATCATTAATGACAATTGCACTTGAAAGGAACATAGACATACTGTAAATGAGCTTTCCTTTCATCTCACTTACTACACTGCCATTTTGAAAATTATTTGGTTTATTAAGGAGAATAACAAGTAAGTATGTAATGAGAATGTGCACAGGCACCTTGTGAGAAGTACTGAGGAGTGATAGTGTGCTTAAGCTGAGTTTCGTGTAGCAGTTCCCTGTGTTTTTTCCTCTAGCCATAGCCCACTGCTCTTCGTGGTGCGGAGAAGGTAGCTTTTCAGCTGGAGCAATTTTTAGCCTAATAATCCCTTTATACTGGGGATCTTATCTAGATTATTTCATTAGTTTGAATAATGTCTTTTCAATCATAATCCATAATACCTGGGTTATGGAGGCACGGTGGTGCCGGAGGTGAGCGGTAGAGAAATCTGCTCTGCCGCCTCCTGCGAGCCTGTGATCTTCCTGCTTCTGTGACTGATGGTGTCTGCTGGTGTGCCTGATATTTGGGGGAAAAAAAACCCAAAACACCCTCAAAAAAACCCCCATAAGCTTGTGACAAAAAGGCAGCATTTGGTATTAACACTCTTACTGCTTTGTCAGATTGGACTTCATTTTTTTTTTCTTTTTTTTTAGCCAGAAAACGCATATTGTTACAGTCAAAATAAAATTATATAAGTCAGGAATCGGGGAGTTTTAAAAATGTTTGTCACTTGTTTTGGGTTTTGAGTTCATGGGACTTGCCAGTAACATTGGTACCTCATTTTCATAGGAAAATGTATTGCATTAAAGGAAGTGGAAAAAATGGGGCACACATAGGATTTTCTACTGTTTGAAACATTTATTCTAGTAGTAAGCCATACCTAGAATTGAATAAAAAATTATGTAGGAGCATAAAAATGTGCAAAATGGTTAATTCTGAAAACTGGGGTTTGACTGTTGGGGAAGACCAGCCACACACAGGATTTGACCCAGACCCACTGAAGACCATGAACTTCTCCAGTGACTATGGAGATGGCAGAAAACAAACCCAACCTAAACAAGCAGGAAAAGAATAAGGGGGGGGAAAAATTAAGATTACGGTATGCGGGTGGTGGTAGTAAGTCAATAGGAAGTGGGGGGTTTCTGAGCATCGAGAGATGTAAGGATGGTGCTTAGCTGAAGTGTAGCAACAAAGGGACACGTTAAGCACATGAGAACATATACAACTTCTAGCGTTTTCCTTCCTAGGTGGAAACCACTTGGACTTGGGAGGGATATAAAGTGTCTGTGGCTTTGAAAGTCTGTTACAATAGGTCTTTCCTCTGCATGTTGGAAGGGAGCAGGAGTGAAAATGTGGGCAGGGGGGAGGCTGGATATGATCCCCTGCCCTGAACACCGAGATCTGCAAGATGTGGTTCCCATCTTCGTCTCTCTCCCCCAGGGCTGGAACTTGAAAATTAAATTACTTCAGTCTGTTATTATAGAAGCTGTAAAACCTAAATCTATGGTCAGGATTCAGCTATGTAGCATGGACAAGGGCAGTAACTTTTTGTACAGGTAAATGAACATTTAAGTGTTTCTAACTGCCCTGTATTTTTTTCCAAAAAATAGGATTGCCAAAGTACAGAAACTAAGTAGCTAAAATGTTTATTATTATTATTATTATGGATTGTATGTATAGAAAGTGTAGTTAGTTAAAATCAGTGTGATGCTGTTGATTATTTTGGGTTAGAGAGGGTCCTGGTTTATAACCCAAGCACAGGAGAAACTGGAGAGGAAAAAGTATGTACCTGTGTGACCTGGTTTCTTAAGAACTCTACATGGTTTAAGAACAGAAAACACAAGACTTCAAAATTCCTGGAAATTCAGATATATAAAATATATCTGAAAAATATATATCTGAATACATATATATCTTATGCATCTTATCTATATCGCTTCATATATATGTATACATACATACACATTATATATATATATGTATAAAGTAGAAGGACTTAGGTGGGATTTTGCTACCTGTCTCCTCATGAACAATTGTATCTGTAGATTCATTGCTCAAACTTTTACTTACTATATGAATTTGTTGACAGTGTGTTATGGATGACATGGTCATCCTTCATGACCAGTTCAATCTTTAGCTAAACCCTGGGGCTTCAGCCTTGTTTTGCAATGGTTACCACCCCTCTACCCACCCCCCAAATAAAAAAAAAAAAAATAAAAAAAAAAAGCCACGCAGGCGTTATTTGCATGGTGTTTGAACAGAATTGTAAATGAAAGCAGACAGTCTGCTCATGCTAACAAGAGGGCTTTGGCCAGATGTGAAAGCCTGGCCTCGGCTGGCAGCCCCCTGCTGAAGGTCAGAGCAGACAGGTTTCTTGGTTTGCACTCAGACACTTGTTGCTACTTTGAGGTTTGACTCCTCAAACTTAAATCTCGGGTCCCGTAAGCTGAGTTTTCACAAGGACACCAAGGATCTCTTGATCTTCAGGAAAAATCTTCCCAATAAATTTTTAACTTTCTACCTGACTTGCTTTTCATGGTTGTAATGAACATTTTCTCCTGCTGCCTGCAGCTCCCCAGGCAGAGATGCCGTGGGTGGAGGAATGTGGCACATTCAACCGTCCCCCCAGTTTTCTGCTCTCAGTGTGTCTTTTATCCCCAGCTCACTCTCACGCAATTATTTTCCCATACCAGAACTTTGCTATAAACTATATGTTTGAAATACAGAAAAAAGACCTTCAGGAAGTATATCTTTATTATCCTGGAGAAGATAACATTTCAAAAGCAAGGTGAAACAGGGAGACAGAAAAATAAGATTAGTGAAAGACACAGTATTATGGACCAGCACAGTGACAGAGACTGATTATAGTTTAAAAGAGTCTGTCCTTAAAAAAAAAAAGGAAGGAAAAACCTTGAACCCTTCAATCAGAGCGTTTCAGAAATATTATACAATAATTTTTACATACTATCAGAAGCTCTTGTACTCCTCGTGTTGTCTCTAATCTGTAGTAAATTTTGGTTTTGATTAAGTCTTCCTAATATGAAAATCACTTTGTTGTTTGTTGGGGGTTTGTTTGTTTGTGTTTTTTGGTTGGTTGTGTGGTGTTGGTTTTTTTTTTTTTTCTTCTCAATTTTTATTTGCTGTATCTATGCAGGGTAAAGAGCTGTCTCTCCAGGGGTGCTGTTCCTGGGGAGGATGCCCACACCGACCCACCTGCAGCTGTGCTACCCCAAACTGAAGCTCTCAGCATCCCAAAGGAGATTTCAAGGGGAGGAGGAGCCTCCTGACCAAGGCTTCACAAAAGAACATGGTGACCTAAGATAACAGTAAGACTATTATAAGCCTTGGTGGAGGCTGGTTAGACGTTCACACAGCAATCGAAAAGAAAAAAATACAGTATTTATTATTCCTTCATTAATTTTTTAAAAATAAAATTTATCTTAAAAATATAAATAATATTAAAAAAAATCTTAAATTATTTTTTTACAAATCTGTCTCAAAAGAAAAATAAATATATTGGGTAAACCAAAATATTTGATTTGATTCAAACTGGAAAGATTTATGTTTTCCTTACTAAAGTTTTCAGTCCCAAAATGTCCAGAGTGTCTAAATGAAATGTTTCAATTTTTTTAAAGTATCACAAGTGGAAATGAGTTAATGTTGACCCTTTTATATCTATATTCACACATATATATGTGTATACATGTATATACATATATGTGTGCACATGTATATACGCACACAAATCTTATTTATGTTTGTGGAAGAAATACTACAGAATAAGGGGAAATACTTGAAAAGTCTGCAAATAGTTCACTGAAATTTGTGGTCCTTGGCTGGTGTTCCTGTTCCGTTCTCATGGTGGTTGGCTGAGCAAACATGAGTGACTGGATTAAAGACCCAGTAGTTGATTTTTGCATCAGACTGTATTTGGACCAAAGTAATTCACTTCTGTTTGCTTATTATAGGAATGAAAGAATAAAAGGATCCCTCCCCAAACAGCTTTTAGGATGTGCGATGTTTGAGTATTGTGCTTATGATCAAGTTTATCTGAAACGTTAGAGACACCGATGCAAATATTTGACTGTTTGCCATAGTCATATAGGTTTTGATCACTATTGCTAATATTTCAGGCAATTTCTGCCCTGCAGTCTAGAGCAAAATAACATTTTGAAGCTTGTCAAGATGCCCTGGTGGACTGGAGAGGAGGTGGATTGTAGTGGGTGCTGGTGCCTAAGCGGGTCCCCTTTCTGAACCACATTTTGGGGAGCTCTAATCCCAACAGAGCTCCACTTGTTTGTGTGATGAGAAAAATGCAGTTTTGGCATCCTGAAGCTTAATATTGTGATTTCCCTTTGTTGACATTCAGAAAGCCTTGGGTGGGGTTTAGATTTTGCTTCTCCTGCACTTTGCTTAGCAAAACAGGATGCTGCAGATACAACTTGTTTTTGTTTTCAGTTTTCTTTGAACAAGTGATTTTATAGCTACTTGAACATGAATTTCAGAGGGTAAGGGGGTTGCTTGGCAACTAAACTGCAATATTTGCACTGGTACCTGTGGTGTGGTTTCCCTGCTTCCCGGGGAGAGCGCTGAGCGGGTGGCTGTGATGTTTTTCTTTTTATTTGCTGCTCATGCCGCTAGGTGCCGAGGTTTGATGCTGTTCCTCGCTCATGTTGCTGTTGTGCCCCGGACCCAGAGTATTCACCAGGAGGACTTGTGGTGGGCAGCATGCAACTGCTCACCCAAATTACGGTCCCTTCCGAAAAGGTCTTACAAACTAAGTTTATGAAATATCCAGCCTTTGGAGATGATAAAGGAAAACTGCGTCTGTGGCTTGTCCCTTCTCTTTAAATTGTAGCCTGTCCAACTTTCCAATCAGAAAAGAAAGATCTAGGACTATGTCCTTTAAAACTCATCCTTACCTTGAAGATCCATTTAGACAAGTATTATTTAAGAAGTGTTTTTAAAAAGAAAAAAAAAAAAAAGACATTGCAAGAAGGTCTGAATCCCTTTTTTCTTAGAGTACCAACAAAGATAGTGGTAAATGGTATATGACAGCCCAAAAACTCAGTCTAGTAGTATGAAGCCAAGCTTACAGATGGTATTATTACCGACAGGGACTGGCCAATCAACAGGAGTAGTTTTCAGAAATCTCTATGCTCTGTTCCTTTTAAACTGAGTCTTAAGGTGACAGTCTATCTTTTATTTATGGCATCTTGAGCTAATCCACTAATTTTCTGGAATTTAGAAAAGCCAGAAAGTATTCCAAGATTAGTCATGCTACATGATATAAAGTGCAGACAATGGGCTATGTTTTATTCATTGGTGAAATGCAAAGATTATTTCCAAATAGAAATGCCCTTCCAATCCTCCTACACCACCATGTCTAACAACAGTTTATACAAATGCTCTCTTGAGAACACCTTTTCAAAACCCCTAAAAATAAAACAAGAAACCTAGCAAAAAAAGCCACCTTCCCCTTTTACTTTTGCTGTATGGACATTCTTGTGGTGCTTACAAATTATTTGCCCTGTACTGAAGTGGAAAAAAAAAAAAAAGCTGCAAAAACGCTTTACTGGAAATGACAAAGGTTTCTCTCACCTCTATTTGCTCTTGTTTATAAGTCTGCAACATTTTGTGCTTGATGGAAGACTCATGAAATAATCTTTACTCTGGTATTTGTGACTTGAGCCTGAGACATGGAAAGTATTGACACAAGGTAATACAAAAGAAGTAACTATGCACCCAGTGTTCACTGAAGGAAAAAAAAAGGCATGAAATCCTCTGTTTACTCCTAACATATCATTTGATTAGCATGCTGTTTTCTGTTAAATGAAGGTGGTGTAGAAGTAAATATGTGACAGTGTGTGCTTGCAACAGGCAAGGAACTTGGTAAAAACTTTTCTGTTTTGACCCGTGTTAAGAGCTTTAAGGGACACAAAATCATAGAATCATAGAATGTTTTGCGTTGGAAGGGACCCCTCGAGGTCATCTAGTCCAACCCCCCTGCAGGGAGCAGGGACACTGCTAACCAGATCAGGTTGCTCACAGCCCGTCCAACCTGGCCTGGAATGTTCCCAGGGATGGGGCCTCCACCACCT
>NW_009258951.1:4964391-5018017 GCF_000687185.1 Egretta garzetta
GCACATGGCTGGCTCATGTCCAGCTTTTCATCCACCAGCACCCCTAGGTCCCTCTCGGCAGGGCTGCTCTCGATCCTTTCTTCCCCCAGCCTGTATTGATACTGGACGTTCCAGAGGAGCCTTGGAAATGTGTCATGGAGGGGTGGCTTTTTAGGACTTTCCCAGACTTGCCTATGCTAAATCATAGAAACATAGAATGTTTTGGGTTGGAAGGGACCCCTAGATAGCTGAATCCTATTCCTTTAGACTGTACTGTAAGAGGAAAAAGAAAAAAACTTCTGAGCAGTGCTAGATTTAATTTTCAGATAGTATCTTGTTAACTCTGCTTGCAGCTCCTTGAAGAACTTTAGCACCAGAGGGCATGGTAAGATCACCAAACTGAGTGTGCAGGGGGTGTTGAAGGAGCTGCTGTTTGGGATGAGTGTGCATCTGTTTTCATGCAGAAATTGCAGTTGTGCAGGAAAATCATCTAACTGTTAAGCAGAGCAGCTTGGTGCAAGCAAATGTGACATTAGAAGGTGTGAGATGTTACACCCCCATGTGGCATCACTGCCACCTCCCTGCCTGGCACAGCCCGGCAAGCAGCTGGGGCTGCAGATGGGCACCAGCCAACCTAAGGGGTCTCTTCCCTTACGTTGCCTGTGCATATGTTTGTACCTGCAGGCTGTGAATTAAAAGAAGCAATTAGAGTGAAGTTTTCAAATGTCAAGTACTTTGATTCTTCACCTCTCAAACTTTGGCAGCTATGAGCATGAGAACATAAGCAGGGAGAATGCTTTTCCCTCTGAAGGAGCCACTAAGATCTCTTAACACTGAATTTATACACAAAATACTCTTGGAAATGTATTGTCATGTGTGGCCCATAAGTGTATCAATCTTTCTTTAGGGAAAAACCAATCAAATAAAGGCAAAAGGACTAGTTTTATAGCATCCATAGCCACTGTTTCAGATCCTACAGGATGCAGTTTAAAGGGAAGATCCCATCATGTGCTCTGTGCAATTCCTTCAGCTTTACCCTTGAGCCCATAAAATATATGGTACAAGTGTTATTTTCTTTCTCAGCATAGGCATTTTAGTATGGAAGGGTTCAGTAATTAGCTAGGGTTAGTTTCAGGAGGTGAACTGATTGCTACCTCATACTTTATCCTCCAGAGGGAAATTTTGATCATAAAATTCAAAGGCTGACCTTGGTTTGGGTTATATAAGGAATATTGCATTCAGTTTGACCTTCACAATCTAGATTGAAAAAGATGAAAGGATTAGCTGAAATTGAACACTACACCTAGCATCCAAGAAGGGTAGAAAATAGCTTAAACCATGGTACCTATAAATTATACATGAGAAGCCTTGTATGCTAATGTTATAATCTTATGTCACCAGGCTTCTTGCATTAGCTGGATGTGTAGGTGTCTTATTAGGTGAATAGTAACAGTCACTTTAAAAATAACACATGCAATGAATAGTCCTGGGGGGGAGGAGATATACTTTTTTATAATCTGAAAACCTAAACTGCATAAAATATTTGCAAAAACATATAGTTTTAGGTATGTACAAGATTTGTCATAAGCCATAGTGCTTTTCCACCTGATTTTTTTTTTTTTTTTTTAATTTTCCACCTATAACATCAGCAAATTCATGTAATTTCAAATTTAATGGAGGGAAATGCACTGTGCTCTCCATGCCCTCCAGTTACCATGCTCAGCTGAAGGCAAAGCTTTGTCACCATTGCTGCTTGGCTTGTTCAGGCTCCCACTGAGGCTGGGTCACCCTCACCTGGGGTTCCTTCCAGCAAGTGTTGGCATAGTCTTAAAGAAAGGTACTTTCAGTAATTAACTTGATAGATGGTTTCTATCAAACAACTCTCATCCGTATGAACTGCTACTGAGACACTCGATGTGAGAAAAGGCAAATAAAATTTGACCCGAAATAACGCCAAGATCTGCAAACATCTCATATGTTGAATAAATAACGCTTTTTCCCCACTTCAGCTTGTGTGCAGGCTGGCTATGCACATGGTGATGCTGTTCTGCAGAGGTGCAGATTTCGGAACTGGTTCTTACGGTTTGGATTAGGTTTTAAAATGCACTTTTCCAGTTTTGTCAGGATTGCCCATCCTTGATACAAATGTTATTTATCGAATGACAAGTATCAGAGTAGAAAGTTTTCAGGTGGAGAATGGGGATTCTTAGAGACTTGCCCCTAATATGATATATGAGCAAAAAACCAAAGACTTTCTGTAGAATTTACTGTTACTTATCACAAAAAAAAGCATGTTAAAATTCTTTTCTTTAATGAGCTTTTTTTCCCTTCTGTCTTATGGGTGTAATGTCTGATGGTCCGTAGAGTGGTATCTCATGATAATGTTATATAGAGCCACTGCTTTCTTTAAATGCTCAACAACAATCATCACACCAGTGTAAAAAAAAATACCTATCTATTTTTTCTTGAATCTTTTGTTTTTGATGCTTTGTTTTCTAAAGTGTATGTTCCTGTCCTCAAATCTTCCACTCTTACACCAGGCACCAACATTTTCAGAATAGCTGATATACCTGTAAGTTAGCAGACCAAGATTTTTTTTTTTTCCTCTTTCCAATCCCCAGCTACTTTTCCACCCCCCCCCTTTTTTTTTTTTTTTTTTTTTTTTTTTTTTTTTTTTTTTTTTTTTTTTTTTAAGTCTTGCTAATTCCATTCCCTAGGACTTGCATTGCTGATACGGTGCCTTTGGCAAACTGCAGCACCTTAGCTGTCACTGCTGGGATTTTTATCTTGGCAGCAAAAAACTGGGCAGACCTGTATAATCTTCAGCATATTTATAGTGCTGATTTGATTTATTGTTAGTTCTGACACAGAGGTGCTGACTGTCGACATGTAATATGCCTATTGATTAAATCAGGCGAGAGAAGACACTGATGGTAATGAAAAAATAGACGTTCCCCCAGGATAGGCCAGAGCTGCTACACTTACCTGCCTCCCCCAGGCTCCCTAGGAGTTTTCAGAATCTTGAAATACTAATTAACCTGTAAAAGTAAGGGCCCAAAATACTGAGCTTCACCTTGATGCATGAAACCCCTGGACCCGGGGAGCACAGTGTTTTCCAGGGTGCGTGTCCACACAGCATGTGTGATTTCTGTGCATTTTAATTTTAAGAGCATTTCAATGTATTTTCTAGGTTTTGCTACATATCTTAGTAGCATGTTCTGTGATTAATATGCTGAGAGCAACTTCTATTTCTAGATGCAGTAATTCAATAATATTTTAAAGCAACATAAAAAATGGGTTGGCCTGCTCTTAATTGACCACAGAGTTGGCTGTTCATTACAAGCTTGGATAATCTCACTTGTCAGGAAGCCCAAAAGGTGGGGGCCTGTTCAATTCTCAGGCCAGTTAAACTTTTATAAACATTTTAGACTGAAACATGCCTTTTACTTGCCAACACTTTTTTTTTTCTTTTTTTTAGCAGCATAACCTTGTGCAAACTGTTTCCCAGCTTGAAATGTGTGAATAACCTGTGTCCTCTTATGCTGACTCTAAGGGATGCTCAGGATGGTATGTGGTGAATGCTCTCAGCAGAATTAATTTGTCTTCTTTAATAAAGGACTAACACTTAGGTCCTTTAACTAAGGCTTAAGTTAGTGTAATTTAAATTAGTCCTTAACATTAAAATTATGTAAAAAAAAAATAAATTATTAAACCATAACAATAAAAGCATAAAAAGGAAATACATATTTACTAAGGGGAATCTCTTTATACTACATACCAATAAGTACATTGAATATATTAAATGACAGCTTTCATTATATCCCCTTCCCAATGCTCTGGTAAATATTTGCTGTCTTACTGACTCATGCAGGTGAATTCCCAATGGCCGAGAGAGACCCACTTGTACCCTGTACTAAGGTGTCCTTGGGAAGGTGCTCCACTTCCAACCAGAGGGGAAGAATTTACTAAACTGGACTAAAACATTGTGCAAACAGAGAACTGTGTGACCCGTTTACTACAGTAACCATCATCTGCAACTGAGGCTATGCCTAGCATGAACTTGCATATAGAAATGGCTCCATAGAATTTGTACCAGGGAAAACTCTCATTTAGAGTTTTTGAGGCCAGATTGGTTAAAGTCTTGCTGCTTGTACATCTTCCTTCTTTTAACATGAGGGTAATAAGAGAGTGTGGCACCGTCCTTTCACTTTGCTGTGTTTCCCAGACTCTCCATGTAAATGTATATTAAAAATTGTTTCATCCTTTTAAAATACAGAAAGCTAGAAATAATAATATTTGCTCTTATGAGATGTCTTTCAGAGCTAAAGATGAAAGTGCCTGTAGGAGCAGTTAATTCATTAGTCAAAGAGAGTGTAGATGGGGCTCTGTTAATATTCTCTGAGATTTTTTTTTTTTGAGAACTCTGCGACTTCAACTAATAATTCATATTACAGCCATAAAGGTGATTCTTTTTGCAGGAGAGTAAGTTAATGCACGGAGATAAAAATGATTATGGTAAGGTATCCGGTAAGTCAGTTCAGACACCTAAATTCTTACTTTGCGCCCTTTAAAACTAGACTGGCCTCTTTAATGTTGCTCTGTATTACTAGAGAAATCTATGATAATTCAGATTAAATTTAACTGCAGGGTTTCCATAGAGATGATGTTTAGCATAAAAATAGCTGAAACATTTTGACATTGATTCCGAGACTATAGTTCATAACATCTTATTTTAATACTACTGCTAACCCTCAGCAACACTAAAGTATAGAGATAAATCCTTCATTTCAATAGGACAACTTGTGTGATGAAATATGTCTCTAATTTAAAATAATAAAAGTCAACTTCTCTATGAATTGTAGTATGTAACTTAACTTCTTACATCAAGGATGGGTTCAAATGAATATTGTAATGTAAACTTCCACAAAAAGGTAAGATGTTTATAGGCCTGTAGGGTAGGGCAAGGGAAGAGAAAATGTTGGTTAATATAGATGTTTGAATTTTGTGGAAGAAGTCAAAAGCATTGATTTTGGTCAGGTTACTTTACTGGCAATGACTGCAGGAATATTTTCAGTGTAACTAAAAGTGTTTCTAGAGGTGAAACAAAATTATCTCCCTGAACAGTCTACTGAGCAGCTGATGTGAACAGAGATTTTTTGGGTTTCATCCTAGAAAAGGAGCCAAATCTGATGAACGTTGGTGAAACTGAAGATTCAGTGTTTATAATATCATTACACAGGAAATTTAGTTTGGGTTATTTGCATTGCGTGGTAGATTTTAGCAAGGTAGTGTTGGCCTAGCAGCTGAAGGAAATCCATGGAGTTAAAATTACAGGATATAGAATGCTTCTATTTTAGTGGGGGATGAAATGGTGCCTGCAGCATGGCGATGCCATTGGAAGGTAAGAGCTGGGCTGTGCTCAGCAAAATGTGAATCGCCCCATGACGGTTTGGGTTGTGTTCAGTGGGCGGGAAGTCTTCCCTAGCTGAGGGTCTGAGGGCTGTGATGGAGTAACCTGCATCGCTTAAGCATTTATGAGTTTTGGGAAGGGTTGGATCATCTTGGTAACTCGGGGCACAGCATGGTGCTAAGAAACCTTGATTTTGATGTGATACAAGTTGTTGTGGCTGGGGAGGCCTTTGTAGACTTCTCTTTCTTTGGCAGCATATCATTCTGGATAGGCAGTTCTGGTCTGTAGATAGTTGCTGGTGCATTTGAATGAGAGTAATTTAAATGCATTCAACTGAGATTAAATAAAGAATAGGAAAACCCGCTGATGATGGGAGGCGAGACAGTTGATCACATGTGCAGATGGCCAGTCTGAGATTACATATCAGCCACTTGAGTTCAGGAACAGAAATGGAGAAACTCTGAATTACTGACATACTCTACCATAAATTTTACCTAGAATCCATCATCTGTATGCATCTGGAAAGCCTGGGTGAAATTTAACAATGCATACTTGGTTGAACCATGCATATGTTCAACCAATTTCATACAGGTGCAAATCTGGAGGGAAATCGTTTATACCGGATTTAGAATTGTTACAGTAGGATGCATCTCCAGTTGACTGTAACGCAGAGCTGTTTAATTTGCTTGCATTAAATACCATATGTTCTCTCTTTGTGCCAAACACTATACCAAACATTTGCATGCTGTTGTCAGTAATATTTCCTTTAGGAGTAATGCCATGTCATTTAAATACCCACTCTCTAAAGCTCTGCTCTGTTTCTGCAAAATGTATTGCTCACAGACAATTTTTAGTCTAGGAGCAACATGACTGTTCTTCCTTTTGGGTGCAAAAGCACTTCCATAATTCAGGCTGTCAAAAAAAGTATGTAGGTATGTCGGCAATGTACTGCTACTTAGCTATGGTTTCTTTCATGCCGTTGTGTTCAAAACAAAAAGCTTTTCTAGGGAAATTAATGTTCTTCCTTTTTAACTACATATCCTAATTCAAGCTAATATCCCGCTGTGCACAAATACCTCCAAAACTTAAAATTAAAATGTTTTGGCTTCAGGAAATGAAGATAATCAAGTGATTAGTGGACTATGTGACTAATAGGGCATTTGCCTTTCATTCCCAGTGAATACCCATGACTGGTGAATCTCTGCAACCGTGAAATTAATGCAGTTATATCCAAGAAACTCATAAAGGAGGTGCTAAAAATGCTTTGGGATCCCTTGTTAAAAACACTTCAAAGGAGCAAAGCAGCATTAGCTGCAGTGGTGTTTGAGGCTGGAAATCCTGATCTGCAAGGAGCTGAGGCTGCTGCTAGGAATCGCTGCCACGCTTGGGTAGAGAGGACTTAGCACACCGCGCGGGAGGGAGGAAAACAATTACAAGGACTATTCCATAAATTTTGAGAGTGATCTTCAGAAAATCTGGCAATACATTATCTGTCCAAAGTTGCAGCAATACTGATTTCTATTCCGAGTCACTCGTTACCCAAGGCCCCTGTTTGCTGTGCTATCTCATCCTTTTTGTCCCAGCTCTGCTTCAGCGATGAAGGCAAGAGCGGTAATCCTGCAGGGTGTTTGGGGACTAATAAAACGTTAAAAAAGAAGGTATTGAATAAATGCATTCTCTAAATTACTCCTAGTAAATTTAAAAAAACACCAACTTCTAGGTGTTTTACAAAGAGCTGAAACATTTGACCGTATGTTGTCACCCTTTAAATTGCTGTTACCTCTTCCTCAAAATTATAAAGAATTTAAAGTTGATTTTTCAGACAATTGTGAATTCTAGTATGCACATTTGGGTTGGGTTTTTTTGTTGCCTGTGCTAATTTTGCATATTACTCTGACATATATGTGCTGTTTATACAGTCTGTTAGAAATCTTTTTATAAAGAACTCAACAAAGATTATACCAGTATCTCGTTATTTCTGCTTTTGAGTCTCCAGATAATCACAGGGAACTTATTTGGGTGCTAATGTGGAAGTTGTTAAGTGGCTGTGCATGACTTCCACTGAAAATCAGCGCTAATTAAAATATAATTATTTTAAATTGTCGTGATACTTCAGAAACAATATTAGAAACACGGAAGGGGAAACTGAATGAATTGATTTCAAATGAGATCCTCACGTCGTCCCAGCAATTATGGTGGTTTCAAATGCAATTCTTCTGAAACAGGGGGTAGATAGATAGAGGTCAGGTAGTGCCTGAAGCAGATTAATAACCTGGTCTGGTCACATTGTGAAGCGTTGTTGGGCTCCACACTAATTAATTGCTGTGATTTGTCATTACTGTAGCAAAGACTTTGGTCTATCAGGCAATGGTGCACAATCTGCTTTTCATCAAACTACCATGATAAACCAGGGAGCTTTAAATGTCATAAAATTGTAAGCGTGAGGTTTAAAACGGCACCAGTGCGAAAAGTCAGCATCGTAGTTTGCTGCTGCAGGAGGCCGTGGAGGTTTGTTGCTCTGGGTTGTTCAAAAGCCGATTGCACAAAAAGGTGAACAGGTCCCCAACCAGACCCTACCAGGCAAGGAAGTACCCTCTGGTGTCACCAATCCGCCAGGCAGTTCACCAGCTTTCCTTGCGGTGACCATGTCTGCAAGCCACTGAAAACGTGGCTAAAATCACAAAGGAAGTGATTTCTGAAACCACATTAAAGTCTTTAAGATTACAGACTTTCATATTGATTAATTTAATTTATATTAATTAATTTGCATTAAATGAATTAATAATAAAGGCTTTATTTCTTTCATTTCTATTTATATTATATGAACATATATATTTCTAAAGTAGGAAATAAGTTACAAAACCTGTACTCGTATCCAATAGTGACTGGAACTGCGGTGGTACAGAAAAAGACGATTATGGACACCAGTGTCTGTAAGGGCCTGTCCTCTGTCTTGTGCCATGAAGATTGATTTAAAGGCATCCACCACTGTACCCCTTTTTCTTAAAATAACTTTAAAAGCAATAATAACAAAATGAAGCACTTGTGAAGTGAATTTTAAGGAACTCTTTCAAATCATTACATTTTAAATTAAAGTTGTGGTACTGGAAAAAGCAAGAGACAAATTGGAGGGAGGGGGGAGGATTCAGGTAGGGAATATTTTGCGAAAAGCAGTGCTCTGGCCAGGGGCAATTGTGGTCATAAGGTTAATATAACGGGTAAAGTAAGATTAAATACATCTTCCTATTCATGGAAAGACTGGGAAAAGAAATAGAAACCTCTTCTCAGTTTTGGTGCTTGAATGATTAGTAAGTTTTGCAGAAAATCTAGAGCTAGACGGAAACAGGTCCAGGAAATGCTGTATTTTCCTTTGCAGGAGAAATATGTGTGATATGTGCAGTTTTAACTGCTGGGATTGCTGCTAGCAATTTACTCACCCCATTATCAGTGAAAAGATTTCCATTTAAAACAAATAGGATCAGGCGCTCTTGCTATAAGATTTTGGTAATACATTTCTCAGTTTACATGCTGGTTTGGTAGTGTTATTGAAGACATGTCAGAAAGAAAAAACTGTAAATATTAATCTATATCTTGTTTTTTTCTTTCTAATTTTATTAAGAAAAAGTGGTAACAACTTCAGATTTGCTGTGATGAGTTTTATGTTGGAGCAATAACTTGCAATACAAACTGCAGACACCTTACCTTGAGGAGTTTTTAGGAAAGGCTCTGAAAAAAATTGAAGTTAAAGCTGAAAGCAGTGGTTCACTATACTTTTTTTTAAATTAAAGGGATGACATCGTGCTCAGTTGCAAAGGAGGAGCTGCTTGTATTCAGATTTTTGGCAAATGTGGTATGCATTATTTTCTAGTGATCCTTGATTATCCACAGTGACAAAAAAGAAAGTAATTGTGAAAAGTCCGGTTTTGGAAAGTGTTTGAGCTGCAGCTTGATTTATCCAGACAAAGTTTTTTCTTCCAAAAAACCCAAGAGGCCCAACTGACAAGGATAGGGAAACTTATTCTTGAGGTTTTACTATTAATCTTGAAGACTGCAATGTAATCTTCAACTACTTTCAACAGAGCAATAAGCAGCAATCTCTGTGCCTAGAGATGCACAGATTTTTTCCTTTTTTTTTTTTTTTTTGTATTTTTTGTTAACAGTCCTACAGTTTCAGACATCCCAAGCTCTTTGAGATAATGGAGAGGAAACCCTGCAGATACAGTGACAGAAATGGCAATTACTGTAACACCAGGGCTTGGATATCTACATCAATCACATCGTGCTTAGGCACTGAGATCTGCAGGCTTTGAAAAGATGCCCCAGAGGAGGGAATCTCTGTGAGTGAAAGGGTTAGCCACAGCACCCCAGATAGGACCATAACCTTCCAACTTCTTCAAAAGGTGACAGATTTAGTGCCAGTGAAATCAGGGGGAAATACAGAACACATTGTGTATGACGTGATGTGAGAAAGACATGAGGTTTCATTGGAAGAAATAAATGAGAATTTGGAGAGCATTTCTCGGGTTGGAACAGAAACCTCTCTCATGAGACTCCAAAGTGTAGCTCTGAGAAGTTCACCTAAGATGAAATTGTTCAACCAAAAGGGTGGGGTGGGATGTGTAAATGTGAAAAATATTCAGGAGTTCTCTGATTGCCCGAGCTGACATACATGGGACAGAAAAAAATAAATGTGTATTTTAATTCATATAGGGTAATTGTACTAAGCACCTTTTATTTGTAAACCTGATTTTATAACGACTACTAGTTTGGGAAGCAGACGGCCCTTGCCTGTTAGTCCAAGCGCCTTTGGGGAATTGCGCATTCCAGCATAGGAATAATAATAATAATGATAATAATAAAACCACATTGTCTTTAATCTTTACTAAGAATTTTTCTTTGCTTATTTTTGAAGTGGTAGTCAAAAATGTGAATCTTTCAAGGCCAGTGATATCATTAACAGTAAGGACAGTAACCTGAATTAATTTGCAGATTCATCCCCTCATTTCCAGGTGGGTTTCAGGAAGCATCTCTGTTCTCGGTGAACTCGGCTTGGACTCCTCTGTTTTCTCCGACATCCCTATGGAAGAATACAAGCACGGGTAAAGTTGGAGCTGGGTTGGATAGTCATCACTCTTCAAGAACTTTATTTCTTCTTGTAAAAAGTGCTGGCTTTGTACTTTCAGGGAGAAGGCAGGAGTTGTAACTGAGCTTAACCCAGCACAATACCCAAAGCCAGCGTGTATGAGTCCCCATGTACAATACTGCTCAATAATTTTAGCCTTGAAGTATGTTTTCTTCTGTCAGCTGTCTTTTTAACTCACTGCTTGCAAAGCTATGTAAGAACACGTGCTGACGTCTCCTTCTTGGGAGGTACAATTTCTGAGGCTTTATCCGCCTTTGCTCTAGAGGCTTTGAGGGGAAAAAAATAGAAAGTTTCCTTCTGATAACCATGTATAATTTGTGTTAATTTACAGTTACTGCCTCAATAATTCATTTAACAAGCTCAGCCTTTACTGTGGCAGAGGATTCATCTCAGAAACACAAGTGTGTCCATATGCTTACACGCGAATCTGACACACTGCAATGTTCCTGCTATTAACTTTACTGGTGGGTAATGGAAGCTCATACCCTTTAATGTGGTGCATCTGACTTTGACTACTATCAAAAATTTAAGGTGGCAGTAAATAATGAAATACCTTTGTTTTCTCTCCAGCTCCAAAGAACAAACAGGACAGGGATGGGGAGAGGGGAGAAAAGAATATTAATTTTTAAGCTATTTCTTATCTTGCTCAGCCTAGAGGAGATGAAGGAGAAATCCAAAGAGCTCCATGAAGAGGTGATTCTTCTGCATGCTTCTCCTGTGCCATGGTCCTGCACAGCGCTCCGGTAAATGTTGGGGTCCTCATGTGCTTACCTAGCCTGCAGCCATGCAGCTGGACCTCCAGAAGTACTCATCCACAGCTATTTAAGGGGGAGGGGAAAGTCTCCATTTTCAGGACATATGTCATGCTCTTTTTTCAGAGAAGGATGTAAAGCCAAGTTCAACCTACCTTGAGCTGGCAAAGCAAAAGGAAAGTGTGAGTTAGACCTTGTCCTGAGGGTGAAAAACTGAAATTCTTTCAGGCTTTTCCTATGTTTTTCCTACCCTGACACTGGCAGGTAAGAAAAACCAATGACTCCTGTCCCTATAGAGAGTTCTGCCTCAGCTGCTGCTTAGAGAGTGCACCGATGGCATTGACTTTCATTGGATTTGTTTTTGCTTAGACCACCTTTGAACCTGAGACTGTACAAATATGATAAATAGGGACATTATAAATTGATTTTTATATAAAGTTTGAATATATATATATATTGATAATATATATATAATTTGAAATAATGTATTTGGTCACTATTGGCAGCTTTTTCAAACACTGGGGAAGGGTGCTGATCAGATACAAGCCGGCACTGTTGGTATTAATTGGGATCCCTGAATGCCTCAGGGTTGGTCGTTGTGAGATGGGTCATAGCTGGTGATGTCCAGAGCCTGAGAGCAGGGATTTAGCATGTGGGAGAGGGAACCTAAATTCTTCTGGTAATGTGGTGCTGTAGTGGGCCAAAGAAGCCTTCAGAGGTAGGGCTTGAGTGTGCTAATGGCTTCCAAGTGGCCATAGGGCTTCCAGACCCGAGCTGGCCTTGCCCAGCTCTTCTGCATGGGTGCCCTTGCTGCTTCCAGGTATGAGACTGACACAGGCAAAGGGCACAAGCTGCCACATGGAAATGTCCTGAATCCACTTTCTGCCACCAGTGTGAGAAAAAGAAGAGCGAGCGAATATACAAACTGGATCTGCTCTGTACGAATGCCGCAGAGAATGACTGAAGTGGTCTGTTACTTTTCTCACCGCTGGAGCACTTCTTTGCTGTTCAGCAGAAAAAGTGTTTTTGTGTGGTGTGCAGTGGCAGCCATTTGTACAGATGGCTCTGTCCCCACAAACCAAGTGCACGGGGGCGCTCGCTGATGCAGCAGCTCGTTCCACTCTCCACTGGAGCAGCATCCAACTGCTCTCCAGAGCAGCATGGGATCTTCCTTTGGGTGGATACTGCTGTCTGCGAAACTCGGGCTTTTATCCTGTCTTAAAGGTTATTTCAGCTCTGCTAGAAAACAGGACTCTCAACGAAGAAACAAATAGAGTGAAGGATCAGCTGTGGGAAGGGTAATGAGTTTCATATTCTGCAAAGATCAGAGACTGAGCGCATTTAAGAACGTCGGGTATTGGAACATTTCAGGTATTTAAAGATGATGCAGCTGTAGTTCAGTTTGGAGACAGTCTCATTACTTTGTAACCAGAACATCAATTCCCATTTGAAGCATATTGTCCAGACCATAAATAAGTTTGCCACTTGGGAAATTTTACGTAAGCTGCCGTTTGTATTGCTGGGTGTGCTGCTCAGCATCTCACGTTTCAGTCTGTACAGGCTGCTGTCTGCCTTTCCTTCTGCCCAGTGCATCGACAAATTGCTTTTGCTGTAAATCAAAGAGAAATTTGAGCAATGATTTTTCTTACTCTGTTTACAGCCTTAAGGTTTGTGGCCCTCTCTGGACGCTGCACTTGCAAAGTCCTTTTAGCGGAGAATGCAGAAGTACTTGTCTGTAGCAACAGGGAGCTGCCCGTTTCTATATGCATATCTATACATACACATATATTCCCTCTCCCACCACTAAGAACAAAGACAAGATGTATGTTTTGGCCATAAGCTTTAGAAGTAGCCACTCCTAATTTCTGTAGTTACTTAATTTTTATCATTATTTCTATATGCTCTGATCTGAAGGCTTTAGATTATTTCTGCAAAATTTGAATACTCAACAGAGGTGGTGAGCAGGTGAGAAGCTGTGGTTACAGGAGAACCGGGTGCAGTGCAGAGGGTTGCCCTGCTGGTTTGGGTGGGAAGAGGGAGACCAATGGCCACCCACTTAAATTATAAAAGTAGGCTTCAGCGCTGAGCTGAGTCTCCACTTATCACCACACTTCTCCCAGTCTGCCAGAGGTTGAGTGCATCAATTAGGCAATATTTAATTAGCAGCTGGAAGTGCATGACCGAGAGAGGCTCTGGGAAAAATCTTGTCAGATGAAAGCCATTCCGTTTTTCTTCTCTGGAGTGGTTTATGGGTCCTTGAATCCCAATTCCTTGAGCTTCTTCACTGGCAGCGCTGTGTGTGAGCGCTACTTTGTGATGATGCAAGCCAGGGGTAGCTTTATTGATTCAAATGGGTCAATAAAAATTTATACTTGCTTAGAGGACAGGGCAGAGCTTTTCACTTCATTTTTACAGATATTTAATCAAGGGAAAGCATAGAGAAGGGAGCTATGCATTTGCGCTTCAGAGAGGAAAAATTGCCGCATAGCGGTTCAACAGGTATCCTGATTTTGTTTGGGAAAAAAGTTGACAGTTCAACAGGTAATTTTTCTCCAAATGTAAAAATACCTTTTTAATTGCGACCAATCTAGCATGATTGCTTTTATTTTAGAGCATCATGATGATGAATCGTGCTGGGATAATTGGCTTGAATAAACTGTCCCCACCTATGCAAAAATAAAGATGGCAAAATTGGATCTATTCTGAACGTGTGGTGTTCAGGCAGGAGGGAGAAACTTCCAGTGATACGGAGTCTGAAGGCTAAGATTACGCTCATCATCTGCACTGCTCAGTGCTTTTTAAATTTTACTTCATATGCAAAATGCACTGGAGAATTTCACCTTTTAAAACAAATCCACGGTGCTGTAAACAGTCATCCCTGTTGAGTACTGAGTAAAGTCTAGAATAAGTTCTGAATATTGTCCAATTGTCCTGGTCTTGTTCAACTGCTGATAACGTGTGGGAGAGTTACTGGAGACAAATACTGCTTGGAGATATGGTCCCTGGTGAGTTGCTCTTGAAGGTTTTAATTTTGTGGAGATGTATTTGTAAGGTTTAAGACCATTTCAGGAAATTTAATCACAATGTAGTATTACAAATTTTTAAAATTCTAATTTTTAGCAGATAGGGTTGTTGAGGATTTTGCAGACTTTTTTTCTTGTTTCTGTGGCGTTTGTGGACATAAACTTTTTGTAAAGAAGTAAAAGCATTTTTTTTCTGACTGAGACAAAGATGACTACTTTTAGAGAGTCCTGCTTGTGTCCCAGACCCCATCTGCATGTGAGCAAACAGCTCCAGACTCTGCTCTCATCTTTGGAAGGAAGGCTCACACCATTTTCATAAAAAGGGAAGAACTGCAGATATTGGTGACGGCAAAGGGGAGTGCCCTGGTTTCAGACCATGAAGGGGAAAAAACCAAACTTTAAGAATACGTTTTTCTTGATAACATATTATTGTTTTAAAAGTATTACATTATGAAGCCAATATCTTAAACCTGAAGCGTGCCTATGTGTATGTTGAAGGAGGTGTGTTGCTGCTGTTGGCTTTGCTCACAATGTCTCTGAAGAGGGACAGAGCTGTCGATGGTTCCTGGTGCTTTCCCAGCTCAGTGCTCCAAGGAGCTGACAAGTGAGGAAGACCTAAAGCAATGCCAGCTCATGTGTGTAGGCAGACGAGGCCTCTAACTTTGCCTGGCAAGGGAAGGCAAGAACTTGGAAATGAGAAGATGGCCTTCCTGGCCGTGCTGGTGGGGCCTGGAGGGCAAGAGATGCAGGGTGGGGGTACGATGGAGGGCATTTCCCTGCCTGGGAGCTGCTGTCCCACCCCCACCCGGCCCCCTTGCAATCAGCAGGGAAAGGCTTTCCCTGTGTTTGTGTGCAGCTGTATCATGGGGGGGAAGTTGGGTTTGGGGTTTGTTTGGTGTTGTTTTTTTTTTTCTGTTAGTATCTGAAGTGCTGCTGTTGTGCAAACAGTATATATAATTTTTTTTTCTGACATCCCCTGTGAACACAATGAGGTTCTTAACCTATTTCCCCATTGAAGCTTGCTGCTTCAGTCCGCTGAGAGGTGAGGGTGCTCCCAGGCACACGCCTCCTTTCTCCTTCCTTCCAGTCAAGAGTGGTTTAATGTCAAACTAGATTATGAAATTTAAGAAAGGAAACTGTTACGGAATGATCATCAGAAATATTAAGGGATAATTGGAAATGAAAGATTGGAGGTAAAAACTTCAAGATAATTAATTATCATTGCATAAGCACACAGAAATGGCTGTATGTACAACTTTTAAAATAATTTTATCAAAACTGTATCGTTAATATTAGAAATATTTGGCTAGGCGACAGCAAAATTGCTGTATTTAGTATGAGTTAGTCAGACTACTATTATACCCAGAAAAAAAATGCTCAGTACATGACAAATTATTGGTATTAAAGAGAGCGAGTACTTCTTATAATTATTTCGCTTTGCACAATACAGGAGAGTCTAGAGGTTCATAATAGATTTTTATAACAATAAGGAGAAAATTTGAATCCTTACCAGTAATCAAGTAATACTGCCATATGGTAACATGATAAATTAGGTCTGAAAGGAGAGCTATCATTCCGAGCCAGCAGTCCCATGAAAGATTAGATTAAAATAGCTTAGATAGAAAACGCTAGAAAAAGTCATGACTGTGGATGGATGAAAAAGGATGAGTAAGAGTTACCTGGTAAATGAAAGGGGAGAGAGAGGAAACAGGATGAATGGCAAAGAACAAAAAGTAAATGGCAAAGAACCAGCTGGATTTGGAGCTATTAGACTCACGCAGCAGCAATATTACCTGTCCAGGAGCTTGGAGGGGGAGAATGAATAGCGTCGGTCTGTGACAACTTAACAAGTTGTCACAGGTCTCTGGAGAAATATGGATGAGGTTGGGATATTTGGGTCTGTAAAGAATCAGAACAAATACGTGAATTCGAGTACCAAAATACGCCGTGTAGTTCTGCTCCCTTTGCCAGAGAAGGTGGCTGTGGTTTAGCATTTTGGAGATGTTTTGGGAGTTTGAAAACGTTGGCTGCGATGTATTGAATGCAAAGCTTGTATTTATGAGATTACACAGGTTTTCACTTAATATTCCTTTCCATCCTCTCCTTTTTTTCTACTTATCCATATTATTTTGCTTCCTTCAGTAGGGAAACCAGTGGTAATACTGTGAGAAGTGGAAAGTGCCTTTAATCTTCTCGGCTTGTGTGCTGTTTCTTCCTGTGCTCCAAGGCTCTAGAATAGGGTGTCCTTGGGCTGTTTGCAAACCGTGTGTGCTACGGGATAATCTATCCCAGCAGCAGGGATTCCTGTAGAAGGCCAGATTAACTGAGGGTTAAACAGGCTGTACTATGTCTTCGGCAGCAATAGCTCAGGGCTTGTGGGACTGAAGAGTTACCTTTGTGGGGTGGCACATCTCAGGGCGGGGAGCTGTGCTCCTTGAGCTTTGTGCCCAAAGGCAAGTGCCAGTGCAATTAGGTGGCCAGCATCTACTATTACAATATCTGGGCTGATGGATGCTGTGCTTTCAGAGGGATAGAGCTGTTTGGGTATATGTAGGACTCACTCATTTATTTTGTTTACCCGAATGGGTAAAGATTTTGGTGTCTCTAAAAGTACGGAGGTAGCTGAATGCAAACTGTGCATACGTTTCGGAAGGGGTCATGGAGAAAACTGTGAAGTTTACTGTTTCAGTTCCACTTCAGAGTTTGTATATTCCTCTCAGCTCTCTGTCAGAGTTGCTCACTTTCAATTTATGCCTCAAAGACACAGAATAGCTGTGTGCGGGCTGAAAAGCCTGGCGAGGCAATTGTGTGCGTTTGTGACTAAGCAGCATAAGAGGCACAGAAATAAATGATTTTTTAATTTGATGTGCTTATTGTTTGAAACCTGAGAATCATTTTCCTCTTTATTCAGCAGTGAGCTTTTTTCTCTCTTTTCAGACACCGCATGAATAAAGAGCTATAAAAAATATTGAAGGTTTAGAATTCATAAGAAAGTTCATAAAAGTATTTCTCTGACTTTATAAATCATATTGTCCATTTGAAAGATTTTGCTCTAATGACTTGAAATAAATTGGAGTCTGAGGTGTTTTTCAAGAAGCGTTTCTCTGAACAACAAAATAGCTGTACAAAATACTGCTGCATTCGGCGGCAGTTAAATGTACCGAAAGGAGAACAATTGATCGAGAACCCCAAATGTATGATGCCCTCCTTCGAATCAGTGGTGGAATTGCTGAAGATGTCATCATTAACTACATGTGGGTATATTGCCATTCTGGCAAAGGTGGTTTATGCAGATTGAATTATTTCAGGGATGCTCTTTTCTTCCGATTGACTTAGCCAGCTCCTGTGTACGTCAACATCATTCATTTGAATTGATGGCAGCACCCAGCAGCTCCAGCTGGAGATGGGGCAACTGCGTCATGGGTGCAGCAATAGCACACGCGCCCGCTGCCCATCAAAACACCGAATAATACCACAGTGTGACGGATGACCGAGAATATGTGAGGATTTGTTGAACACGGTGCCTATCTCAGTGATAATTTTTCTGTCTGTGAAGCTCATGTGCTGTTGAGGGGGAAAGAAGAAGCTCAGGGTAATAACCATAAGATGATGCTGCTGGGGATAAGGCTGTTCACAGCTCCACACTGTCATGATTCCTGATCACACAGTTTCTGTTTCAGAGACTGAAGCATAAATAAAATCAGCAGTCCTGATTTTTGAAGCCCACGTCTGTGTTATGAGTTGAGACTTGTTGCAAATATGGCATTTTAGTGCTCCCTGATCCATATTCACCTGTGTTAATATGCAGTTTATTAACGGTGTTCACAGCTCCACACTGTCATGATTCCTGATCACACAGTTTCTGTTTCAGAGACTGAAGCATAAATAAAATCAGCAGTCCTGATTTTTGAAGCCACGTCTGTGTTATGAGTTGAGACTTGTTGCAAATACGGCATTTTAGTGCTCCCTGATCCATATTCACCTGTGTTAATATGCAGTTTATTAACGGTGCTTGCTAGTCAGATTGTGCATGTTGTGTAAGCGTGTGTCTGTTCACCTGTATTTCCTTCTGTCATCTTCAAGGCAAATGCTCTTGGTGCAGTCCTTGCAAATGCATTGGAATAGCGTTTCAGATACACTTGTCTGGGATTAAAGTCTGTGCTATCCATTAATGCAGACATACCCTTGACCCAACCGTTTGTTTCTGCCATAAAACTAAGCACAGTGATGAAGTGCATTTGCTCCTGATGTACACAGGTTTTGAGTTAAATGATACAGTAGAAATAAAAAAAAAAAGAGCAAATTGTTTTAAAATGTGCACTAAGAGCAGACAGAAAATACTTGATCAAAACCAGATGGAAGCTGCACAATAAGTGAATGAAAGGATAGATGGGGTTGGCTTCTGAGAAAAGCAACAAATGGGCTAATGCTATTCATATACTATTTCTTACTTTTTTTTTTTTCTACAGAGTGACCATGTGCACATTATAGTTACTTAGCTGTAACAGGGAGATATACCTTAAGCTGGATTTTGCCAAGTTGGGGGTGAGCATGTAAGAGAGGAGAAGGGCATAAAGAAACTCGCCCCCGACACACCCTGCCCCAGCTTAGGTGCAGTCACGGTCTGTGTAGCTCAGTCCTTAGGGAAAACAAAGCCTCCCAAAGGCACCTGCTTTTCTGGTTTGTTTTGGTTTGGTGGTGTGGTTTTGGTTTGGTTTTTGCTTTTTTTTCTCTGCTTGCATCACACCCAGGCCACAGAGTCTATTCCGTACTGTTGGTGGTTTTTCTTGCCGAGTAGAACAACAAAGTGGTCTTGTGCTTAAAAAGCCTGGCTTCCACTCAAAGGCCTATTTATTGGAAAGATGGTCTCCCACAGACATTGTTATGTTACAGAGGTTATGATTTTTCTTTCTAGCAGGGGAAAACCACCCCAAGAACTGGACAGCGCCAGTGCATCAAGAGGCATGGTGCCTGGCTATTCTCCAGGCTGTGCTGGCCGGCCTCTGGCCAGCTGGACCCAACACTTCATCTTCTCAGGAGGCTGAGCGCAGCCCCATTAGTGTGATTTAATTTCAGCCTCGCTGATATGTTTTCTGAATGCTGCTCCTCTGTCTACCCACTTGCAGAGATATAGCCCCCTGCCCCCTGGACTTCAGACCTCAGGACTGCTGATGGTCCTTCACATGGGCGGAGCACAGCCTGAGTTCACCTTTTAAAGACATGGACTAATCATGAAAGCAAAAACTTAAGGGTTAAGAAAATTGATTTATGTGTATTTTGCTAGTGGCATTCAGCACAAAACAATTAGTGCATGGTCTGAGCATCTGGGAATGCTTCAGAGAAGAGCTACTCAGGGAGCTGATGTCTTTTCCCTACTGCATGTAACTCTTTGAAAACTTGGCATTTTTCTCATGTTTGCTCACTTTCAGTCTTCAAACCAGGCTGCTGCTCCTGCCAGCTCTAGGTAGCCTCTCCAGAGAAAAAACTTCTTCTGTAATACTTCCCTTCACCTGTTTCACGACAAAGAATAAGCACTTTTTCTTACATTGATTCACTGATGAGTTATTTCATCCTAGGAATTAATACTCCAGAGTACGGTTAGTGGTATGTGGCAGCCTATTCTTTGTCCTGAAGAGCTGTGTGTGAATAGAGCATTGTCAGGATTTAATTGCAGCCTATTCTTAGGCCTGCCTCAACAGCTCTTGGGCTTTTGATTGAAGGTGGAGGTAAGAGGACATCAGGGAAGGCAGACAAATCAAGTCTACACGTGCAAAGAGAGTGCTCAATAGCCCTTAGGAAGCAGAAGCTCAACTCAGGGACATTTTTTTTTTTTTTAAGGTTGACTCAGCACCATTGATAACAAGTTTTTATGTAGGTTGCAACTTAGCTCTTATGGATGTCAAAATTAAGAAACAAGACCAAAGTAGATCTTAAATATAGTTTGCTTAATAGTCTTGTAGGGTTTCTTCCACTGTTGTTTGTATTTCCAGTTTTGTTTTTTGGCTGGCTGCTTCCTTGCTTGTCTAATTTCATGATGAATCAATACTTTGGGCCACTGTGATGGAAGTAACAAATGTGTTGACCGAGCAGTTCTGCGTGCACTACTCCCCCGAGTTTTTTGCAAGCCATATGGAAGGAAATCACATGTTGAGACACAGATCTCCATAAGCAAGAAGAGGCTATAAAGTAAACTAAACTGATGATCATGATTTGGCCAAGAGTCTGTGTTTGGGTCTGTCAGCACGTTTCGCTTGGTTGTAACACAGTGGAAGGAAGCTCAGATAAAAAAATACCATAATTGACCCTATTAATTAACAGGAAATGATGCCCTGTAGCTTAATGGCTAGTGGGACATGGAGCTGAGTGACAACGTAACAGTAGCCAATTAGGTCAACCAGCAGGCTTTTCATTTGCTTGTTTTAGACAACCTTTAAAAGAGGTTGGGAACGAAGATACTTACAGAGATTGCTGCAGGTGGAAGCTGTAATTTGGGGCAATGCAAGACCAGAGTAGAACTGAATGCTATCAACAAAATTGTCACTAATAAGGGGGGATTTGACACTTGACTGAAATAGGGTGCTGCACAAGTAATAAACTGGAGAAAAAAAGACACTTCGGATGGATCATACAAATGTTCCTGAAAAACGTGGAAATACAGATAAGCCTGGAAGGAAGGAGAAGACTGGGGGAGGGAAGAGGAAGAGAAAAGTAGGTGAGGAGAGAATTGAGGTCATCGCAGTGTTAACTATTAAAACAGGACTGTTTGCTAAGGCCTCCCACTGTAAGATAGCAGAGAGCGTGCTTTCTGGACCAAGACCTGTTCCTGCATACTTCTATATGGCACTACCTACCATTACACAGTAGGGTTAAAGAAGTGCCCACTGGGGGGCCTAAAAGGCAGCCAACATGGAAACATCATGTTATTGCGCACTTCTTGTCATCACCATAACTGAGAAAGATCCTGAATAACTAAATTTAAGGAGAAAAAAATAAAGTGGCTAATTCTAGCTCTCACTCTGAGATCAATGTGGGACAGAATAAACCCAGCATATTGAGGAGAGCCTGAGGCTTTTTTGGTGCATGAAGAATGCCCGATGCACGTTTTGAAATTCAGCAGATAATGTTTTTTCCATTGCTGTTATCACTCTAAAGATAACCCAGCTCCTCCCTATCTTTTTCTTGATGTTAGTTCTGATAAGTATGCATTTCTTTTTATGACCTAAAGCAACTTTCAGAAGCATCAGGCTTTTTCTAATTTATATATTTTCAACCATGTAACAGAGAAGTCACAATCCCAGTGGACAGCACGCGTTCGTGGAGGACTGCATCTACTATATACAGAACCTTACTCAATCGACCACCCAAGAAGGGGTGGTGAGTTTTCTGTACGTATTTCGTGTACTCATCATTAACAACACTTAATATGTAATTTATCAAATCTGTAGTTAAAATGAAGCACCTTCAGAAGGGATGAAAGAGTTGTTCAGAGGAAGATGTCCTTGCACAGGACAAAACTGCTGTTTTGCAAAGAGGGAAGGGAGAACTGTGTGCAAGGAGTGAATAACTCCTGAATTTTAAATGGATGTATTTATTGGAGGTAAGCAGAACCTGTGTCCTATGAGTTGCATTAAATGTTATCCACTTAGTGTGTGTGTATGTGTGTCGGAAACAAAACAAAACAAAAAAAACCCCAAACCACCCTCCCAAAAAACTCCCAAACCAATCCAAAGCAAAAACCAACTTAGCTTAGGAGCTGTGTTTTTTGTATTATAAACCAAGGATTGTCAGTTAAAGCAAAACCTGTCCTCCTCTCCTTCCAGCTGCAGTACAGGTTATCTGCATCGGCTTGAGGCAGTCGGGGTGTCCCTCTCCTTCACAGCAAGCCCTTTTCATGGGACTGCCTCCCTGCTGTCCCCTTCCCTATCACATGGTCATTAAGGTGGTAGAGGGTACACCATCCATCTTCCCTAACCTATGTCCTTTTTCTCTATCAATACGATTCAAAATTCGAAAGCAGACTTTGATGGTCATTAAACTTAGAAATGAGACTGGGAAGATGTCGACAGCAGCTTCTGGGGTTGTGCATCCCTTGCAATAACTTGAGGCAATGTCATGCTCTCTACACCATTTATAAGAACAGGAGATTTTTAAATTTTTTTTTTTTTTTTTTTTTTTTTTTTGGCAAGAGTTTTATTGACTGGAGAGGTAGGAATACGAGAACACCTGCTAAAATTCACAATGGGCAGTGAACCAAAACAATCAATTATTCACAGAGTTTTAGTCCCAGGGCTTTCTCTTCAGGTCTGGGAGCACTTGCAATTCACTTGCCTGCTTGGCAGAAGAATATTTTTAGTATATTTATTTTATGTATGACAGAAGGTGCTTAAATATAGGATTTATGCATGACTCTGTGTTTTATTTTTGTAAATTTAAAGTATTTCAGCTATTGTTCCATGCAAAAAATAGGTGGCTGAACAAAAGTAAACAACCCTGTTTCTTGCACGCATCTGTTTGGGAGGAGATGGTTCACTGGCCATCCAGAAAGAGATGCAAAAGGACCTGAAGGGCCCCAAGCTGTGGAGCAGATGTCCGAGAGCCTCACAGAGGGGCTGGGAAACCTCCGTCCTCCTGCTCCTGAGTCTGAGGAGGAGAGGCTGTGCAGCTGAAACTAAAGCCTTTAAACGGGGATTGTCCAGCTGTATAGAATAGACAGCCTGAAAGAAATTAAAGTCCTAGTCTTATAAAAGGAATCTGGCACCAAAAATATATCCAAGGAAACTCCATTTCCAGGTTGTCCTAGGAGGGAATAGTCTGTCTGGAGACAGCAGTCGAGTTTGGCATCGGTTGTTCAGAGCATTCCTACCACGGGTACTTTCTCTCCTGACGTTTATGAAGGGCAAAATATCTATTTTATTACAATATACATTGCCTTCAGCAGTCAAAACCAGTTTTTGGCCCAATAAGAAATCCACAGGAAATAAATACCAGAAAGCTTTCTTTACTTTAAGATACTTTGGGAAAATCCTTATGAGGATGTGCTTCATGGTGTTATTCTGGTGTAGGAAAAATACCTTTTTTTTTGAAGAGTGTTGGAGAAACTAGATGCCTGCTGTGGAAATCGATAGAGAGACTCAAGAAAGCTTATCATCTGTTCTTGTAATTCTACCTTTTTTTTTGTGGATTTTTTTTTTTAAAATCTCAATTCATCTCATGCAAATCCTTGCAGTTTGGCCTTTCTAGACAGCAGTAAGAATATCTATACGCTCCTGGTATTTGCCTGCAGAAGGGGTGTATGAAGCATAACTGGCTGGGCCACATCCAGATTGGCGCAAAGGACGGATCCGCTGCCAGGCTTTGCAGCAGCCATTTCTCACGCACATCTCTGCACGCGTGTGTGCGTGCAGGTATCCAGCAGTCACTGGATAAAGGAATTGTAACCATTTCTTCTGCCTTGTTCCAATTTGACCATCAGGACAGCACTTTCATGAACTGCGAACTGAGGTAATTTTCTTTAAAACTGTGCGTGTGGATACGCTATTCCCCCTTGAAAATGTTTCTGTTATAGCACTGAATTAAACCGAATTTTTCTCAAGCAATGAGGATCGTCACAAAGCATAGTTATTTTTTTGCACAGTTCTAATATTTCATGAGCCATTTTTTACATATAACTGGTTAGAACAAGGGAGAAAGATAACATTTTGGAAGGTTAACTTTATGTTGTTGCAAAGCCTGTTTGGCTTGTGTATAACTATCCATAAAAATATTAATACAACAAAGAAATCTAATTTCTATTTGTGCTGTATGATTAATGTGTTGGAAAGTGAGTCACAGGTCTCTGAAATCAACACAAAAATGCCACTTACTTTATTTTTTCTGTTGATTTTAGTAGCCATTAGATTTAGACCCTTAGACTTTCACATCAGGAAACCAACTTTCAGAATTCTTTCAGACAAAAAGAAATGACCCGTGTTCTTAAATATTAAGTCAGTCTTCTAATATAATTACCAAGGGTAGAACATAATGTCTGCCTGCCCCTGCACTCATCTGTGTGGTCTGCTTTGCTATTTCTGAGTCTGGAATGTGCTTTCTGAGCGACGCCTGTCAATTATCTCTGGGCCTCTCTGTTGGCTGCCTCACAAAATGCCAATGCGGGGAAAAATACAAAAGCGTTGTGACTAATGATATTGATGGGAAGCAAGACCAAATAATGGTGTCTGGAAAATGAAGCTGTACATTCAAATCCCCTTAGAAAAGTTTGGTAAAGCACACAGGAACTGGCTAACTACTTTAGAAAAAGAGGAGGACGTGCTTTGTTCTTGTATGTTTTCCTGCAAAATAACATTTTCTCTTTAAGTACCTCTTGGAATGATTTTGCCTGGGTGGTTATTTGAAACTGTCTAATATTTTCAGATTTGGAGGAGTGGTTTTGGTTCAGGTTTTTTTTTTTCCTCCTTCTTCCATCCACCTTCTTTTGTTCGTTCTTGATAAGGCACTTCCTTTTGTTCTGATTTTATATTCTTTTCCCTGAGAGAGTTATTATATCTGGTTTTATTTTCTTGTCTATTGTTTTCCTAAACTAATGTTCTTGTTTTCTTTTTTATGTCTTGTTGTCTTTGTTATTTCGGCTCGTTGTTGTATGTTTCTTCACTTACAAGCCTGCCTTTATCTCGTTTTGCTTGAGAGAAATTGCTCGTTTTAGCTACAGTTTTGAAGCCGTGCCTATTCTTACTTACACTTTTTTTTTTTTATTACCATGACAAATCTTTTTATTTAATGGTATCTTGTTATCTCTGTTGCTGCATGTCCTGAGTGGGCTTAAGGCTCCTCTGCTGAGTTTGCTCGTGCATATTTTATCATCCACTACAAATGTTAACGTTTGAAGGACATGCAGACCACTTGCCGTAACCAACTATAGCGTTTCTCTCTAATTTTTCACTTGAAGTACGTGTCTTTTCTGTCTTTGAATGATCCGCTGCTGTAATTTTGATCATACAGGGACTGAAGGTGTGTTCATTCAGTACGTAAGGGAGTGTGATGCTGTCCCACGTACAGGATGCTGAGTCAGTGCTTGGTAGGCGTCTACGCAGTCATATATGCTAATGACAGTTATTTTCACAAATTATAAGCAAAAATCTATTTTCATATTTGCTTGAAAATTAATTCAAAAATTTACCCTTTTCCTAAAGCTGAAACCTTCCCTTTTATGTTTTTTTTTCTCAATTTTTTTCTTAAGTTTGTATTATACATCCATTTTTGGTCCTTCAATTTTATTTTTATTTTTCCTTTAGTCTTTTCAAATCTCAGCTCTAGCTGCTTTCTAAAGGTAACCAAAGCTAGCATTTAATAAGGAAAGACCCTAGGCCTTGTTCATTTTCTATATTATTGCAAGTGCAGAAGAGACCGTGTAAAAGGGGTTAAATCAAGCATTCAACATTGTTAAACCAAGAATTTAGAACCTCTGATACATTCACAGGAGTATTTCTGGAGAAACTTTGAAAAGGCAAAAGATGCATTTTGACCTCTGATATCCTATTAAATAGCGTGATTGAGATTGTTCCAGAAGTACATTACAAGACGGAATTTTGCAGCCTGTGTTATGTATGGTATTTTTATAGATAAATACCACATAAATAAATGCACCTATAAATAAACTATATTCTAAGGTTACACAGGGAACTACACATGAACTTAAATAACTTTACTGGAAGTTCATTTGTTCATGCCCAGGTACCATACACCTCTTACAATGAAAATGAGCGTGTGCTTCTTGATCTATCTGGCTGTAAAGGAAAAATGTTTTGAACTGACTCTAAAAGTGCTGTGCACAATTCACAGTAATTTCTCGTAACCAGTAGATGCACTGCGTAAATATCCCTTGGACCAGTGAGTACCAAGTTGGGCTTCATGTGAAGGGAAATCAGAAAACTGGGACTCTTATAACAGAAATTGAACCTCCCATCTAAAAGATGCCAACTCTCTACTGGAAACCTCCCTAGACAGCTAACGAGTACCTTCAAACTCCTCAGTAGCTTTGAAAACAAAACCTTTAGTCACACAAGCACTTTTAAGGCTTTAAATCTGTAGGTGAAAGAGTTGCATTTATGAAATTAATAGGAATGTTGTAACTGATTTTTGTATCCAAACTTTTCCCCTTTATATTTAATACCATTGGTTACAGCAGCCTTTTGCTATCTGCCCCTTCTGCAGCTCTCATGTGCTGTTACTCAGTCACTAGGAGGGTCCTGTACAAGCCAGTATGGACTCCCTGCTCCTCCAGTTCAGTTCACTTTGACTTTTCCCAGGAATTAGATCCATTTACTGAGTGTCAGCCTGTGATGCTTTAGGACCAATATAAAATGTGTGAGGGAATACACCCAACTGTAAGTTCGTAATGTGGAAATTGCTTTTAAATAAATCCAAGAATGAGCACCACATTTATTACAGAAGCGCACGTGTAAGAGCAATCGTTTCTTACTGCCGGGCTTTATAACACACATAGGTACATCTACTTAATATAACATGTCAGCGTAGCTTAGATGCCATTAAAAAGCTATAGCGGGCGATGTGCTACCAAACCTGAGGGATGCTAACACTTCTGACAAGATTAACAGCATGGGGAAATTGGACTCCCCGCATTGATCAGCGGGTTTATAGGACAGCTGCCATGGCAACGGGGCAATATATTGTTTTCATCTATCAATCATCTCTCTGGGCTTGACTGGGAGACATTGAGGCTGCAAAGGCGTTTAGTTGGTGTTTTAACGCAGGATGTTCAGCACATCTTTAAAATGTAATTGCATTGTGCTTTGTCCTTTGAACTCTTACACATCCCATTGTACATCTCATCTCCATTCTGTTTCGCTGCCAAAGTGTTTTATAAAGGTGCGTTGGACTGCTTTCTTGGTTTCTTTTAATTTCTCTTTGAAGTCATAGCCATTGAGGCTGGAAGTAGGACTCCTACAGACCAAGAAAGAGCTGAAGTCTGGGAGAGATCTGTCAGGAGTGAAAAGGGTTTTCTTGACAAGCTGACAGGCAAAGGGTCCATTCAGTACGATAGTTCCTTCAGAAAAACCCATTAATTAACACTTGTCGTCTGTGACAGTCACAGGTAATTCCCACACCGGCAGGTCTTTGCATGTGCCAAATGGATTCCCGTTATTCCTTTGATAACTGGACCATGAAATCTAATTTTGCCAGGACAGGAAATGATATTGCTGTTTATGCCAGGTTTCGAAATGTATCGAAATGAGCAGAATGTTCCCGTAGACGGAGGAGGGAAGCATCTGCAAAGCACCAGGAGCACACAGGTGATCCTCTTGGGAAGGAGCAGTGCTCTGACAAGCAGCAACAAGTAATTAATTACAAACAGCAAATTAGTCTCACAGGACAAGTGTTGAGGGTCATAATCAAAAGGAGGAAAAAAACCCCAAACAATTTTACTGATGGTTAGCTGCAATGAGGTAATAAATAAGTGAATGCTTCAAAGACAACAGAAAACAATATCTTTCATTCTGTAAAATATTTCTGATTAATTGAATTGATAGTGGATATGAGTATGCACTAAGCAATATAAGTTGTTCTCTTATGAAGACAGTGACTTCTACTGCTTGTTTGCCCTTAAATGGTGGGATAGTCTAGGAAGTTTTATGCAGGTATGGCATTAACAGTGACATTAAGTAGAAATTCAGGAAAAATACTTCCTATTTGCAAGAAGATCAGAGTTGTCTATCTAAAAGTGCATATACAGAATTCATGCTTTCCTTAGACACAATAAATTCAAATGTCCCGGCAACTATTGAGAACATTTGCTCCCCATTGAAGTTGATGAAATTTCTGTTCTCTGTTTCAGTGAGGCCATGATATCCTCTTTGGAGTATACGCATGTGTCTTAGACATCTATGAGCTTCAGGACATCCTGAAGTAAGTCTACCTGAGTTGATGCGGTCTTCCCAAGGCTTAATCATCTTTGTTGTTTCATATGTGCTGACTTTTTCCCCAAGATAAATTGGTCAGACATGTATTTTGGAATGCCTCCAATTCCTGCTTCAATTCATAACGTGCAGCTGAGCACTTGCTTTTGAATCTTTTAAAGAACAAGCATAGCATGAAGGTTGAAACGATGCATGCGTGCATGTATTAATTATGGTAATAGAGCAGGGAGTTTGAAATGGTCCAGGCATGAGATCCTTTGCACCAAAGACGTAGTTTACATGCACAATTTCACATTTCAGGATTTGGGATGTAAACAATTGACATGAATGATGTTGGGATATTATGTGATCTTTCTGCGGCAGAGGAAATAACGATGCTAAAGGGAGAGATCCGCACCTAATTTGCAGTAGAGCTCTCCTGAGGATTTTCCTGAAGGAAGAGAGTGTAGGGGATCAGGTTAACTACCTAGGGGGTAATGAAAATGGTGCAGTGGGAGGAGAAAGTTTTCTTCAAGTATAATTGTAAAGCGTCTTTCTGTTACATGACTTCCCAGTGACCGTGATTGTTTCGCTATTGCCCTTCCTCATCCATTTCTCTGTGTGTATATCAATACTGGTGCGTTGCAGACTGGTGGTCTAATTCCACCCGATGCCTCTGACAAAAATAATGATATATTATGATGAGTTACTCCTACAAGACAGCTGATGCTGTATTTGATATATTTTTTTCCCCTGCTTTATCAGCAAATACCAATCCCATCTCTTCTTGCACCTTAGATATCCCATCTTAGATACCAGTATTTCCTCCAATACCTGGTTTCATTATTCCTTTCCTACTTGATTATTTCTATAACTTTCAAGTTTTGCCAGCATCAACTTTGTCATATTCCAAAATATAACAACTTTCCGCTTTATATTTTGGAGTTTTCTGGTGCTCAGTTGGTAGTAGCAGACATACCTTGTATTTGTCAGTCATCAGCGTACTGCTGCCTACCTTGATTGATGTACTTTTATCTCTTGTAATTTGTCGTGTCTTGCTAGCCTTCTCTCTCCTCTTCTTTTTCATGAGCAGGAAACACTGGCTTCTGCTCTCACATAAAAATAGTTTATATATCAATCAATGTTATAATGTGAATTTGGCCTTAACATCTGTGAAAAGTGCAATGTGTTATGATGTTCAGAGAATACATAAAACTGTAGAAAAGTTTGTTCCTATCTCCGGTCCATAAATATCCATTCTATAAAAAATTATTTACGGTCCTGTATCTGTGGCACATAAGTGCTCAAGTTACTCCATAATATTCTTGGAAGGCTTTTGCTCATCTGTCCGACTTGGATTTGTGTGTGTGTGTGTGTGCGCGTGTGTATGTTTGACTTATTTTTTACAGCTTCTATTGCTATTTTGGCTTTTTTAAAATCTGTTTTTATTGTGTTGTAAAGTTCTTTCTCTCTTTTGCTAGAAAGCTGGGTAATTTCACTTCCCTCTGTATGAGAATTGTGTGATAAAAAAATGTATGACTATTACGTCAAAAAATATATAGCGTTGCATTTGCCCCCAGCCTGCTTTTCATTTTGCCTTCTGCAAGCCTTTACAAATATCTGAGTATGGGAAGAAGGCTTTCATTTTGCAAAGGCAGCTTTTCAATTAAGTTTCTTTTCTTGATCAAACTTAGCTCTCAAGGTCTTTCAGTTTCTGCTGTCTCCAAGAAGAAAATGACTTTTACTGAAAATCATATTGTTCTAAAATTTCAGAAGTACTTATTAGCCATGGTGTGCGTGGCTTTTAAAAAAATATTTCAGAAATTCACCAAAAACTCTGACCTATGTTTCACAAGATAATTCAGCTTGATCTTAATGTTAAAGCATCTGGGTAAGCAGCAGCAAGCAGGAGGGACTTCTCCAAGAGAAGAAACCCAACTCATTTAAACCGTTGAAAGTTGAAGAGACCCAAAAAAACCCAAACAGGAATTCCAGGAAAATCATCTTAGCCTCCATTTCACGTTCATGCTTCTTTTACGTGTACTTTCTCTGTTTGAATGAATTATATGTACTTTTACATGATAAATGGCAGAACATAGATGATCAGTTTTCGGCTGGCTATGACCAAGGAAAACAATGAGTTAGTTTAGATCTTGGTGAGTGGGTGTGAATCAAGCTTTATGAAAAAATGCTGGTGGTTTTTTTGGACTTGAAGAACATCACCCAAAGTGTCAGCTGATATCAGGATTGTTGTTGTTCTTATTCTTATCGTAATCATAATCATCATTATTATTAAGCATTACTTCCTGAGCAGGGAGATCTGGTCCATTCAGAAGATCAGGATTAGATTCTCTGTACAATATCTTTTCCTGCAATTTTTCTTTTCCAGCTCAAAGTTTTCAGGACAACCTCAGGTAAGACATTGAATACTGTTCTCAGCCTAAGAGAAGCGAGGTGGTGTGACATTATCTTCAAGTCAGGGCTTGGCCTGGACATGTAATTAATGGTTTTTGTGGGTTTATTTTTTTTTCATTGAGTTGACTGTGATGAAAAAAAGGATAAGAAATGCCTAAACACCGTAAAACCTAAAAAAGAAAAAAAAGGAGAGGTGGGGTGGAAGGAAAAAAAAAAAAAAAAAAAAAAAAAAAAAAAGAATTAAAGGATTAAAAAAAAACCCCAAACCTGCCACCACCACCAAGAAAATCCAAGAAATCTATAGGTAATGCTTAGGGACTATTTGCAATGTGAAACCTAGAACAGGATGACTATTGTGTTTGGAACAAAATAATTGCTACAATAACAGGAACAATAATTCTGAGAATGGGAAGAAGAAAAATTTTATGTAAGTGTTGAAAAAAGGAAAAGCTAGGAATAGATGTCTTTCAAAATTCAGTTTAAAAAATTATTCAAAATAATGCAAAGTCATATGACTTGGAAGTACAAATTTGACAGTTACTACTGGATCATAGAAGACTTTAGTCTTATGTCGGAATATAATGCATGAGCTAGAAGGTCTGAATCTTTATTTGAATGCAGATGCCCAGAGTATTTAAATCCAGTCAAAATAATGTTTTTCTCTGGTAGTTGGTGGCTATACAGTGGTTGCATTCAAAGTAACTTGCAATTTTTATCCTAAAAAAAAAATTATGTATGTTATATCCCAAAAAGGCAAATGATATCATTTATTTCATAGGAACACTAGCTCCATTTATTTTTATTAAAATATTTCATATTTTTCTTACGAAAAATCTTAATTTCAAATTATTCATAGCAAATGTTTATATGTGATTCAAATTTCCTTAAATATCAATTTTAGTTGGTTATGAAAAATTAAAAAAAAAATCTTGGAATAAATTTTGTGTAACAAATGCATGCTTTGAACAACTTGAAAACCTGCTTGGTTTTATTTTTCCTTCTCCTGAATTTTTTTGTTGTATTCAGCCAAGCTTCCAAGTGTTCAGTGCATCATGTCAAAGATGGTTAAAGAAAAATATTGATTAAGAAACTACTAAAAGATGGAACAAGTCAGGAATGAAGTGATCACTTTTCTACATGGTGAAATTTTCTCGGAGAGCATAGCCTCCAGTTTTGCTCTAGGGTGGCTGGGTTTAAATGTGCTTTTAATGAGCTAAGGGAGGAAGCTAAACAATAGGAGTAAAAATAAGCAGATTTTATAAAATTATTCAGATTTATTTGGCTGAACAGGAAAAGATGTTGGAGGGATCTATAAGAGCTAGATGAAATGGAGGAAAAAAGATAAATTATGCAGGTACATTATTGAGGTTATCAAATGGTTAATGAAATGAATTGGGAGAGGGAAAACGATTCAACACTGCTGGGTGCAAAACCAACCAAGGATTTTTACCTATTTTAGTGCTGCTCAGGAAAACAAACAAAGGATTAAGTGTTTTTAAATTACAGAAAGGAAATAATGCTTCAGTTATTATAGAGGAACTTGTGAATCAATGACTGGACCTGTTTAAATCAGAAACAACTAAGAAAGATGAGAAAGGTTATTTTGGTGGTATGTATGGTACAAAGAAGTGAAGTTTCTCATACTTGTTGTATTTCATAATTCAGGAGTCAAGGGAGACCCAAGCTGAACAGCAGCAAAAATAAAATTGATTAAAGGATATACTTGTGCTATGGCAATGGGAAATATAGCAGATTTAGGTCAGAAACAAAATTCATAATGCTAGTGTCTAAAACCCACCTTTGAATCTAGGACAGGCAAGCATTCTCAGGATCACATGCGACATCACAGATGGTCAGGGAAATGCTTCTTTTTTTTTTTTTTAAATTATTTTTCATTTTTTTTTCCTCATTTTCCCAGCCTCAGCCATCTCTTCCAGGAGTTGTCATGACCTCCTTACTTGAGCAAGTGACTTCCACCTGCACACCAGGTCATTTTGGAATCCAGTCAGAAAAGATACTAATTGAATCAAGCTTCTCCGTGAAGAGAAGTGATTATATCTGATGTTATGGGTATGGCTATTTCTTACACACATTGAATTTATATTTGACAAAAAAACCACCTTTGTTTTGATGAGAATGCAAATACTGCATTTCTTGAGGTGCCACAGGTATTCCTGTCCTTTGGTCCAGTGATGGAAATTGATCTCGGGGTACAATTGCTCCTCCAGTGAGCTGGTAAAAATGGATAAAGAGCTGCTGTGATTTCTGAAGACTTACTAACAGCTTTTGTGGTCAATAGTTCCATACGATCTTGCTGACCAGATTTCTAGACCTAACAATCAATAAGAGTCATGACTCATGTCTTGGTATTTTCCTGGCTACTTTCTAGTATTTCAGAACTGTAATTTCTCATACTGCACTTAAAAAATTGGCCTTTTCAAAAACCATTTCTTGAAGTGGTTGGGGTGAACATTGCTATTTGAGACCAGCCCTTGAAAGAAATCAGGTTTAAACTCCACGTGAAAAATGCTTTACTGATGTACTGCAACTTGAGCTCTTACAATACATTCAGCTGCTATTTTCAGACTGTTCTCAAAGAATTTAGGGTTCATTTTGGAACATCCCTAGAGATTTGGTAAACCAAATACAGAAAATGCCAGTATGTGCTTTAGAAATGTAGACTAGACATATGTTTCAAACCAAAAAGTTGACCTGTCAGTATTAGGAAAAGCGACATTTAATACACTGGATAATTTTTTCAATGACAGCTCTTGATCCGATCATTTTGCTATTAATTTTGACTGGGTTGAGCGGATATTCTTTAATTTCGGTGAAAACTGTATGGGTTTACACACTCCCTGGCATCTTTCCTCAAGGGGCATATCTCAAACAGCTGATCGCTACTTGGACAGCTAGTGTTAGTTAGTTTGCTAGCTTTGTTCATTATTGCAGAATCGACTGATTTTAGAACACGGTAGACGGAATGAATACACACTAAAACTTCTACTACTGATTATATTCTTCTTGGCCTCTTGTCATCCCATTTCTTACCAATCAAATTTAAATTAGTTTAAATCCATGTACTAAAACCAATCAAAATATATGCAGTGTTGTTCTGTACACTAGAAGATCCCTTTGGAATATGAATCAACATGTGGGGTTCTGAATACGGGTATTGAATCAGTGGGTTCATATTGCATAGTTGTAGTAAATCTAAGTCTTCTGTCATGTTTGGGGATTTGAAAGTGAAAATGTAATACAAACAATGAAATAATTAATACCAGTCAAGTTCCACAGGCCCCTTGACCATCCTAATGCTCGGATATGCGTGAATGAATGACATAAAGAACTGATACCTTTTCCCCTTGAGCTGTCTTTCAAAAGGGATTAATCTGATTTATTTCATGGAATCTTTGAGCTCCATTCAAAGACATCCTGCATTTCAGGAGGAAGGTAAAATTGTAGAATAAATTTCATTCTGCTGTCTCCTCCCAGCTAAATCAACTCACCAAGTTATATTTAGCAGAATGCCATGCTTCTGAACTAGTGAAACAAATTTGTCTGGGCTTTCAATGGGGCTCAGTAATGATGAAAACTGATGCCCTGAATGCAAATTCTTTTTTGTCTTGTACTGTGCACTCTGGCTTTATAAGCTCTTGAAAATTGCTATAAATACAGTTGTGCACTGTATTTACATACAGCACAAGCGGAGGAAAGCATAAAACTATTATATGTATTTTACAGATATATACACATTATTTTTGAAATGCTTATTGAAAAAATGTGGATTACCCATTGTATTTCTGTAATCTTCAGAACATATGAGACAGAAAAACAGATATTATGAGGGATTGTCATTGTGATCTGGAATGTCACCAGTCTTAGAGAGACGAACCCAACAGGTGAAGACAAATATGCAGCTCCATAAAAATAAGTGTTTTGACCCTGTCATGTGTCAGTCATTCATCCTGTCTACACCTGAAAAAATACTGAATTTTATTGTTCCATGATGTTACTTTCAGATGCTCCTAAATAACCCCTGTTGTTACAGCTGCCAAGACTCACCTGATGAAACATGTTTTTATTCAGTTAATCATCCCGTTTTCTGGAGTCATAAAAATAAGGCAACAGTTCGTCTTTTCTGAGTGGTAGAAAATAGAACTTAAAACCTCCAAGTCTGTTGTAGTGTTAGTTATTGGGAAAATTTGTATAAAATCTGAAAACAGAGAAGAAGAGACAGGTAATCTAGAATATTTGCTAAACTGTGCAGTCCTAGATCTCTTCTGGAACTAAATGACACATTCAGTCTAGGAAATAGAGGACATAATCCCCTCTGGATATGTAACCCTGTATCCTGACCTTTTTAAAGATAAAAGCTAAGGTGTGCTTCTTGCCTTCTGTGCGTAGAGCTGTTCCAAAGCCCTAACAGAATATAAGTATTCTGAATACAGTTAGGTTTTGGGCATGAATTAGAAATGTATTGAAATGATGGCTAAAAATTATTTTTTTTTCCCCCCTATCTCCAGCAAGGCCCCCTTTTGATAGCTGGCGCTCTGATTATTTTCTGCAATTTAAAAGACGTTTATGTCCTGGTCTGCATGAGTGTTTGCCCTTTGAGGCCAATTGTCCTTGGTGGTTTTGCTGTTCAAGGGAAGAATTGGACCTTTCTGAGTATGAGAACACATCATCTGAATTAGATAAGGGTTTTTTTTAATCCTCTCAGACAGGTCTCAGAAGCTGCTTCAATCGGCAGAAGAGATCAGGATAGACAAATTTTACCTAGGGGTACTGGTGCAATTTCTGTAATGGGGATGAAGGGGGAAATAAATGACAACCTTTGATTGTCCTCTGGCAACATCAACAAATAACGTTTGCATCTCCTACATCACACAGGACTCAGAAGAATTTTGATTAAGTAAGAACGGCTTATCACATGAGACCTTTTATTTTTCTCGAGAAACTTCTTTAATCTCAGGTTCCTTAGTAATTGGATTACATCTATGGCTAGGGGTGGAGTTTTTTTTCCCAGACAGTACAAATGATATTTATTATTGCTTTTAAATTGTATGCATTATTATTTCTATACATTTCTTTCATTATCAGCTCCCTTTTTGCTTACACATGTGTCTCTGTGCAGTTTTCACCAAAAAGATTCCCCAAAGAGTCATTTTGTAGGTAGATGATGGCAGTCAGGAAAAAAAAAATATTTCAAGGCCAACTTCTGCTTTAGTTCCAGCAAATCCATGAACTCTGCTGAACACATTGGATGGCTGCTGCCAGCAGTAATGTCACTGTTTAGAGGAGTAATTTGGACATGCATGTCTGCCATGGTTTCTCAAAGCCCGCAACCTACAAACTCATTTCGCGTGTGTGATTTCCAGTGCTTTAAAATACAAGGAGTGAGCGCAAGTTATTTATGCACATTAAGTCTTACATGATTAAGAGCTGAAATTATATAGTCTTCAAAAAAGCGGTTTAATCTTGTATTGTTGCTGAAAAATGCCCAAAAGAGAATAATCAAATCCTAGAAGTGGCCTGAGCAAGAGACAGCACTGTGCTGGAAAAAAAAAGAGGGGGAAAAAGCCATTGGCCAAGCACAAAACAGCGCCTCAAGGGCTTGCGTCAGACTCGCTGTCATTTGCAATGATGTTTCCATACTTTTCTCTATGTGAAAGGGGAGCACAGAGAGCATTTTAATCCATTCTTTTTGGATCCCTGGGCACAGGGAAAGAAAAGGAAAGAGATTACTACAATCCTTTTAAAAAGCAGTGTTTTTTCTTGCACTTAGATGTGTTGTCTGTACGCTCCCATGTAAAAAGCTATTATATTTTGGCATGGATCAGAACAGTGCAGAAACAGTATATGTAATTTATTTCATTGAGCTAAGTAAGCTGTTTTAAACAGCTGATGCTTTGATCTGACTTGCAGATGAGATAGAGACAAACAAACATTTCCTAACATTTTGACTATGTTCTTACTTGCAAGAATAAAGCATTGTCTGTAAACAGTGGGTCTACTGGTTAGAGTAATATATTTGCATAAATAACACATAAAAAAGGACCGTTTATCTGTTTGCCTCCTCCCCTACTTGAATTACAAAACCTGATTGAATTGCAATGCATGCCTGAATTAAAAAAAAAAAAAAAAAAATTATGGAGTAGTTAAAGTAATTGGATTTATTCTTTTGATTAGATGGAGACACACTTGTGAATATTGCATAGGTATTCATAAATAACAATACTAAATTAACGATAGCCTATTTTCCTATATAATGTTCTGTTTGTTGTTCTGTATCTGCTATTATAAATCATGCAAGATGTTCCTCCAGCTTCTAAGGTACGTGAGTAGTAGCTTTTCCTAGGACATGGGTTTAGGAATTTGTTTTTGCCGAAAACATCCGGTTTACAGGCTGACCTTTACCCCAAGTGAGAAATGGCATGAGGGAAACATTGTCACCATTGGAACTGTGCTTGGGTATTTGTATGGATACCATGGTCTTATTGAAAAGCATGAATATTGCCAGCTGTGGAAATAACGCAGTCAGTTGGAAGTGATGGAATTACCTGCTCAGCAAAAAAAAAAAAAAAAAAGTTTGTGGAAATAAAAATTTAAAGATTGAATTCTAGATACTTCCTCCTGTGCAGCAGTCAGAAGGAAGACAAGGGATGAACTGAGAAGTGTGAGACTACTGCAGTGAAATAATCTGAGGACTTTATTTGAATGTAAGTCTATAAAATTAAAAATTGAATAGGCTCACAGAAACAAGGACTTCTATTACAGAAACTTTCAGAAAATGTGGTATTTCAGTATGAGAACTATTAGCAAAGAAAAGCACAGCACCCCATTTCCAGAGGGAGAGGGCCAATGCCATATTCCTAGCTAACTGGAAAGTGTTGATATTACTGGCAGGAGAAACGAAGCTGCTGCACCCATGGTGCTCATGTTCCCTTGGGCAAGTCAATGGAAATGGTCTTGTAGGCACATGACTACAGGTTGAGTAACAGTCAAAATTTTGAGCTCTGAAAGGCTTGTATTAAAATGTATAAAGCTGCCTTTTCAGGCCAGTTATCGCAAATATTTTTCTTTCTTTGGTCTGCATTGTGAGCCATTCTTCAGAAAGAGGCAAGAAATTGTTATGTTGCAACCAAACAGAAGAGCTGCCACATATCATAAAGGGTCCCCTGCTTTCCTTTATGTTCGTAACAATGGCAAATTTCTCTTTCTGGGTTGGTATAGCTGTGCAAGCTGGCACAGAGTTGGGGAGGTCACTGATCCCCCACATACATGCCCGAAATAAGATTTCTTGGAAGCTTGCTATTCCCTTCATGTGTTGTACCAGCCATGTCCACAACCTTCCCCATATTGATATTCCTTTGTTCTGACTGGCCTTGGCATGTGAGGCTTCTGTCATGCAAGAGGATTGACCTGGCTCTGGGGAGTATCTGGACATCTGTGAAAACCTCTTTCTTCTTGTCTTTGGAAGAAAAGAACAGAAGAGAGGATTGGGGCAGGAAGAAGCTTTGAAAACAAAGGTGAGGGTCTAATTTCTAGTCATTGAAATAATTAACCACGTTTGCCTTTTGCAATCAGATTTTCAAATTTCATTTTAGATCAATCAAAGTAATGTAGACTATCAGTAGATATTATCTTTTAGGTTGAATTTCTTTATATCTTTGTATTTCTTTATGCATTTCATAGGATTTCAAGGGTCAACATAGTTGTGGAAAAAGTGCTCTTAACTGCAGGTTTTCATTAAACTTAATGTCTTTCTACGAAATTCAATTTTGGATTTACTGTATTTTCAGCATTTTGTAAATAGAATCTCCCATTGTAGAAAAATTGTGCTTTTGATAATACAGGTGTATCCCTTGCTAGCTTTAGGTTATAATTTTTATTTTTGATGTAATGAATTAGTCTAAAGACCAAAAATGCTCCTTTCAGGTTCCCCTTCAGCTGCTGCCTAAGAAATAAATATTCTGTTGTACAAAATGTAAGACAAAAAAAAAATTGAATAGAAAAAGTTTTAATTCTCAGGAGCCTGAAGAAATGTGGCATTGCAGCCTTGTGCCTAATTTTCACATATCTCAGATGAAGGGCACAATGATTTGTAGCAAACTCAAAGCAGGGATAACTCAAGAAATGAGCGAAATACACAGGTTATAAAATTCAAACTACTTTTTAATATGATATTAACTGTGTCAGTATCTGAGTTGATATAGAAAAGGAACAGAAAGAAAGGTGCTGGTCTGTCTTGCACAAAATCATATATAATCATAGAATTTTTTAGGTTGGAAAAGACCTTTAAGATCATCAAGTCCAACCATTAGCCCAACCCTACCATCCCACCACTAAACCATGTCCCTAAGCACCTCATCTGCCCGGCTTTTCAGTACCTCCAGGGACAGGGACTCAACCACTTCCCTGGGCAGCCCCTTCCAATGTCCAACCTAAACCTGCCCTGGCGCAACTTGAGGCCATTTCCCCTCATCCTGTCGCCCGTTACCAGGAAGAAGAGACCGACCCCCACCTCACTACCCCCTTCTGTCAGGCAGTTGTAGAGGGCGATCAGGTCTCCCCTCAGCTTCCTTTTCTCCAGACTAAACAACTCCAGTTCCCTCAGCTGCTTCTCGTAAGACTTGTGCTCCAGACCCCTCACCAGCTTTGCTGCTTTCCTCTGGACTTGTTCCAGCGATGCAACATTTTCTTGTAGTGAGGGGCTGACTGGAATTACAAACTCTATTTTCCTAAATAGGAATACACTTCAAAGCTGCAGATGACCCCAAATTTGAACCTCATTTTGTGGTACTGCGGAAGAGTAGTAGGTTCTGCACCCTCCCTCATCGTGCTGCGTAGCCCAATATCCCTTACTCTTCAATGAACAAAAACTAGACTAGGAAAGACTCTCTCGTCTTTCAATATCAAGTCGAGTGCAACTGTACATCCCAATTAATTTTTACTCCATGATTGGAAAAAACTTATGGGCTTATGTAAATTTTCTCACAGTTCCAGTCTTTACCTCAGTAGGATCCTTTTTAGGATTTCTCTCTGCTCTTTAGCAATCAGTTGGGTTGAAATGAGTCAATGTGTTCGCAGTTGTAAGGGTGTGGACAGGCAGACCTGCAGGCAATGGGTTATGACATAGACTAGAGATGAAAATGTATACATTAAGAAACAGGGCTGGAAAATGACTGCAAAACTCTTAGAGCAAAACACAGATTTTACACCAAACTTCTCAAATATTACTGCATATGGCAGGTACATAGTTACTGTAGAAACAAAGGATTATGTGATATATAATGGCACTGGGCAGGTGTTAGTCACTGATAAAATCTCTGGCTGTTGGGTGTTCTGGTGGTGAGGATATAAAACAGGAACTGGAATTTAAAGACTTTAAAATGTTTGTCAAAAATGCTGTTTGAAAAGTTCATCCTCATTCTGGGTGCAGTGAGGGTTTCAGAGGTGGGAGCAGACACAGGCTGGAAGCAACCAGGGAGCTATTTTGAACAGTTGGTTCCCATGTGGGTGATGAGCAGTTCTGGAAATAACTTCTTTCTAAAACAAAGCAGTGCAATATGTGAATTCAGAATACAGCAAATGATTGGGGTTTTTTCCAGAAATTTCTACTCATACAGTTGAGGACAAAAATATACCTCTGGGGACTTCAGGTACAATGCAAAATAACAATTAATTTTTTTTATCAGAAATAATATAAGTAATGCATCATTACTGACTACCACAGCAAAAGTTTATAGCAGTTTCATTTTTAGCCATTAATAAATAGACTAATCATTAACATTCATTACTGAGGAATGTATTGGATATTATATTGAGTTATTATTGCATTATATTATTGAGTTGTTATTCTGGATACACAGCATGCTAAATGTGGTATTTAATTGTAAATTACTGCTTCATTGCTTCATATTCTAAAGACAGGGTACAATATTTCATGGCTTTAATGTTTTATATCTTACGCTTTTGTTTTCCACCAGGTATTTTTGAAAATTCTTTTTCCATAGGACCTGTGTTGCTGTTCACCGTTTCACTCCAAATCACTATTTTGATTTGAAACCTGTAAGAACTAAAAATGGGAGGGTGGTAGCTTAATGTTTCTTGAAATGACATGTAAAACTTGGAAGAATCATAGGACTTGTACTAGAGCCTTCATGCACGTTTCCAGAATATTTTTTATATAGGAAAGCTGAGGCATTCAATAGCTTTTTCACTTCTGGGTGCATGAGCACAATTATTTCACCTTGGCTTTTTGTGGAATGACAAAATGATTACCTCTTTGCTGCAAAGAGCATGACTTTTAACTTGCTAAAAAAATGTACTGTTAATATTTTTTAATTTTATATACATATATCGCCTTATAAATATGGTATTTCCATTTGGGATTATGTTAATGGAAAAGTTCAGCTTCACAGTCAAGAGGATACCAAAAGTCACTGGCTCTCAGGCTTTGGTTCAATCTGGATATTTGTAAAACTCCGTAAAGTGGGCCACAGTATGGCAGCTGAGCACCTGGAATATGAGCTGCAGGTTGGACCCTTGCAGTCTTTGCAATACAGGAAATTTACTCCGGTGTTGGGAGATATTAAATTTCTGAGCTTAAATATTTATTATGTATCTGTATAAGGGAATAATAAATTCAGTATACCATCCAAAGGCCAGGGCTCCTAGCAGCTGTAAAAATCACAATAATATGACTGCTGTTCAGCTGGTTATGTGAAATAAGTTTGTGGTCTTGGTCCAGTTCTTAGCTCTTGACAGGGGTCTGGGTCACCAAATGGCTTGTCAGCTCTCTGCCTTTTATCTTGTCTTTCATTTCAGTAGGGAAAAATGTATATGGAAAGTGAATTAAGGTACTTCTATAAGAAGCTGGCATGACCAGTGATGAATCTAATAAACATCTGTTGTGATGTGAGGTTTAAATTGCCTTCCCTGAGGAGTCAAGAGAGAGATATTAATCTCAACCCAACACATACTGTGTTTTCAAGGTCTAGGCACTTGACACAGTTGACACGTAGATTTCATCCAAAGAATATTCTCAAAAGTGGAGATCCCAGTAACAAGAGTATTGAGGGCAGCAGGGAGAAGGAGGAGGAGTTTGTGGAGCTCAGACCTGTAAAGTCTTCACTTTTGCTTCTGTCTTAAGTGACTACAGAGTTTGAGGTTATTGGAGTAGAGAAAGGAATAAAAAGAAGGTGAAAAGGAGATGGTTCTAATCATAAAAGTTGCGGGAGAGGCATGACTTGTTTTACTGATGTAAAATTCCCTGGGTGCCTGAGTGACTTCACTTCTTAGTCAGGAAAAAAATCTTAGAGGTGCTTCTAAAAGGGATATTCTTCTAAATGAGTTTATCTAACTGCAAAGTGCTAAAAATAGATTTCATCTCCAGTTGCTTCTTTAAGGTTTCTGGCTTTGGCTTAGGTAAACTATGTTTGACATTCTTGTCTTCTCCATCACCTCTATGGGGGGTCTGTTTCTTAAAAATGTGTGTGCATTTGAGAAGAAAGTTTTTTGTTGGCTTTTCCCTTTTGCATGAGAGTTTGTTCCTGCTGTCCTCCAACTTCAGGATCTGCTCCCCCTGCATACCAGAAACATGTATGTGGAAAAGATGTGCTGACATAGTCCTTCAAGGAGACTAGGGTATTGTTGCAAAGGGTTCAGTATTGTAAGCCTGTTTATTGTACAGCCACAATCTGGAAATCTTGGCAGATTTGTATCACCCCTTACAAAGGCCTGTCCCCAGGCAGTACAAGCTACCCGAAGGTAGGGGGGAAGAATAAAATACCCAGAAGGTGTGCAGGAACATCTCCTCAGTGATATTCTGCCTTTCTCCAAATACCATAATATTTTAGTACGCACTTTAATATATAAGCCAATACTGGTTTTCCCCTCCAGAAAAACTAAGCTCCTTTTTTCCAAGGTAAGCTCTTAGAAGTCGCGTTGTTTTGATATTCTGTACATAATAAATATCCCTATATGCTAATGACACAATCCATCAACAGAAATGAACTACTGATGCATAAAAGGTTGTTAACTGGCAGTACAGTGCCACTTACAGAAGCTCCTTCTCTTTTAAGAAGGCTCAATTACCTTTCTGAAACCACTGGGACATCACAAGGATAATGCTCCCTTTCAAGAAATCTCTCTCTTCGAGCTTCCTACTGATGGAAACCCTGTGTTGCTGAAAGGTGGCAATTAATCCTTAAACAAAGATATATTGCTTGTCATAGGTTCCTGCTGGTCTCCAGTTACACAAGAGCCATTTCTATCTGCTAAAATCTGACTTTCTTATGTTATTGTCTACTCCTATCTTATAAACATCTGACATACATTTTCTTCTAAATAAGAATTTATTTTTCCATTTACCATTATGGCAGCTCTGGGAGGTGTTTTTCATTTCATAACAACATCCCTGGGGACAAAGAGCTAATAGTGAGACTAAATTCCCTAAAGCAATTTTCTGTGATATCCACACCCTCTCCTTGTTCTATTGGTACAATCAGAAGCTAGGGATGGATAAAAGCTACTCGGTTACAAGTTCATCTCCTGTCAGTGCAAAAGTTGTTCTCTATAGCTTATTTCCAGTGTTTTGACCAATCTGTTATTTCAAAGTTTGTTGTGGATGTCAGTTAAGAGATAGAAGTTTCTCCTGTTATTCAGCCTAGATTTTCATTGTTCTTATTTCATCACCTTTTTCCCACTCCATCATCTCTACTTTCTTGCAGCTTGAAAGTAGAGAACCAAACACCATTAATACTTACAGGAAAGAAATCATTCTGTAAGGAAGATAACTAATTGTGGAAGTCTCATGTAAAGCTTCATTTCTTAAAATTAAGACACAACAAATTTCCTCCTAGGTAGGAAACCTAAAGACTGCTGGAAGAAAAGTGCAGGCTTACAATCTTGTTGTCCCTTGCATTGCTCTAAGTCGCTATGCCTTGCTGAGCAATGTGAGACAAATTATCTGACAAATGTTGGCTTCTCAATGGGTTTTGTCAGGTTCTTTTTCTGTTTGGGTAAGATAAACATTTGTTGTCCACTAGTTTTAGCAAATCTAGTGGTACAGTATAAAAGCAAGTAGTGGAGGAGAAATTTAGACAATTCTGCTTGCTCCTTTCGCTGTCCTTCATAGGGTTAACAGCTGTCAAGCCCACATACGAGACAGGACAGGCCCTTATCATGTTGAAAGGGAATAAACATTGATGCTTCTGGTAAACGGAGTTGTAGGACATGTCCTTAACCACGAGCCTTCCAGCTGAGTCCTCTTCTGAAGGAGCAGAGTTGCCTTCCAAGGCAGTTGTCCTCCAGCCCAGGAGGGAATGGCAGATGGCAGGCCAGTTAAAGCAGACTGAAAAGCCAAGCCTTGCGCGTGGAAAATGGTATTGTGGAAACATGGGTGAAATGGGAGGTAGAAAGAGGTTAATAAGTAGTGAGAGAAGGAAGGAAGAAGAAATCAAAGTACAAAACCCCCACCCCTCAGTCTCTCTCTTTCAGTCCTTTGGCTTAAGGTTGCTAGCTCTGGTTGGCCTCCCACATTTTTATTTTTTTCCGATCTATTCCTAGCGATTTATTTAACACTTCTGTTTGCTTTAAAAACTGAAAGTACATCAAGGCTAAATATAAGCATATCTCCGGCTCTTTGTTCTCTCCTACAAAGGTTGTAGCTAAGATTCTTTGCTACCTTGCGCCTTGAGATACTAATTACACATGTCAAATTAGGTGTGGACTGCTACTACCAACATCAGAGAAGAGTTTTGTTTGATGTCTTACACCTTCCCTCCACAAACTGAAATCACTGCCAGAGGTGCAAGACATACTAATACCTATATGGGAGTGAAACAATGCACTGGGGATGCACTCCTTGCTTTTCACATGCTGCTTTTATAAACTTAGGCAAGTCAATTAACCATTCCTGTTCCAGTCTATCCCTGTAAAGTGTGGTCAGATGCTCATACAGCATTTACCTGAGGGAAATTTGCAATCTTAGTTCAATAACAGTTGTGATATGCTTTTTTATTCTTGTGGTCGATGTGACAGAAAGAGAAAACATATTTGAGGCAAGCTTGACAATTTTTTTTCACTGATTTTTTAAAAAAAAAAAAACCTCTTTTTTTTTTTTTTTTTTTTTTTTTTCCCCATAAAACCTCCCTAATGATCCATTTCCTTCAGCAACTACAGTAGACAGCTGCAATCATCTTGTTGCGCCTCTGTGACACAGCGTGTTAGCCAGTGTTCGGCGCTCTAGAGAAGATTTAAATTCCCTCTTGCTCTGCTGTTGTCTTTCCCCGCGTTTCTTTCCCCTGCCCGCTCCTTCATGTGCAGCCAGGACCCCATTTCTCTGGAGACTCGCTCATTCACCTGTTTGCAGTGATCCATTTCCTTCAGCAACTACAGTAGACAGCTGCAATCATCTTGTTGCGCCTCTGTGACACAGCGTGTTAGCCAGTGTTCGGCGCTCTAGAGAAGATTTAAATTCCCTCTTGCTCTGCTGTTGTCTTTCCCCGCGTTTCTTTCCCCTGCCCGCTCCTTCATGTGCAGCCAGGACCCCATTTCTCTGGAGACTCGCTCATTCACCTGTTTGCAGTGGTTAAGGGTAAGCACCTTCAGGAACCCTCGGACTCCAGCTCATAAGTTATTCAAAAAAAAAGCTCTTTACGTCGGCCAGCTCTTCTGCATAGATAATAAATAATAATGACAATAATCCTGTATAAGACAATTCCCCTTCAAACATAACCTGCCATGCTACGGAAGCAGGGATGGCCATATTACACCATTGTGTTTGGAGAAGAGGGCCAAGCCTATGTGTCCTGATAAAAAGTCAGGGCCAGCCGTGTGTGACACATTTACTGGGGACTGGGTACGAGCCTTCAGGAAATGTCTTATAGAAAACAGATTTCAGAGAAGGAGTTGTTACGGAGCTACCGCAACTTTCAACTTTGAGCAATGAATACTGTAAATGTGAATGGCCATTATAAAATGCAGTAATTGTGATTTCCAGGAGGTTTACTTTCCTATTTTATCCTGCTGTTTATACTCAACCAAGAGCTGTAGCAATATAAAAATACATAGATTTGTTCAAATGCTCACTAATACACTGTTTAATTCAAATTGTTTTTATATAGCTTCCTAAATTCTATTTCACTTTGTTATTTTTGGATTTATTACAGCTTTAGTTCATAAAACTGCTGGATTCCAAAATCTGAATTGCAGTCCCTCTATTTTTCTTTACTACAATAAGTTGTATACAAGTATTCTTGATTACTTTCCTTTAGTTCCTCATGAAATAATAAAGTAACAGCTTTTTATGCTCCATTTAAATTTTGAGTGCCAGCCAAGATCCTTCTCTCCCTGTTTTAGCATCCATTTAAAGTGAGTTTTCTAATCAGCTATGCCCTCCACATCGTAAAGCCTCCCCTTGCTATCTTTGTTGATAACTTCAGAGATTTTCAGGCTGGAAAATTATTGGTCATGCTTCCCCAGTTATGCTTCCCCCAAGAATCTTTGCCCTTAGGAAATTCATGCTCTGAACTCCTGTTCCCTGATCTTGAGAAATATATAGATTTCATGAGCAGTTGGTTACATGTAATTTCGAAGGTCAACATTCAAGGAGGTTAGAAAACTTTAACTGAATACTTACACGCTCTACAACTTCATTCACTTTTGTTTTCTGTAAATTTATTTGATCTTAAGTTCATTTTTTCCTGAATGGTCTCTCTTACTTTTTGATAAAAGCCCTAAGAAGGCAATGTTCAATTTTAAGTGCAAATATTAGGTTGAATCAAGACTCCTGTTGATTAAAGGGGGGGTTGATAACTAACCAACCTGTGTGTTCAATAAAAAACCATAAGATTTGCATGCTTAACAGAAGACTGTAGAAAACAGACAAATATGTGTTTGCATGCCTGTGCATGTGTACATCTACGCACACATCTGCAGCCGGGGAGCTCCTCCAGACAAATCTGCACTTTTAACCATGGGTGCTTTTGCCCACAGCTCTGCTGCACCGGGTGAAGCAAAGCCCTTTGCATCCTTCTCAGGGCTGCTTGTGATGCCAGCGTTTGCTCCTCCAGCAATGCTCAGCAGAGACTGAGCTATGCAGTGTCTCCAGTTCAAGTCACGTGAGGTAAAAATAACGCAGAGTGACTGGAAATCGGAACATGACTGCGATGGTTCAAAGGATGAGGGGAAAAAAAAATGCAGAACTCAAACTAAGCCCATTCAAAACTGCTATACATCTGGAAAAGCAGGTTTTCCCTCAACAGTCTTCTCTCATGAAAAATTTCTGAGAAATGAAAAGCAAACAAATAAATTGAAAAATAAAATGCAGCTCCACACATCCTATTTTTTGTTATATTCCCTAATCAGCAATGGACTGATGTTACAAATGAAAAACTTGGATTATAACTGTGAAAATAAACTCTGCAAAGAAACATCAACCTGCATTCAGATCCAGGAAACAATGCTCAACTCGGGCTGTAAAATAAAAAGACAGTCAAGAGCAGAGAGAACTCATCATTGTGAGCTGGGTTATTATGCTCATATTTGACCATTATCAGCTGTGAGATGTGATTTCTAAACATGCCCATAAGCCTACGCTCTTAGAAATGAATTCACTTTTAGAGGACACTACAACGTGTTTATCCCCACAAACATCCAATAGCTCTTCTTTGTCCTTTCTCTCCTACCCTCTTATTATGGTTAAACATTAATAAGACCTTTACTCATAAGATCTTTTTTTCTATGTCTTCTGAGATATACCAGAGATGCTTTTATGTTAAATATGGTATTAATTTTAATGTTGTAGTTGGTGTTTGTATTTTGTCTTGTTTCCAAGAAGCTCTGTTTTTTGTAAAACATGGCTGAAAAATTTGTCATCTGGTTCGTTTCTAGCGGTGCTTTTAGCAATCTTCCTTTATTCTACCACTTTCAAGGTCAGTTTGCTCCTTATTTAGAGAAACAAACTTTGTAAAGCCCCTCTTAACAGACCAGCAACTTGAGATTTTGGCTGTTTTCCTCTCTGTTCCAGTACAGTTTTGCCTGGGCTTTACAATGCATCTACTTGAAGATAAGAAATCTATTACAAGACACGACAAGGACAAAAGCTCCTCTGGCTTGCATTGCAGAGATAGGGTTAAAATGCTTTTTGTGCAGTGCATTTTGCTGCAACTTGTAATTTCCACCGATACTCCATCGCTGTGGTCTTTCGCTCTCTCCTCTGCTGCCTGGTACAACTCTTTCACTTGCTTCAGTTGGTTTCATCCTTTCCTTTTTGTCTTTTGTGTTTGAAGGCAAGGTCAGAGAGCCGCTCGTCTGCACGGGCTCCCAGCAGAGCAGGAGATAGCTGACGTGAAAGCCAGCTCCGACTGTGTGGGGGTACGGAGGACGCCTGAAAGGGAAGTTCTAACAGGAAAGAAGAAAGCTGGAAGGACCCAGAGGTTTAAGGCATAACCCTTTGGAAACAAGAGGTCAGATAAAGGTTTAAAATTGTATATAGTTTTATTCTGGCTTTGATGAAAAGTTCCTTTAGAGCCTTGCTGGAAGAAAGGACTCAAAGTGATGGGAGGGTTTGCAAAGAGCGCTGATTTTTCTGCCTTATCATCAGTATTGCACGCTCTGCAATATCCAAAGTCTTTTACTTTACTGTTCAAAAGTCTGTGGAGGGAAGAGTAAATTATACCCTTCAATGACAAATTGGCTGTATAAGTAAAGTGCACACACAGAAAATTAATTATAGCAACTTTAACTCCGAAGCTATCCTTCTTCCTTCCTCCACCCAAAGAAAGACCAAGGTAATGTTGCCTATAAGAGCTTGCAGCACTATTAGTTCTCACGTCATGTAGCTACATATTGTGCTTTGAACACAGGTCATATACTGTGGAGAGGTGACAATTTCTTTGAGCTGGGTACCTGAGATGGCTCCACACCAGCCAGGGCTGAGGGGACCATCAGGCACTTTGTTGAGTCTTTACAAGTAATATGATGTACTCAGGTGAAACGCATCAAATAGTCATGCCTCTGCTTATTTAACAAATTCAAATCTATGAACTCTTTGCACTTTACACATGCAATATATGGCATAACTAAATCATGTAGCTTTGATTGCTAGAGTGATACTCTGATCTTCTGCAAAGAACTGTAATCTGATTTTCTGGTTCAAAATTAATTTTGGCTTCAAATATGACCCAAAAGACATACAAATCTTACTTAAATTGTCAAATCCTGGATAAAATATTTCAGTTCATGCAGACTGACATTTTTAACCAAGATGTTTGTTTGTAAAAAATGCTCATAATTCCAGCTTTTCCTTATAAAGTGCAAAGGGAATAGTTTTAGACATATGATTGTATACCTAAGTGACCAGTGATTCACTTGATCACTTTACACATGCAATATATGGCATAACTAAATCATGTAGCTTTGATTGCTTTTATTTTGTAAATGCAAGGATAAGATTTAAGTTATTAAATTGAAATTATTAAAGCAGTGCAGGGCATCTGCATTACAAAATTCAGAAGTCAGGAATCAGCTGAATCTGGCTGGTTAGATACAAGACCAAACACATGAAATTTGTAGTTTCACTCTATCCCCATTCCTGACCACTTCTTAAGAAAGAAATCCTTCTTAAGTAAGAAACAAATCCTTCCTTCACATGAGGTATCCCTAAACGCACAGGCAGCCCAATCGAGTTCAAAGGGATTAAGTAAAGGTTGGCACGTTCAAGACCTAAACTGTAGTATTTTGAGCCTGAATTACATGGGGGTTTTTATCATCTGTGAAATATATTCTCTTTGAGATCGGTCAGTCTCATTCAGAGAGCAGAGCAGACTGCATACCCTTACATTTCTAGAAAAGCTATATTATGGTGAGTTTGGTGAGTTCACGTTTTACTTATTGTGAGACGATTCACTATCACCCTATCCAAAACCTGAAATATTTTGCTGATGAAACCTATGTAGCCAGCATTGGTTTTTGCATTGCTTTTCTGAGAACTGCCAAATAATAATTTATGTACAAAAGTTATTTGCTTTTTCTTCTGAAGTATAACTATTAAAAAAAGAAAACAACAAAACAAAAAAAACTGTTGAGAAAGACAGTTATTTGGCCTCTCTACAAAAACGTCTTATATGATTCAAACCAATTGTACGGAGGAAAAATCCAATGCATCCAAGCAGACAGCTTGGTATGCTCTACAACATGTTATTCCAGCCCACTGCAAATGTTTATAATGAAAGAGATAACTGAACCTTAGCTACACCGGAGCAACACTGGAAGTGGTGGTATGAATATGCTCTGATAGATTATATCTTAAGTCAGGAAAACCATATGCATGCTGAACAAAGTCGTAAGGGGTATGCAAAGTATGCCATTTCACTTCCACGAGCTGTAACGTTATTATTTTGGGACAATTTTTGAATGGAAATATGAGGGAGGCTGGGGACCCTTTGCTTTCCCTGCAGCTGGTGATGATGAGCACAAGGCGCAGTGCAGCTCAGCAGCAGGGTTTGGGTAGGGCTGTGTGTGCATGCCCGTGCTTTGCATAGACTTACACACAAAGTCAAAAAGTTCAATTGGTTATTAATAGAGACCTAGTTCAATGCTTTTATATAGTATTACACAAATTGTTCTTGATAAATAAATTATTGGATGAATTGAGGCTAGATTTATGTGTAATTTCTGATCTGAAGTTATGCATTTGTTATTCACAAGTGTCTGATGAACTGTTTATGGAAAAAAAACCCAACAAATCCAAACATTAACTGTGTGTTTTGTAGGATGACTGATTCACCACCAGTGACAAAATTGTTGTTTTTTCCATGATTGAATAGCTAAACTTAAAAAAAAGCAATGTAGCTTAATCATAGAAGTGCTGAACCCTGATATACCTAACTGCATTTGTTCAGACAACTCAAAATATTTATCCTAAGAAAAAACAATTATCAATCACTAATGGAAATAAAGATCTGTGGTAATCGTGGTTATGGAGTTCATGACCTATTTGAATGTGCTCACGCTGAGCAGAAGCTTGGAACTGATAGGCGAGGCTGGAGTCAGTCAAAACATGTAACTGAGCCACACAAAGAAATTGCAAATAACCACAGCATAAACAACATGTAGACAAAGAACTGATTGCTTTTGAAATGGTTCAAGGTTAGCAGGACTATCCTAAACATGTTCAAACTACTGATCCACACCTCAGTTCGGTTCTGCTGACTTGCCTCTCACTTCATTCAAAGTCCAAGGACTCAAAGGTCTAAGGCTATGGAGAAGCCATTGATGCATTTTGTGATGGCTATGTGGTCTGCATTGAATTTGTAAATTTTAGTTAGTACGGTAGAAAAAATGTTATAGCAGCACAGATCTATAATACTGCTAAGACTGACCAACGTTCCAGTGTGTTGAAAGCTACATGGTCAGTCCTCCATCAGCCTGGGGAAAAGAAAATGTAAATCCATAAGGCAGTACCGGAAATCTTCATGAAATCTTTGTGTTATTAATGTCTAAAATGCCCCTAGCCATGTGATTAAGCAGCAATGACCTGGTTATATGGAAAAACCTACAGAAAAACTTACTCAAGCTATTTTAATTGATTGTTCAGTCCCCTGCAAAGGATGCCCCTGGCTACAAAATGCAAATTTACCTCAAAATATTCTTGTTCATATGATGAGAAAAAAGTCTGCTGCCCTTTGAATCTCAATAAGCTTGTTTTGAGAACCCTCTCCTCTGCACATGTCAAGTTATATATATATACACATGAATATGCATATATAAATTATTTTTTAAATGTAAACATAGCACCTATTTATTTATACATATTTAATAATGTGGACCTGTAGACAATTCTAAAGGTAAAAAAGACGCATCACATCAATTTTTGCAATTGGGGAAAACAGGGATGTAGAGGACAAGTACGCTAGTACTTCTGAACTTTATAAACGTAGGCTATCCCCTTAAGGAGATGAAAAATGACATGAGCCTCTCATCATGAGCCACGTATCACACAGAAAGAACAATTAAGACCTTAGACATTACTTGCTGTTCACTGCTCTGTGATGGGGAAGTAAAAACCCTTTTTTGACTTTAGTAGACAATTTCTGGTTAAAGAAATGTATTCACAGACTGGGGCCATTATTGTTGTGAAGCAGTGAACTTTATATACTGGTGAGATCAACTTAACTAGACCTGAACCTGAATGGCATCTTCTACTGCTGGGGAAAAAAAAAGACAGACACAAAGATGAGAAGCAGCAGACAACTTCGCATAGCTTGTTTAAGCAGGTCATCCTTTATAAATATCACCAATGTGGAAAGAGAGCTGTAGAGCACGTACTCTAAATGTTGATTCCTCTAACTGAATTACAGAGCCATACCAATGGTGGTTGGAGGGGACCTCTGGAGAGCTGTGGTCCAGCCTCAAAGCATGACCTCACTTGTGGTCCTTAAGTGTTCTGCCTTGTCGCGTCTTCATGCCCTTGCACCAGGCAGTCTCTGTGCACCTCTGGCAAAGCTTGATGTCCCATTGACTGCTGGTGGCAGGGTCCTCTGCACCTCCTGGATAAATTTGATATACTTAGCTCATCTTCCAGTCTTTAAGTGTTTTCCCTAAAGGTTTATTTTAGCTCAGAATGTGATTTGATTGCTAGTGCAGAAGAAAGATTATTTTTTTTTTCAGATTTATATTAACCTAAACATATTGGTACAATATCTGTACTTATTTATACCTCATGCAGTGTCAGTGAATGCAGAAGTACTAAATAGGCACAGAAATTGGCGTGTTGGGCTTGTGTTGTACTTTGGACAGCATTTGGTAATCTGAAGTGACATCCAGCTGAAAAATAGCAAAGTGCGGTGAGCCAGAATATAGTGCTTTTGTAAAGGCATATTTCCTTCTTCATCATCTGGTTATTGAGAAGACAGAGAAGCAACGTTGGACTGTTGTGCAGAATTAGAGGTGCATGCATATTTGTAAATACGTATCTCTCGGTGCATGCATGCATGTATGGACATACGGATGGTAGAGAGCAATACAGCTGCTTGCTGAGAGAATGGACCGAGCACAAAAGAGAAATTAGTACCAATCAGTGGTTTTGACACCATTGCATCAATGTTTTTGCATCCTTTTGGTGCAGTAGGGAAATGCATGCATTCTGTATTGTTTTCTTATTTTACAGGTGTTAAAAATGTTCTATTGATGTGTATCCCATATCCTGAGCATGGCAGCCTGGTGCTGTGCTCCAGCCCTATTCAAAACCTATTAGAGGAAATCTTTGTTATTGACTTCAGAGGCACGTGAGCTGCACACAGGGTTGTGCTGAGCAGCCCAATTTATTGAAGTTATTCACATCCTTGAACTGATGGGACCCTTGTGTAGCTGCCTGGTGAAGGGGGCATGTACAATTCTCAAGCCTAGTGATCTTGTGTTTGATTAGGGAAGTAAAAGTGTTATTTCTCTCAAACTCTGCACATCTTAATTCTGTGCTATAAAAAAAAAAAAGTTTGGGGGAAGTGGTGTGTAGGTCATCTGCCAGCTTTGCCTGGAGTTGCATGTGTTGCTGAAACCCCAGTCTGAGTCTCTTGGGATGAAGGGAAGAAACTTTTGTCAGCTATTTCTGATTTTGAACCAATGAATTTTTCAGACATGTGGCAGTTCTAACATTTCTCCAAGAATATCTTGTAGAAAGAACTAGAAAGTGATTATGGGGCATACAACATCTTAGTTTACCAGGCAAGTGGAGCTACCACAGATATTGCCTCACTGTTGGGCTTCTGCAACAGCATGTTTTCCTTCCCAAATATGGTGGATCCCATTTGGTAGCTATGGAAAGAGCCCAGCAGGTCTTGGTAAGGTTTCACAGACTCCAGCCTGTGGGTCCTCATTGATAATCAGGTTTATAAGAGTATGAAGTGTTCCCATGCTGTGTAAAATCTTCATCCCGTTGCTTTAGGAGGGTATTTTGATGCATACTGTATTCCTGGTTTTGTTTT